>NC_080379.1:36553621-36900372 GCF_014773155.1 Arachis stenosperma | reverse complement strand
TTTCTTTTTCCTATATATTTTACGAAAAAAATCAAATAAAATACAAAAAAAATTAGAAAATCATAAAAATCAAAAATATTTTGTGTTCTTGTTTGAGTCTTGTGTCAAGTCATAAGTTTGGTGTCAATTGCATGTTCATCTTTTTCTTGCATAAAATTTTCGAAAAATTCATGCATTCATAGTGTTCATCATGATCTTCAAGTTGTTCTTGATGAACTTTTGTTTGATCTTCATATTTCTTGTTTTGTGTTGTATGGTGTTTTTCATATGCATTCTTGCATTCATAGAGTCTAAACATGAAAAATTTCTAAGTTTGGTGTCTTGCATTTTCTTTTCTTGAAAATTTTTCAAAATATGTTCTTGATGTTCATCATGATCTTCAAAGTGTTCTTGGTGTTCATCTTGACATTCATAGTGTTCTTGCATGCATCATGTGTTTTGATCCAAAATTTTCATGCATTGAGTATTTTTAGTGTTTTTCTCTCTCATAAAAAAAATCAAAAATCAAAAAAATATCTTATCTTTTTAAATCTATCTTTTTAAATCTTTTTCAAAAATCATATCTTTTTCCATTTTTTCATCATTTTCGAAAATTTCAAAATCTTTTTCAAAATATTTTCAAAATCTTTTTCTTATCTTTACATCATATTTTTGAAAATTGCATCAAAAATTAATGTTTTGATTCAAAAATTTCAAGTTGTTACTTCTTGTTAAGAAAGATTCAAATTTTAAGTTCTAAAATCATATCTTGTGATTTCTTGTGAGTCAAGTCATTAATTGTGATTTTAAAATTCAAATCTTTTCAAAACTAATTTCAATCTTATCTTTTCAAAACCATATCTTTTATATCATATTTTTTCAAATTTTATCTTTTTCAAAAAATTTTAAATATCTTTTCTAACTTCTTATCCTCTTATCTTTCAAATTTGATTTTAATATCTTTTTCAACTAACTAATTAATTTTTGTTTGTTTCTTATCTTTTTCAAAACACCTAACTACTTTTCCTCTCTAATTTTCGAAAATACCTCCCTCTTTTTCAAAAATTTTAATTAATAATTGTTTTAAATTTTAATTTTAATTATATCTTATCTTTAATTTCGAAAATCACTAACCCATTTTTCAAAATTATTTTCGAATTTCTCTCCCCTCATCTTTCTATTTATTTTATTTATTTACTAACACTTCTCTTCACTCTCTTCATCTCCAATCACTGCCTCTATCCTCACCATTGTGATTGGATTCTCCACTTTTATTTTTCTTCTACTAACAATAAGGAACCTATTTACTGTGACATAGAGGATTCCTCTTTTTTTCTTGTTCTCTTCTTCCCTATATAAGCAGGAACAAGGAAAAAGGCTTGCAAAAAAAAAAAAAAACTGGCGAAAAAAATATAGAAAGAAAGAAAGAAAAAGCAAGTAGAAAAAGCCATAGCCCAGTAGAAGAGCATTTGACTGCACATCAAGAAAGCATGAAAAATTCCCTCTTCAAGAAATCCCTGAGATACCTCAGGGGATACATGTTCCTCACATAATTGGAAGCAACTAAGGATAGGAACACCAAAATCACTAGGGATCATGCAACAGAAGCAAGGAAGAGACATAAAGGAGCTCAAAAAGCACCATTGGATCTTCAAGATGGCGCCACCCTCACTCAGGTGGACTCATTCCTTGTCCTTATTTTCTCTATTTTTTCGGTTTTTATCCTTCATGTCTATCTATGTTTTGTGTCTACTTCATGATCATTAGTATGTAGTAACTATGCCTTAAAGATTATGAATAATTCCATGAATCCTTCACCTCTCTAAAAAGAAAAATGTTTTAATTCAAAAGAACAAGAAGTACATGAATTTCGAATTATCCTTGCATTTAGTTTAATTATATTGATGTGGTGACAATACTTCTTGCTTTCTGAATGAATGCTTGAACATGCATATGTCTTTTGATCTGTTGTTTATGAATGTTAAAATGTTGGCTCTTGAAAGAATGATGAACAAGGAGAAATGTTATTGACAATCTGAAAAATCATGAATTTGATTCTTGAAGCAAGAAAAAGCAGTGAAAAAGCAAAAGCTTGTGAAAAATAAAAAAATAAAAAAATTAATTGGCAAAAAAAGAAATATATTTTAAAAAAAAGATCCAAAGAAAAAGAGTGTGCTTAAGAGCTCTGGACACCACTAACTGGGGACTCTAGCAAAGCTGAGTCACAATCTGAAAAGGTTCACCCAGTTATGTGTCTGTGGCATTTATGTATCCGGTGGTAATACTGGACAACAAAGTGCTTAGGGTCACGGCCAAGACTCATAAAAGTAGCTGTGTTCAAGAATCAACATACTTAACTAGGAGAATCAATAACACTATCTGAAATTCTAAGTTCCTAGAGAAGCCAATCATTCTAAACTTCAAAGGAAAAAGTGAGATGCCAAAACTGTTCAGAAGCAAAAAGCTACAAGTCCCGCTCATCTGATTAGAACTAATATTCATTGATATTCTAAATTTATAGTATATTCTCTTCTTTTTATCCTATTTTATTTTCAGTCGCTTGGGGACAAGCAACAATTTAAGTTTGGTGTTGTGATGAGCGGATAATTTATACGCTTTTTGGCATTGTTTTTAGGTAGTTTTTAGTATGATCTAGTTACTTTTAGGGATGTTTTCATTAGTTTTTATGTTAAATTCACATTTCTGGACTTTACTAGGAGTTTATGTGTTTTTTCTATGATTTCAGGTAATTTCTGGCTGAAATTGAGGGACTTGAGCAAAACTCTGAAAAGGGCTGACAAAAGGACTGCTGATGCTGTTGGAATCTGACCTCCCTGCACTCAAAATGGATTTTTTGGAGCTATAGAATTCCAAATGGAGCGCTCTCAACGGCGTTGGAAATTAGACATCCAGATCTTTCCAGCAATATATAATAGTCCATACTTTATTCGGAAATTGACGACGTAACTTGGCGTTGAACGCCAAGTACATGCTGCTGTCTGGAGTTAAACGCCAGAAACACGTCATGATCCGGAGTTGAACGCCCAAAACACGTTATAACTTGGAGTTCAACTCCAAGAAAAGCCTCAGCTCGTGGATAGACCAAGCTCAGCCCAAACATACACCAAGTGGGTCCCGGAAGTGGATTTATGCATCAATTACTTACTTTTGTAAACCCTAGTAGCTAGTTTATTATAAATAGAACTCTTTACTATCATATTATCATCTTGGTTTTGATCCCTGGATTGTATTTTGATCCAGTGACCATGTTTTGGGGGCTGGCCATTCGGCCATGCCTGAACCTCTCTCACTTATGTATTTTCAACGGTGGAGTTTCTACACACCATAGATTAAGGGTGTGGAGCTCTGCTGTACCTCAAGTTTCAATACAATTACTATTACTTTTTATTCAATTCTCTTTTATTCTTATTCCAAGATATACGTTGCACTTCAACTTGATGAATGTGATGATCCGTGACACTCATCATCATTCTCACCCATGAACGCGCGTGACTGACAACCACTTCCGTTCTACCTTAGGCCGGGCGCATATCTCTTAGATTCCCCAACAAAATCTTCGTGGTATAAGCTAGATAGATGGCGGCATTCATGAGGATCCAGAAAGTCTAAACCTTGTCTGTGGTATTCCGAGTAGGATTCTGGGATTGAATGACTGTGACGAGCTTCAAACTCCTGAAGGCTGGGCGTGATGACAAGCGCAAAAGAATCAATGGATTCTATTCCAACCTGATTGAGAACCAACAGATGATTAGCCGTGCTGTGACAGAGCATAGGAACGTTTTCACTGAGAGGATGTGATGTAGCCACTGACAACGGTGATGCCCTACATACAGCTTGCCATGGAAAGGAGTAAGAAGGATAGGATGAATGTAATAAGAAAGTAGAGATTCAAGAGGAGCACAACATCTCCATACGCCTATCTGAAATTTTCACTATTGATTTACATAAGTATCTCTATCCATTTTATTTTCTGTTCATTTTTATTAATCATATTTGATTTTCTAAATTCCATAATTTTATCCTCCTGACTGGGATTTACAAGATGACCATAGCTTGCTTTATACCAACAATCTCTGTGGGATCGACCCTTACTCGCGTAAGGTTTATTACTTGGACGACCCAGTACACTTGCTGGTTAGTTGAACGGAGTTGTGAAAAGAAAGTGCTGAGTTAATGTTTTTGTGCACATACCAAAGAGCTAATATTGTTGATCACAATTTCGTCCACCAAACCTCCACATTCAAACTCTAAGTTTGGTGTTGGGAGGTTCCAACATTTCTCTGAGTATCTGTGAGGCTCCATGAGAGCCCACTGTCAAGCTACTGACATTAAAGAAGCGCTTGTTGGGAGGCAACCCAATGTTATATTTATCTATTTTCCTTTATTATTTTATGTTTTCTATAGGTTTATGATCATGGGAAGTGACAAAATCAATTAAAAAAGCAAAAATAGAATGAAAAATAGAAAGAAAAATAGCACACCCTAGAGAAAAAGCTTGCTGGCGTTTAAACGCCAGTAAGGGCGGCAAATGGGCGTTTAACGCCCAGTCTGGCACCATTCTGGGAGTTTAACGCCAGAAAGGGGCACCAGACTGGCGTTTAACGCCAGGAATGGGCATCAAGCTGGCGTTAAACGCCAGAAATGGGCACCAGCCTGGCGTTTAACGCCAGCATTGGCAAAAAGAGCATTTTTGCTCGCCACTTGGTGCAGGGATGAATTATCCTTGACACCTCAGGATCTGTGGACCCCACAGGATCCCCACCTAACCCACCACTCTCTCCCTCTTCTTCACCCATTCACCAATCACCTCAACACCTCCTCCCCAAAAACCCCTCACCTATCAAATCCTACCATTCTCTTCACCACTCACATCCATCTTTCATAAAACCCCACCTACCTTACCATTAAAATTCAAACCACTTTCCCTCCCAAACCCACCCATACATAACCGAACCCTACCCCTCTCTCCACCCCTATATAAACCCATCTTCACCCCTTCATTTCCACACAACCTAAACACTACTTCTTCCACCTTAGCCGAAACACAAAGCCACCTCCATCTCCTCTATTTCTTCTTCGTCTACTCTCTTCTTTCTTCTTTTGCTTGAGGACGAGCAAACCTTTTAAGTTTGGTGTGGTAAAAGCATTGCTTTTTGTTTTTCCATAACCATTTATGGCACCTAAGGCCGGAGAAACCTCTAGAAAGAGGAAAGGGAAGGCAAAAGCTTCCACATCCGAGTCATGGGAGATGGAGAGATTCATCTCAAGGGTGCATCAAGACCACTTCTATGAAGTTGTGGCCATGAAGAAGGTGATCCCCGAGGTCCCTTTCAAACTCAAAAAGAGTGAATATCCGGAGATCCGACATGAGATCCAAAGAAGAGGTTGGGAAGTTCTTACCATCCCCATTCAACAAGTCGAAATCTTAATGGTTCAAGAGTTCTATGCCAATGCATGGATCACCAAGAACCATGATCAAAGTGTGAACCCGGACCCAAAGAATTGGCTTACAATGGTTCGGGGGAAATGCTTAGATTTTAGTCCGGAAAATGTAAGATTGGCATTCAACTTGCCCATGATGCAAGGAGATGAACACCCTTACACTAGAAGGGTCAACTTTGATCAAAGGTTGGACCAAGTCCTCATAGACATTTGTGAAGAGGGTGCTCAATGGAAGAGAGATTCAAGAGGGAAGCCGGTTCAACTGAGAAGGCATGACCTCAAGCCCGTAGCTAGGGGATGGTTCGAGTTTATCCAACGCTCAATTATTCCCACTAGCAACCGGTCCGAAGTTACTATAGACCGGGCTATCATGATTCATAGCATCATGATTGGAGAGGAAGTAGAAGTTCATGAGGTTATAGCCCAAGAACTTTATAAGGGGGCGGACAAGTCCTCTACCTTGGCAAGGTTAGCCTTTCCTCATCTCATTTGTCACCTCTGTTATTCAGTTTGAATTGACATAGAGGGAGACATCCTCATTGATGAGGACAAGCCCATTATTAAGAAAAGGATGGAGCAAACAAGAGATCCCACTCATCATGAAATTCCTAATATGCCTCAAGGGATGCACTTTCCTCCACAAAACTATTGGGAGCAAATCAACACCTTTCTAGGAGAATTGAGTTCCAACATGGGACAACTAAGGGTGGAGCACCAAGAACATTCCATCCTCCTTCATGAAATTAGAGAAGATCAAAGAATCATGAGAGAGGAGCAACAAAGGTAAGGAAGAGACACTGAGGAGCTCAAGCACTCCATAAGATCTTCAAGAGGAAAAACAAGCCGCCATCACTAAGGTGGACCCGTTCTTTAATTTCCTTGTTCTTTATTTTCCTATTTTTCGAATTTTCATGCTTATGTTTATCTATGTTTGTGTCTTATGATCATTAGTGTCTTAGTGTCTATGCCTTAAAGTTATGAATGTCCTATGAATCCATCACCTTTCTTAAATGAAAAATGTTCTTAATTGAAAAAGAGAAGAATTGCATGAATTTTGAATTTTATAACAGATTAATTATTTTGATGTGGTGGCAATGCCTTTGATTTCAGAATGTATGCTTGAATAGTGCATATGTCTTTTGAATTTGTTGTTCATGAATGTTGGCTCTTGAAAGAATGATGAAAAAAGGAGACATGTTACTGAGGATCTGAAAAATCATAAAAATGATTTTTGAATCAAGAAAAAGCAGTGAATACAAAAAAAAAACGAAAAGAAAAAAAAGAGGGAAAAGAAAAAGAGAAAAAAATAAAGTTGTGATCCAAGGCAAAAAAAGAGTGTGCTTAAGAACCCTGGACACCTCTAACTGGGGACTCTAGCAAAGTTGAGTCACAATCTGAAAAGGTTCACCCAGTTATGTGTCTGTGGCATGTATGTATCCGGTGGTAATACTGGAAGACAGAGTGCTTTGGGCCACGGCCAAGACTCATAAAGTAGCTGTGTTCAAGAATCATCATACTTAACTAGGAGAATCAATAACACTATCTGGATTCTGAGTTTCTATAGAAGCCAATCATTCTGAATTTCAAAGGATAGAGTGAGATGCCAAAACTGTTCAGAGGCAAAAAGCTAAAAGCCCCGCTCATCTAATTAATACTGATCTTCATAGATGTTTTTGGAATTCATTGCATATTCTCTTCTTTTTATCTTATTTGATTTTCATTTGCTTGGGGACAAGCAAGAATTTAAGTTTGGTGTTGTGATGAGCGGATAATTTATACGCTTTTTGACATTGTTTTTAGTATGTTTTTTAGTATGTTTTAGTTAGTTTTTATTATATTTTTATTAGTTTTTAGTTAAAATTCACTTTTCTAGACTTTTACTATGAGTTTGTGTGTTTTTCTGTGATTTCAGGTATTTTATGGCTGAAATTGAGGGACCTGAGCAAAAATCTTATTCAGAGGCTGAAAAGGACTGCAGATGCTGTTAGATTCTGACCTCCCTGCACTCGAAGTGGATTTTCTGGAGCTACAGAAACTCAATTGGCGCGCTCTCAATTGCGTTGGAAAGTACACATCCTGGGCTTTCCAGCAATGTATAATAGTCCATACTTTGCCCGAGATTTGATGGCCCAAACAGGCGTTCCAAGTCAGCTCAAGAATTCTGGCGTTTAACGCCGGAACTTGCACAAAAGCTGGTGTTTAACTCCAAGAAAAGTCTCTACACATAGAAGCTTCAATGCTCAGCCCAAGCACACACCGAGTGGGTTCAGAAGTGGATTTTTATGTAATTTACTCATCTTTGTAAACCTTAGGCTACTAGTTCTCTACAAATAGGACCTTTTGCTATTGTATTTCATATCTTTAGATCATTTTAGATCTTTTGATCATCTTTGGACGTCTAGTTCTTAGATTATGGGGGCTGGCCTCTCGGCCATGCCTAGACATTATTCTTATGTATTTTCAACGGTGGAGTTTCTGCACACCATAGATTAAGGTGTGGAGCTCTGCTGTACCTCGAGTATTAACGCAATTACTATTGTTCTTCTATTCAATTCAGCTTATTCTTGTTCTAAGATATTCATTCGCACTCAAGAACATGATGAATGTGATGATTATGTGACGCTCATCATCATTCTCACTTTTGAACGCGTGCCTGACAACCACTTCCGTTCTACAAGCAAACAAGGCTTGAATGTTTATCTCTTGGATTCCTTAATCAGAATCTTCATGGTATAAGCTAGAATTGATGGCGGCATTCAAGAGAATCCGGAAGGTCTAAACCTTGTCTGTGGTATTCTGAGTAGGATTCAAGGATTGAATGACTGTGACGAGCTTCAAACTCCTGAAGGCTGGGCGTTAGTAATAGATGCAAAAGAATCACTGGATTCTATTCTAACCTGATTGAGAACTGACAGATGATTAGCCGTGCTGTGACAGAGCGCGTTGAATATTTTCACTGAGAGGACGGGATTGTAGCCATTGACAACGGTGATGCCCAATATACAGCTTGCCATGGAAAGGAGTAAGAAGGATTGGATGAAGACAGTAGGAAAGCAGAGAGACGGAAGGGACAAAGCATCTCCATACGCTTATCTGAAGTTCTCACCAATGAATTACATAAGTATCTCTATCCTTATTTTATGTTTTATTTATCTTTTAATCATTAATCCTCCATTACCATTTGAATCTGCCTGACTGAGATTTACAAGATGACCATAGCTTGCTTCATACCAACAATCTCTGTGGGATCGACCCTTACTCGCGTAAGGTTTATTACTTGGACGACCCAGTGCACTTGCTGGTTAGTTGTGCGAAGTTGTGATAAAGAGTTGATATTGCAATTGAGCGTGCCATGTTGATGGCGCCATTGATGATTACAATTTCGCGCACCAATTCATTAGCAATCATTTTTTAGATTTTCACTGAGTTTGAAGAGTGAAAGCCGAGAAAAGAAGAAAAAAAGAGAAAAAAGAAGAGATAAGGGAAAAAAGTTAGTGTGATAACTCGTAGCAATGACATCAACGTTTGAATGAAGGCAGGCATATCGTGGGTCGCATTAATGATCAGGTTCGAACTTAAATTATTAGTTGGTTAGCTAATAGTTATAAGTTTAGGATAACTTTAATATATTAGAGAATAGATGTTTATAAATATATAGATTAGAGAGATTTTTATATTTAGAACTTGTTAGATTTAGGGTATATGTTATCGACTAGTATGAAATAAGATAAATACTGAGTTAGTAGATTTTTAGATATGCTTTACATAAAAGGAGTTATTGGTTAAAATTTAATGTAGAAGTATTTGTATTTAGGCTAATTTTTGTAGTGTATTTTGATTGAGATGAATTGGGATTCATGGTTAATAGAGTTTTAAGGATGCTTTTGGTAAAAGGCATTATTGTTAGTTATGGTCTAAATTGAGCTTAATGTCCAAATAACACAGAGTCGGCGGGTCCTATTTCTGGTGCGCGAAATTGTGAACAATACTTTTCACAACTCTCATAATCCCCGGTCATGAACTCCAAAAACTTGGTAGTTCAATTCCATGGCATTACACAACTTCGCACAACTAACCAGCAAGTGCACTGGGTCGTCCAAGTAATACCTTACGGGAGTAAGGGTCGATCCCACGGAGATTGTTAGTATGAAGCAAGCTATGGTCACCTTGTAAATCTCAGTCAGGCAGACTCAAAGGGGTATAGTGATAAACGAAAATAACATAAAGATAAAGATAGAGATACTTATGTATATCATTGGTGAGAGCTTCAGATAAGCGTATGAAGATGCCTTCCCTTCCGTCTCTCTGCTTTCCTACAGTCTTCATCCAATCCTTCTTACTCATTTCCATGGCAAGCTTATGCAAGGGTTTCACCGTTGTCAGTGGCTACCTCCCATCCTCTCATTGGAAATGTTCAACGAACCCTGTCACGGCACGGCTATCCATCTGTCGGTTCTCAATCAGGCCGGAATAGAATCCAGTGATTCTTTTGCGTCTGTCACTAACGCCCCGCCTTCAGGAGTTTGAAGCACGTCACAGTCATTCAATCATTGAATCCTACTCAGAATACCACAGACAAGGTTAGACCTTCCGGATTCTCTTGAATGCCACCATCAGTTCTCGCCTATACCACGAAGACTCTGATCTCACGGAATGGCTGGCTCGTTTGTCAGGCGAGCACTCGGTTGTCAGGCGATCAACCATGCATCGTGTTATCAGGAATCCAAGAGATATTCACTAGAGCTTTGATTGCTTGTAGAACAAGAATGGTTGTCAGTCACCTTGTTCATGAGTGAGAATGATGATGAGTGTCACGGATCATCACCTTCATCAAGTTGAAGAACAAGTGATATCTTGGACAAAGAACAAGCGGAATTGAATAGAAGAACAATAGTAATTGCATTAATACTCGAGGTACAGCAGAGCTCCACCTTAATCTATGGTGTGTAGAAACACCACCGTTGAAAATACATAAGCATAAGGTCTAGGCATGGCCGAATGGCCAGCCTCCCAATGATCTAAGATAGCATAAACGAAGATAGCTACCAAAGTCTCCAGATACAATAGTAAAAGGTCCTACTTATAGATAACTAGTAGCCTAAGGTGTACAAAGATGAGTAAATGACATAAAAATCCACTTCCGGGCCCACTTGGTGTGTGCTTGGGCTGAGCAATGAATCAATTTCGTGTAGAGACTCTTCTTGGAGTTAAACGCCAGCTTTTATGCCAGTTTGGGCGTTTAACTCCCATTTGGGTGCCAGTTCCAGCGTTTAACGCTGGGATTTCTTGAGGTGACTTTGAACGCCGGTTTGGGCCATCAAATCTTGGGCAAAGTATGGACTATCATATATTGCTGGAAAGCCCAGGATGTCTACTTTCCAACGCCGTTGAGAGCGCGCCAATTGGGCTTCTGTAGCTCCAGAAAATTCACTTCGAGTGCAGGGAGGTCAGAATCCAACAGCATCTGCAGTCCTTTTGAGTCTCTGGATCAGATTTTTGCTCAGATCCCTCAATTTCAGCCAGAAAATACCTGAAATCACAGAAAAACACACAAACTCATAGTAAAGTCCAGAAAAGTGAATTTTAACTAAAAACTAATAAAAATATACTAAAAACTAACTAGATCATACTAAAAACATACTAAAAACAATGCCAAAAAGCGTATAAATTATCCGCTCATCACAACACCAAACTTAAATTGTTGCTTGTCCTCAAGCAACTGAAAATCAAATAAGATAAAAAGAAGAGAATATGCAATGAATTCCAAAAATATCTATGAAGATCAGTATTAATTAGATGAGCGGGGCTTTTAGCTTTTTGCCTCTGAACAGTTTTGGCATCTCAGTCTATCCTTTGAAATTCAGAATGGTTGGCTTCTTTAGGAACTCAGAATCCAGATAGTGTTATTGATTCTCCTAGTTAAGTATGATGATTCTTGAACACAGCTACTTTATGAGTCTTGGCTGTGGCCCAAAGCACTCTGTCCTCCAGTATTACCACCGGATACATACATGCCACAGACACATAATTGGGTGAACCTTTTCAGATTGTGACTCAGCTTTGCTAAAGTCCCCAATTAGAGGTGTCCAGGGTTCTTAAGCACACTCTTTTTGCCTTGGATCACAACTTTATTCTTTCTTTTTCTTTTCTTTTTTTTTTCGGTTTTTTTTCGCTTGCTTTCTCTCTCTTTTTTTGTATTCAATGCTTTTTCTTGCTTCAAGAATCATTTCTAATGATTTTTCAGATCCTCAGTAACATGTCTCCTTTTTCATCATTCTTTCAAGAGCCAACCTTCATGAACCACAAATTCAAGATACATATGCACTGTTTAAGCATACATTCAGAGAACAAGAGTATTGCCACCACATCAAATTAATTAAACTATTATAAAATTCAGAATTCATGCAATTCTTTCCTTTTCAATTAAGCATGTTTTTATTCAAGAAAGGTGATGGATTCATAGGACATTCATAACTTTAAGGCATAGACACTAAGATACTAATGATCACAAGACACAAACATGGATAAACATAAGCATAAAATCCGAAAAACAGAAGAATAAAGAACAAGGAAATCAAAGAACGGGTCCACCTTAGTGATGGCGGCTCTTTCTTCCTCTTGAAGATCCTATGGAGTGCTTGAGCTCCTCAATGTCTCTTCCTTGTCTTTGTTGCTCCTCCCTCATGATTCTTTGGTCTTCTCTAATTTCATGAAGGATGATGGAGTGTTCTTGATGCTCCACCCTTAGTTGTCCCATGTTGGAACTCAGTTCTCCTAGGGAGGTGTTTAGTTGCTCCCAATAGTTTTGTGGAGGAAAGTGCATCCCTTGAGGAATCTCAGGGATCTCATGATGAGTGGGGTCTCTTGTGTGCTCCATCCTTTTCTTGGTGATGGGCTTGTCCTCATCAATAGGGGTATCTCCTTCTATGTCAACTCCAACTGAATAACAGAGGTGACAAATGAGATGAGGAAAGGCTAGCCTTGCCAAGGTGGAAGACTTGTCCGCCACTTTATAGAGTTCTTGGGCTATAACCTCATGAACTTCCACTTCTTCTCCAATCATGATGCTATGAATCATGATGGCCCGGTCTAGAGTAACTTCGGACCGGTTGCTAGTGGGAATGATTGAGCGTTGGATGAACTCCAACCATCCTCTAGCCATGGGCTTGAGGTCATGCCTTCTCAATTGAACCGGCTTGCCTCTTGAATCTCTCTTCCATTGTGCGCCCTCTTCACATATGACTGTGAGGACTTGGTCCAACCTTTGATCAAAGTTGACCCTTCTTGTGTAAGGATGTTCATCTCCTTGCATCATAGGCAAGTTGAATGCTAACCTTACATTTTCCGGACTAAAATCCAAGTATTTCCCCCGAACCATAGTAAGATAATTCTTTGGATTCGGGTTCATACTTTGATCATGGTTCTTTGTGATCCATGCATTGGCATAGACTCTTGAACCATCAAGATTCCGACTTGTTGAATGGGGTTGGTAAGTACTTCCCAACCTCTTCTTCAGATCTCATGGCGGATCTCCGGATATTCACCCTTTTTGAGTGAAAAGGGGACCTCGGGGATCACCTTCTTCAAGGCCACAACTTCATAGAAGTGGTCTTGATGCACCCTTGAGATGAATCTATCCATCTCCCATGACTCGGAGGTGGAAGCTTTTGCCTTCCTTTTCCTCTTTTTAGAGGTTTCTCCGGCCTTGGATGCCATAAATGGTTATGGAAAACGAAAAAGCAACGCTTTTACCACACCAAACTTAAAAGGTTTGCTCGTCCTCGAGCAAAAGAAGAAAGAAGAGAGTAGAAGAAGAAGAAATGAGGGAGAAATGGATGGCTTTGTATTCGGCCAAAGAAGGGGAGAAGTGGTGTTTAGGTTGTGTGAAAATGAAGGAGTGAAGAAGGGTATTTATAGGGGAGAGGGGAGATGGTGTTCGGCCATTATGGGTGGGTTTTGGGAGGGAAAGTGGTTTGAATTTGAAGGGTGAGGTTGGTGGGGTTTTATGAAGGATGGATGTGAGTGGTGAAGAGAAAGATGGGATTTGATAGGTGAAGGGTTTTTGGGGAAGAGGTATTGAGGTGATTGGGGAATGGGGGAAGAAGAGAGAGGGTGGTGGTGGGGTAGGTGGGGGTCCTGTGGGGTCCACAGATCCTGTGGTATCAAGGAAAAGTCATCCCTGCACCAAATGTTGCTCAAAATCACGTTTTAAGCCATTTCTGGCGTTAAACGCCGGGCTGGTGCCCATTCCTGGCGTTTAACGCCAGGTTCTTGCCCTTTTCTGGCGTTTAACGCCAGTCTGGTGCCCCTTTCTGGCGTTAAACGCCCAGAATAGTGCCAGACTGGGCGTTAAACGCCCAACTGCTAGCCTCACTGGCGTTTAAACGCCAGTGAATTCTTCCTCCAGGGTGTGTTGTTTTTCTTCCTGTTTTTCATTCTGTTTTTGCTTTTTCAATGGATTTTGTGACTTCTTATGATCATCAACCTACAAAAAACATAAAATAACAAAAGAAAATAGATAAAATATAATCATTGGGTTGCCTCCCAACAAGCGCTTCTTTAATGTCAGTAGCTTGACAGATGGCTCTCATGGAGCCTCACAAATGATCAGAGCACTGTGGGAACCTCCCAACACCAAACTTAGAGTTTGAATGTGGGGGTTCAACACCAAACTTAGAGTTTGGTTGTGGCCTCCCAACACCAAACTTAGAGTTTGACTGTGGGGGCTCTGTTTGTCTCTGATTTGAGAGAAGCTCTTCATGCTTCTTCTCCATGGTGACAGAGGGGTATCCTTGAGCCTTAAACACAAAGGATTCTTCATTCACTTGAATGATCAGTTCACCTCCATCAACATCAATCACAGCCTTTGCTGTGGCTAGGAAGGGTCTGCCAAGGATGATGGATTCATCCATGCACTTCCCAGTCTCTAGGACTATGAAATCAGTAGGAATGTAATGGTCTTCAACTTTTACCAAAACATTCTCTACAAGTCCATGAGCTTGTTTTCTTGAGTTGTCTGCCATCTCCAATGAGATTCTTGCAGCTTGTACCTCAAAGATCCCTAGCTTCTCCATTACAGAGAGAGGCATGAGGTTCACACTTGACCCTAAGTCACACAGGGCCTTCTTGAAGGTCATGGTGCCTATGGTACAAGGTATGGAAAACTTCCCAGGATCTTGTCTCTTTTGAGGTAATTTCTGCCTAGACAAGTCATCCAGTTCTTTGGTGAGCAAGGGAGGTTCATCTTCCCAAGTCTCATTTCCAAATAACTTGTCACTTAACTTCATGATTGCTCCAAGGTATTTAGCAACTTGCTCTTCAGTGACATACTCATCCTCTTCAGAGGAGGAATACTCATCAGAGCTCATGAAGGGCAGAAGTAAATCCAATGGAATCTCTATGGTCTCATTTTGAGCCTCAGATTTCCATGGTTCCTCATTGGGGAACTCAGAGGAGGTTGGTGCACGCCCATTGAGGTCTTCCTCAGTGGCGTCCACCTCCTCTCTTTCCTCTCCATATTCGGCCATGGTTATGGCTTTGCACTCTCCTTTTGGATTTTCTTCTGTATTACTTGGGAGAGTACTAGGAGGGAGTTCAGTAACTTTCTTGCTCAGCTGACCCACTTGTCCTTCCAGATTTCTGATGGAGGACCTTGTTTCATTCATGAAACTTTGAGTGGTTTTGATTAGATCAGAGACCATTGTTGCTAAGTCAGAGGTATTCTGCTTAGAACTCTCTGTCTGTTGCTGAGAAGATGATGGAAAAGGCTTGTTATTGCTAAACCTGTTTCTTCCACCATTATTATTATTGAAACCTTGTTGAGGTCTCTCTTGATTCTTCCATGAGAAATTTGGGTGATTTCTCCATGAAGAATTATAGGTGTTTCCATAGGGTTCTCCTAGGTAATTCACCTCTTCCATTGAAGTGTTCTCAGGATCATAAGCTTCTTCCTCAGATGAAGCTTCCTTAGTACTGCCAGGTGCATTTTGCATTCCAGACAGACTTTGAGAAATCAAATTGACTTGTTGAGTCAATATCTTATTCTGAACCAAAATGGCATTCAGAGTGTCAATCTCAAGAACTCCTTTCTTCTGACTTGTCCCATTGTTCACAGGATTCCTTTCAGAAGTGTACATGAATTGGTTATTTGCAACCATTTTAATCAGCTCTTGAGCTTCTGTAGGCGTCTTCTTCAAATGAAGAGATCCTCCAGCAGAGCTATCCAGAGACATCTTGGATAGTTCAGAGAGACCATCATAGAAAATACCTATGATGCTCCATTCAGAAAGCATGTCAGAAGGACACTTTCTGATTAATTGTTTGTATCTTTCCCAAGCTTCATAGAGGGATTCTCCATCCTTCTGTCTGAAGGTTTGGACTTCTACTCTAAGCTTACTCCATTTTTGAGGTGGAAAGAACTTTGCCAAGAAGGCATTGACTAGCTTTTCCCAAGAGTCCAGGCTATCTTTAGGTTGTGAGTCCAACCATATTCTAGCTCTGTCTCTTACAGCAAAAGGGAATAGCATCAGTCTGTAGACCTCAGGGTCAACCCCATTAGTCTTGACTGTGTCACAGATTTGCAAGAACTCAGCTAAAAACTAATGAGGATCTTCCATTGGAAGTCCATGGAACTTGCAATTCTGTTGCATTAGAGAAACTAATTGAGGCTTAAGCTCAAAGTTGTTTGCTCTAATGGCAGGGATAGAGATGCTTCTCCCATAGAAGTTGGGAGTAGGTGCAGTAAAGTCACCCAGCACCTTCCTTGCATTGTTGGCATTGTTGTTGTTTTCGGCTGCCATGTGTTCTTCTTCTTTGAAGAATTCGGTCAGGTCCTCTAAAGAGAGTTGTGCTTTGGCTTCTCTTAGCTTTCTCTTCAAGGTCCTTTCAGGTTCAGGGTTAGCTTCAACAAGAATGCCTTTGTCTTTGCTTCTGCTCATATGAAAGAGAAGAGAACAAGAAGATGTGGAATCCTCTATGTCACAGTATAGAGATTCCTTAAGGTGTCAGAGGAAAAGAAAAAATAGAAGAAAGAAGTTAGAAGAATTCGAACTTGATTAGATAGAGTTCGAATTGTGTATTAAGAAGGAGTAGTACTCCATAAACAGAAGGATGTGGGAAGGAGGGAAGAGGATTTTCGAAAATTAATTAAAAAGATGTTAAAAAACATTTTAAAATTTGATTGATAATTTTCGAAAATTGAGAGTGGAAAAGAAATCAAGTGATTTTTGAAAAAGATTTTGAAATTAGAAATTAAGAAGATTTGATTGAAAACTATTTTGAAAAAGATGAGGTTAAGAAGATATGATTGGTTAAAAAAAATTTGATTTGAAAGCAATTTTAAAAGATATGATTTGAAAAACATTTTAAAAAGATTTGATTTTAAAAAAAATTGATGACTTGCCTAACAAGAAAAGATATGATTCAAACATTAAACCTTTCTCAAAAGAAAAGGCAGCAATCTTGAGATGTTCAATCAAATCATTAATTGTTAGTAAGTATCTTTGAAAAAGGAAAGAAATTGATTTTGAAAAACATTTGATTGAAAAGATATGATTTGAAAAAGATTTGATTTTGAAAAACTTTGAAAACTTGAAAAAAAATTGATTTGAAAACAAAATTCTTCCCCCTTTGCCATCCTGGCGTTAAACGCCCAGAATGGTATACATTCTGGCGTTTAACGCCCAAAATGCACCCTTTTTGGGCGTTAAACGCCCAGCCAGGCACCCTGGCTGGCGTTTAAACGCCAGTCTGTCTTCTTCACTGGGCATTTTTGAATGCCCAGCTTTTTCTGTATAATTCCTCTGCAGTATGTTCTGAATCTTCAATTCTTTGTATTATTGACTTGAAAAGACACAAATTAAAAATATTTTTGGATTTTTAATAATCAAAATGCAACAAGAATCAAATAACAATGCATGCAAAACACTAAACTTAGCAGTTTGTATACTACTGACACTATATGAGACACATAAACACTCAAGCCAAAAGAATTCAAAGATCAGAGTAAGAAATCATCAAGAATTACTTGAAGATCCTTAAGACACATGAATGAATGCATGCAATTGACACCAAACTTAAGATGAGACACTAGACTTAAGCAAGAAGCATCAAATATTTTTGGTTTTTATGATTTTGTAATTTTTTTGTGTTTTTTTTTTCGAAAATTAAGTGGAAAAAGATATCAAAATTCTTAATGAGAATTCCAGGAATCAGTGCAATGCTAGTCTAAGACTCCGGTCCAGGAATTAGACATGGCTTCACAGCCAGCCAAGCTTTTAAAGAAAGCTTCGGTCCAAAACACTAGACATGGCCAAGGGCCAGCCAAGCCTTAGCAGATCACTGCTCCAAAAGCAAGATTGATAAAGATCAACAAGCTCTTGTGATGATAAGTTGAAACCTCGGTCCAATGAGATTAGACATGGCTTCTCAGCCAGCCAGATTTCAACAAATCATCATGAAACTCTAGAATTTATCTTCAAGAATTTCGAAAAAAATACCTAATCTAAGCAACAAGATGAACCTTCAGTTGTCCAAACTGAACAATCCCCGGCAACGGCGCCAAAAACTTGGTGCGCGAAATTGTGAACAATACTTTTCACAACTCTCATAATCCCCGGTCATGAACTCCAAAAACTTGGTAGTTCAATTCCATGGCATTACACAACTTCGCACAACTAACCAGCAAGTGCACTGGGTCGTCCAAGTAATACCTTACGTGAGTAAGGGTCGATCCCACGGAGATTGTTAGTATGAAGCAAGCTATGGTCACCTTGTAAATCTCAGTCAGGCAGACTCAAAGGGGTATAGTGATAAACGAAAATAACATAAAGATAAAGATAGAGATACTTATGTATATCATTGGTGAGAGCTTCAGATAAGCGTATGAAGATGCCTTCCCTTCCGTCTCTCTGCTTTCCTACAGTCTTCATCCAATCCTTCTTACTCCTTTCCATGGCAAGCTTATGCAAGGGTTTCACCGTTGTCAGTGGCTACCTCCCATCCTCTCATTGGAAATGTTCAACGCACCCTGTCACGGCACGGCTATCCATCTGTCGGTTCTCAATCAGGCCGGAATAGAATCCAGTGATTCTTTTGCATCTGTCACTAACGCCCCGCCTTCAGGAGTTTGAAGCACGTCACAGTCATTCAATCATTGAATCCTACTCAGAATACCACAGACAAGGTTAGACCTTCCGGATTCTCTTGAATGCCGCCATCAGTTCTCGCCTATACCACGAAGACTCTGATCTCACGGAATGGCTGGCTCGTTTGTCAGGTGAGCACTCGGTTGTCAGGCGATCAACCATGCATCGTGTTATCAGGAATCCAAGAGATATTCACTAGAGCTTTGATTGCTTGTAGAACAAGAATGGTTGTCAGTCACCTTGTTCATGAGTGAGAATGATGATGAGTGTCACGGATCATCACCTTCATCAAGTTGAAGAACAAGTGATATCTTGGACAAAGAACAAGCGGAATTGAATAGAAGAACAATAGTAATTGCATTAATACTCGAGGTACAGCAGAGCTCCACACCTTAATCTATGGTGTGTAGAAACACCACCGTTGAAAATACATAAGCATAAGGTCTAGGCATGGCCGAATGGCCAGCCTCCCAATGATCTAAGATAGCATAAAACGAAGATAGCTACCAAAGTCTCCAGATACAATAGTAAAAGGTCCTACTTATAGATAACTAGTAGCCTAAGGTGTACAAAGATGAGTAAATGACATAAAAATCCACTTCCGGGCCCACTTGGTGTGTGCTTGGGCTGAGCAATGAAGCAATTTCGTGTAGAGACTCTTCTTGGAGTTAAACGCCAGCTTTTATGCCAGTTTGGGCGTTTAACTCCCATTTGGGTGCCAGTTCCAGCGTTTAACGCTGGGATTTCTTGAGGTGACTTTGAACGCCGGTTTGGGCCATCAAATCTTGGGCAAAGTATGGACTATCATATATTTCTGGAAAGCCCAGGATGTCTACTTTCCAACGCCGTTGAGAGCGCGCCAATTGGGCTTCTGTAGCTCTAGAAAATCCACTTCGAGTGCAGGGAGGTCAGAATCCAACAGCATCTGCAGTCCTTTTGAGTCTCTGGATCAGATTTTTGCTCAGATCCCTCAATTTCAGCCAGAAAATACCTGAAATCACAGAAAAACACATAAACTCATAGTAAAGTCCAGAAAAGTAAATTTTAACTAAAAACTAATAAAAATATACTAAAAACTAACTAGATCATACTAAAAACATACTAAAAACAATGCCAAAAAGCGTATAAATTATCCGCTCATCAATTTCCAAGGAGGAATAGAAACTCAAGAGCAGAGGATCCTCCTAATGCATTGTTGCCTTATTTGGAAAAAGTTGGTTTCGCCCATGTAGCTCGAGTTAGAGATTTTTACCTAGACAAGTTACTACTGTTGGTCTTTGTCGAGAGATGGCATCTAAAGACTCATTCATTCCACATGTCGTAAGGTGAATGTACTATCACCCTTCAGGACGTAGCTTATCACCTTGTAGCAGACACATGGGGAGCCTGTAGAAGGTTGCAGCCATGATTTTTAGACATATTACGGTCGTGACACGTGGGAGATGGTTGATGAGGTACTTGGAGCGTTGCCACCACGCCAGGAGCCACGCGAGGGTGTGCGGCGGGCCAAGTCATTCACCATTAAGATGATGTGGTTGAAGGCTCGTCTGAGATAGATACCTGCTGACGCTGCATCAGTTGTACTCTGACAGTATACACGTTACATTCTCAAATTGATCAGTGGGCTACTGATGACAAATAAGTCATGCACCTTAGTACATGTTAGATGGGTCCCACTGATTGTTGATTTTGAGAGATGCATGTAGTACTCATGGGGTTCATCTGTGCTCACCTGGACCTACCACTCTTTGTGCATGGCTATCAATACAGAAGAGGGTGACTTGGCTAGATGCATTCCACTTATGGTTTCTTAGATTTACCATAAATTCCCAGATTGGTTCCTCTGGGATAAGGATATGATTCAGTTTCCATTGGCTATAAGGTATGCCTTCATTTTGTTGACTTTTTTACGTAGTTGCTATTTTTTTGTTTTGCAACTAAACGTGTTTTGTTTTACACATGCAGGTTGGCTGGGCTGACACAGCAACATAGAGATGACAAGGGCCAGCGGCTACTACACTGGCGGCAGCAGTTGGACTTGGTCCCTTATGAATGTAAAACCCAGTTAAATATGATCATTTGCAAAAAAAAAAAAAAATACGTGACGACGTTACAATTAGCTGTGACGGCTTAAGTCTGTCCAGTACTATGTGTGAGGAAATTAAAACTATAGAAATAACGAGAAAAAGATTTAGAATAGAAAATCGGACACTTATCTTAAAGGTTTTGGCCCAAGATAGGGCCAACGGACCAAAAATCACAAATAGGCCCATATTGGGCCCAAGCCCAAGGCTTATAAGCCATTCACACTTAGTGAATTCAGCACAATCCACTCCCATTTGAGAGAAAGAGAGAGGCACGCATAGAGAGAAAGAGAAGAAGAACAAAACCCTAGCCTCCATTATTCACTTCAATCTTCAAACTCACATAACTTTTAATCCATAGCTCTGATTGAAGATCCATTTATGGTCACACGACCATCTCGTCAAGCTCTTTGATTCTATACCACTTTTTTAGTAAGTACTCCCAAGAATCTTGAGACATTTTCAAAATCTCTCTTTAATTCGTGTTTTGGGTACATTGGTGTTAAGATTTTGTGATTTTTGATATAATAGGGAGGCTCTAGCATGGATTGTAGTTGGATTCCACCCAAGTTTTGAATGGGATAAGGTAAGGTGGCCTTTTTTCTCTTTTGAAATTCTATTTTATATAAGCCCTAGTTTGAAATTGTATAGAATTTGGTGATATTAGAGTTGTTTGGTTGATTTTTGGTGCTTGGTGTGATTGCAGAGTAATTCTTGAAGCTTGATTGATGTTGAGCAAGCTTAGTTGACCGGAAAGGAGAGAATTCAAGTGTTGGGAACCCACCATCATTAAGGTACAGACTTTAGTTTCGAGTAGACATTATCTAAGGTTATGTGAAAACCTAGGTTAAAGGACCTAAAATAGTGTTGAATGGTTGATGTGATTGATATTGATGATTTAGTGTGAATGATTGTTGAAATGTTGTAATATTAATATGAAAAGTCAAGCCTTATGAGGAATGTGTGTATACTTGAATGTCAGAATGAATATTGCTAATTGTTGAGTGAGTTTGTGGTTTTATTGACTATGAATGATTTAGTGTGATTGAGTAATTTTGATTGATTATTGCTTATGATATGAGAATTTGGGCCAGAGGCCATGAAAGGGTGAGGTATCTCCTTCTTGGTAAGTTATGGTAAGTTGGTGGTGTTGCCGTGTTGTGAATTGTTGTTGAAACAATGATAATTGGTTGGATACTTAATTGTGGGTTTGGGTTGTGATTGTGGATGTATAAGTGTGATATGTTATTATCTTGATTGAAAAGTGGTTGATTAGGCTTGGATTGGTTATGAAGTGATTAAGAATTTGATAAATGAGGGTTGAGGATGCCTAGGAATGGTTTTGAGGTGGTTTTGAAATGAAATGAATTGGAAACTTGTAAAATTGACCATTATGCAGAATTTGGTAAAAACAGATTTTTGACCAACTTCAACGGGCCATAACTTGACGCTTGGAATTCGAAATTGAGTGAAATTTATCTTAAATTATAGCTAGTGAAAAGATCTATAAAACTGTTCAAGAACAGACGAAAATGGATAATTGTACAAAAAATTATGAACGATTGAAAATGAGTACAAAAGTTTGAAAACTGATATTTTGCTAGGATTTTGGCCTGGTGTTCGTGCGTTCAAGGTGGTGCATGCGCACTACTCATAACAAATGTTGTAGCTCATGTGTACACACGAGGGGTGATGCGTGCGCACGAGTGGAAAATGCTTTCTGATAGGTGCGTACGCACATATCCTGTTTTCTTAAAGAAATTCTATTTTTTACTGCTTTACTTTCCCGGCATGCTTGTAAATCCCTGTAACCCTAAAATAAAGTTTGATAACTCATTTTTAAGCTTTGGATAGAGTGTGGCTAAGTCCAATGAGTTAAATTGAATTATTTCCAGATAAACAATTAGTTAACCGGAGGAAATATTGCGGAGATAGTGGTTTTATCCTGTCCGCGGTGAGGACGATGGTTTCATCCCACTCACAGAATAATGAGATTTAGTAGTTAATAAATAAATTGGGTTATGTTAGGTTGCATCTTCTAAAACTTGATGGAATTGTAAATTGGTTTAAGATGTAATATTGATTTCTTATTTGGCAAGGACAATGGTGTCATCCCGCTTACTCAGTGCATAGACTACTATGTGGAGATGGTGGTTTTATCTCACCCACATTGAGGATGGAGGTATTATCCCACTCAAGAGATAATGGAATTGATGACTTAATAACAAATTGGTGTTAATGAGTATAATAACTTATGAAATTGCTAAAAGACATTGCTGTTGATTATTTATGGCATGAATGGCTGGATTGACAAGGACAGAGATTTATCTCACTTGCATGGTAAGGTTTGGGTGTTATGTCACTTGCGTGTTTATGATTGATAATGATTATATTCGATGTGGGGGGTAGACATGATGAATTTAATGAGTCATTTCCCGATAAAGACTTGTTCTGTATGGTAGATATGATGAATTTAATGGATCATTCCCCGATAACGACTTGATTTGTGAGACACCTGGGTAGATGTAAGGGTGGTGGTTTGTCCCATTTGCTCCGGGTAAAATTTTGAGACACCTGGGTAGATGCAAGGGTTGTAGTTCGTCCTACTTGTTCCAGGATGTGGTGAAAGGCACTTGCCTGGGTAGATATAGGGTTTGAGGTGTTGTCTCACTTGCTCTAGGATGTGATGAAAGGCACCAGCCAAGGTAGATGCAATACAAGGGTTGAAGTGTTGTCCCACTTGCTCCGAGTTGCAATGTAAAGCACCTCCATGGGTAGACGCAAGGATTGTGGTTAGTTTCACTTACTCCGTGATATGTTCTATATCTGGGTTATCTACTGGATGTGTCGAATTTGGCATTATAACTAACAAGTGAGCTCATGGCTAGTAGGATAGGCATGTATCATGTGCATTTATTTGTAGTTGTTTGGGTGTGCATAATTATTTAGTTTGCCTATTTATTCACCTATCTGCTACCTACACTACTTGAACTAATTGCACTCTGTTGTGATTGACTTGTTTGTTTTGTTTGTGTTTGATTCTATTAATAACTTTGAGACTAGAAATATAAAAATGTGATAATGTATTGAGACTAATGAGACTGTTGATAATTCTTTAAGACTGTTGAGGTTTACGGAATAGTAATGATGATAACTGATACCATTAAGACTGAATGTTATTAATGATAACTGTTTGAAATTGATAAGGTCAAAAGGGTTTCATACCGAAATGAATAATAATGATGTTGAAAGAGTTAATGGCTTAGTGTTGGAAAGAATTGAGGTTAGAGACAGTTGACAAGGGTTAAGACTTAGTATCTTAACCTTATTTGGATTAAAAAGAACCCTAGGCTTAAACTTGTGAGTTTTGAGACAAGGATTACCTAGTGGGTTCTAGTAGTTTTACAGTCTCTATTTAGAACTATTACCCTACTGGGAACCTTCGGATTCTCACTCGTTGTGAAAATTGTTGATTTTTCAGATAACAGGACATGATGCATCTCGTTGAGAGTGCGAGACTCGTTAGTGAAGTGAAAAAGACTTTATTTTTGAAGTTTATCATGTACTTAGCATATTTCTCCACTGCTGAACATGTATTGTATATTTTCTCTTAGAGGTTTATTGTATGGAAAAACAGGATTATGTTTCATACTTCTGGTTGTGTAATATTTTCTAGCCGGCCTTTTTTTCGCAAGTCGAGACTAGCACTACTTATGTATTTATATTCTGAATCCTATATATATATATATATCACTTTTACTTTCGTATCTAATGCTTTTATCTTTACCGCTTCGTGAGTGATATGATTGTTGTTTTGTTATCCTTTTCTTCACAGGCTCCTAGTATATTATTGTCTTTCGAATACTATGTATCTTTTGTTTTTAGGCATCGTAATGCCTCACCACCTTTGATTTACGACTTAAGCATAAAGTTCTGTGTGGTAGGGTGTTACAATGATATGGTATTTAAGTTTACATATAAAGTACTTAGTAAATTTTGTTTCCATGTGCTCATATCTAAGCTGGCTTAAATATGTATTTGTATGTTGTTATGCAATTCCGGTGGACACCTTATGAAACACACGTGCTACAGGATATCATTTTTTAGTGGTTGCGTAATGACGAAGAGAGGCTAACGCATACTGTAGTGGTGCCTCTGTTCTGTTTTCACTTCGTCAAGTTCTATTACACAGATCGAGTTATTCGACAATTCGATGGTGCATAGCATTTACCGGAGGTGGCGGTAAATGTCGACGAGCTACTTACGTCGACCCTCAAATTGAAGGATAAATGGTGGTTGACAAAGCTTACAGTGTGGTACTCAGCATGGAGAGACTGTTTCGAGGCTTTTCGATAATAGATGGTGTTGTCGACGAGAAACCTACAACCTTTGCGGCCGTATTTCACCTGGTGGTGTGGGATGTGCTGTAGTCATTTCTTGTCATGGCGGGATGCTCACCTTCTGCATGTGTTGCCAGATGATGCTCCGCTGGAGGTCCCACAAGTTGTTAGCTTGTTGCTTCCTCCAGATGCTCCTGATCTTAGGCATATGCATAATTCATAGCCATATTTCATCCAGTGGTGTGGGATATGCCATAGTCGTTTCTTGTCACAACGCGATGCTCACCTTCTGCATGTGTTTACAAATGATGCTCCATTGGAGGTCCCACAGGTTGTTAGCTTATTGCTTCCTTCATATGCTCCTGATTTTCGGCATATGTGATGAGCGGATAATTTATACGCTTTTTGGCATTGTTTTTAGTATGCTTTTAGTATGTTTTAGTTAGTTTTTATTATATTTTTATTAGTTTTTATTTAAAATTAACTTTTCTGAACTTTACTATGAGTTTGTGTGTTTTTCTGTGATTTCAGGTATTTTCTGGCTGAAATTGAGGGACCTGAGCAATAATCTGATTCAGAGGCTGAAAAGAACTGCAGATGCTATTGGATTCTGACCTCCCTACACACGAAGTAGATTTTCTGGAGCTACAGAAGACCAATTGGCACGCTCTTAATTGCGTTGGAAAGTAGACATCCAGGGCTTTCCAGCAATATATAATAGCCCATACTTTGCCCGAGATTTGATGGCCCAAACAGGCGTTCCAAGTCAGCTTCAGAATTCCCGGCGTTAAACACCGAAACTGGCACAAAAATGGGAGTTAAACGCCCAAACTGGCACAAAAGCTGGCGTTTAACTCCAAGAAAAGTCTTTACACATGAAAGCTTCAATGCTCAGCCCAAGCACACACCAAGTGAGCCCGGAAGTGGATTTTTACGTCATTTACTCATTTCTGTAAACCCTAGGCTACTAGTTCTCTATAAATAGGACCTTTTGCTATTGTATTTGAGAAGAATCTTTCAATCTTCGGATCATCTTTTGATCATGTTTTTATGATTGAACCCTCTTTGGGAGGCTGGCCATTCGGCCATGCCTAGACCTTGTTCTTATGTATTTTCAACGGTAGAGTTTCTACACACCATAGATTAAGGTGTGGAGCTCTGCTGTACCTCGAGTATTAATGCAATTACTATTGTTCTTCTATTCAATTCAGCTTATTCTTGTTCTAAGATATCACTTGTTCCTCAACTTGATGAATGTGATGACCCGTGACACTCATCATCATTCTCACCTATGAACGTGTGCCTGACAACCACCTCTGTTCTACCTTAGATTGAGTGGATATCTCTTGGATTCCTTAATCAGAATCTTCGTGGTATAAGCTAGAATCCATTGGCGGCCATTCTTGAGAATCCGGAAGGTCTAAACCTTGTCTGTGGTATTCTGAGTAGGATTCAGGGATTGAATGACTGTGACAAGCTTCAAACTCGCGATTGTGGGGCGTTAGTGACAGACGCAAAAGAATCACTGGATTCTATTCCGACATGATCGAGAACCGACAGATGAATAGCCGTGCTGTGAAAGAGCGCGTTGAACATTTTCACTGAGAGGACGGGACTGTAGCCATTAACAACGGTGATGCCCAACATACAACTTGCCATGGAAAGGAGTAAGAAGGATTGGATGAAGATAGTAGGAAAGCAGAGAGACGGAAGGGACAAAGCATCTCCATACGCTTATCTGAAATTCTCACCAATGAATTACATAAGTATCTCTATCTTTATTTTATGTTTTATTCATCTTTTAATTATCAATCCTCCATAACCATTTGAATCTGCCTGACTGAGATTTACAAGATGACCATAGCTTGCTTCATACCAACAATCTCCGTGGGATCGACCCTTACTCGCGTAAGGTTTATTACTTGGACGACCCAGTGCACTTGCTGGTTAGTTGTGCGAAGTTGTGATAAAGAGTTGAGATTGCAATTGAGCGTACCATGTTGATGGCGCCATTGATGATCACAATTTCGTGCACCAAGTTTTTGGCGCCGTTGCCGGGGATTGTTTGAGTTTGGACAACTGACGGTTCATCTTATTGCTTAGATTAGGTAATTTTATTTTATGTTTAAGCTTTTTACTTTTCGAAAATTTTTCAAAAATACAAAAAAATATTTCTATTTTGTTCTTCAGAGTTTTAAGAATGGATTCTAGAGTTTCATGATGATTTGTTGAAGTATGGCTGGCTATGAAGCCATGTCTAATCTTTTGGACCGAGGTTTCAACTTATCATCACAAGAGCTTGTTGATTTCTATCAATTTTGCTGTTGTGAGAAATGATCTGCTAAAGCTTGGTTGGCCATTGGCCATGTCTAGTGTTTTGGACCGGAGCTTTCACTGAAAGCTTGGTTGGCTGTGAAGCCATGTCTAATTCCTGGACCGGAGTCTTAGACTAGCATTGCAATGATTCCTGGAATTCTCATTAAGAATTTTGAACCCTTGTTTTTCTTTTCCACTCAATTTTCAAAAAAGCACAAAAATTTTTTTATAAAATCTTAAAATCAAAAATATTTTTATGTTTCTTGTTTGAGTCTAGTGTCTAATTTTAAGTTTGGTGTCAATTGCATGTCTTTATTCTTCTAATTTTCGAAAATTACATGCATTATGTTCTTCATTTGATCTTCAAGTTGTTCTTGATGATTTCCTTGCTCTGATCTTTAAATTCTCTTGTCTTGAGTGTTTTGTTGTTTCTCATATGCATTCTCAATTTGTTAGTGTCAATAGTATACAAACTTCTAAGTTTGGTGTCTTGCATGCATTGTTTATTTGATCTTAGTGGCATTTTGATTATTCCTCATCATTAAAAATTCAAAATTTTTTTTAATTTGTGTCCTTTCAAGTCAATAATACAGAGAATTGAAGACTCAGAACATGCAGTAGAGGAATTACACAGAAAAAGCTGGGCGTTCAAAACGCCCAGTGAAGAAGGAAAACTGGCGTTTAAACGCCAGCCAGGGTACCTGGCTGGGCGTTTAACGCCCAAAAGGGTAGATTTTGTTTAACGCCAGGATGATACAAGAGGGAAGATTTTGTTTTTTAATTCAAATTTTTTTTCAAGTTTTCATAATTTTTCAAAATCAAATCTTTTTCAAACCATATCTTTTCAATCATATATTTTCAAGATCAATTTCTTTCCATCCTCAAAAATACTTGCCTACAATTAATGATTTGATTCAACATTTCAAGTATGTTGCCTTTTCTGTTAAGAAAGGTTTAATGTTTGAATCATATCCTTTAAATTTCTTGTTAGCCAAGTCATTAATTTTAAAAATCAAATCTTTTTAAATTGTTTCTCAATCATATCTTTTTAAAACCATAACTCTTCAATCATATCTTCTTAATCACATCTTTTTCCAAATAATTTTTCAATCTTTTTTATTTCTAATTTTAAAATCTTTTTCAAAAATCACTTTATTTCTTTCCCAACTTTAATTTTCGAAAATCATTCTTCAATTTTTCAAAAATTTCTTCAAAATCTTTTAATTAATTTTCGAAAATTCTTCCCCTCTTCTCACATCCTTCTATTTAAGGACTAACACTCCTCCACTATCAACAATTCGAACTCTATCTCTCTTGATAAGTTCGAATTCTTCTTCTTCTCCTTCTTCCTTCTATTTTTCTTCTTCTCTGACACCTCAAGGAATCTCTATACTGTGACATAGAGGATTCCACATTTTCTTGTTCTCTTCTCTTTCATATGAGCAGGAACAAAGACAAAAGCATTCTTGTTGAAACTGACCCTGAACCTGAAAGGACCTTGAAGCGAAAGCTAAGAGAAGCTAAGGCACAACTCTCTGTAGAGGACCTAACAAAAATCTTCAAAGAAGAAGAACCCATGGCAGCCGAAAACAACAACAATGCCAACAATGCAAGGAAGGTGCTTGGTGACTTTACTGCACCTACTCCCGACTTCTATGGGAGAAGCATCTCTATCCCTGCCATTGGAGCAAACAACTTTGAGCTTAAGCCTCAATTAGTTTCTCTAATGCAACAGAATTGCAAATTCCATGGACTTCCATTAGAAGATCCTCATCAATTTTTAGCTGAATTCTTGCAAATCTGTGACACTGTCAAGACCAATGGGGTTGACCCTGAGGTCTACAGACTTATGCTATTCCCTTTTGCTGTAAGAGATAGAGCTGGGATATGGTTGGACTCACAACCTAAAGAAAGCCTGAACTCTTGGGAAAAGCTAGTTAATGCCTTCTTGGCAAAGTTCTTTCCACCTCAAAAATTGAGTAAGCTTAGAGTGGAAGTCCAAACCTTCAGACAGAAGGAAGGTGAATCCCTCTATGAAGCTTGGGAAAGATACAAACAATTAATCAGAAAGTGTCCTTCTGACATGCTTTCTGAATGGAGCATCATAGGTATCTTCTATGATGGTCTGTCTGAACTGTCCAAGATGTCATTGGACAGCTCTGCTGGAGGATCTCTTCATCTGAAGAAGACGCCTGCAGAAGCTCAAGAACTCATTGAAATGGTTACAAATAACCAATTCATGTACACTTCTGAAAGGAATCCTGTGAACAATGGGACGAATCAGAAGAAAGGAGTTCTTGAGATTGATACTCTGAATGCCATATTGGCTTAGAACAAAATATTGACTCAGCAAGTCAATATAATTTCTCAAAGTCTGTCTGGAATGCAAGCTGCACCAGGCAGTACTAAGGATGCTTCATCTGAAAAAGAAGCTTATGATCCTGAGAATCCATCAATGGAAGAGGTGAATTACATGGGAGAACCCTATGGAAACACCTATAATCCTTCATGGAGAAATCAACCAAATCTCTCATGGAAGGATCAACAGAGACCTCAACAAGGTTTCAACAACAATAATGGTGGAAGAAACAGGTTTAGCAATGGCAAGCCTTTTCCATCATCTTCTCAGCAACAGACAGAGAATTCTAAGCAGAGCCACTCTGACTTAGCAACCATAGTCTCTGATCTAATCAAAACCACTCAAAGTTTCATGACTGAAACAAGGTCCTCCATTAGAAACTTAGAGGCACAAGTGGGTCAGCTGAGTAAGAAAGTTACTGAACTCCCTCCTAGTACTCTTCCAAGCAATACAGAAGAGAATCCAAAAGGAGAGTGTAAGGCCATCAACATGGCCGAAATTGGAGAGGAGGAAGAGGCAGTGATCGCCACTGAGGAAGACCTCAATGGACGTCCACTGGCCTCCAATGAGTTCCCTAATGAGGAACCATGGGAATCTAAGGCTCACACTGAGACCATAGAGATTCCATTGGATTTATGATGAGCGGATAATTTATACACTTTTTGGCAGTGTTTTTAGTATGTTTTTAGTATGTTTTAGTTAGTTTCTATTGTATTTTTATTAGTTTTTAGTTAAAATTCACTTTTCTGGGCTTTACTATGAGTTTGTGTGTTTTTCTATGATTTCAGGTATTTTCTGGCTGAAATTGAGGGACCTGAGCAAAAATTTGATTCAGAGGCTGCTAAGGACTGCAGATGCTGTTGGATTCTGACCTCCCTGCTCTCGAAGTGGATTTTCTGGAGATATAGAAGCCTAATTGACACGTTCTCAATTGCGTTGGAAGGTAGACATCTTGGGCTTTCCAGCAATATATAATAGTCCATACTTTGCCCGAGATTTGATGGCCCAAACTGGCGTTGCAAATCAGCTTCAAAATTCGCGGCGTTTAACGCCAGAACTGGCACAAAAATTGGAGTTAAACGCCCAAACTGGCACAAAAGCTGGCGTTTAACTCCAAGAAAAGTCTCTACACATGAAAGCTTCAATGCTCAGCCCAAGCACACACCAAGTGGACCCCAGAAGTGGATTTTTACATCATTTACTCATTTCTGTATATCCTAGGTTACTAGTTCACTATTAATAGGACCTTTTGACATTGTATCTTTACCTTATGACACTTTACACATTTCATATTGTACCTTCTACGGCATGAGTCTCTAAACCCCATGGTGGTGAGGAACTCTGCTGTGTCTTGATGGATTAATGCAATTACTACTATTTTTCATTCAATCACGCTTGCTTCTATTCTAAGATATCACTTGTTCCTAAACTTGATGAATGTGATGATCTGTGACACTCATCATCATTCTCACCTATGAACGTGTACCTGACAACCACCTCCGTTCTACCTTAGATTGAGTGGATATCTCTTGGATTCCTTAATCAGAGTCTTCGTGGTATAAGCTAGAATAATTTGGCAGCCATTCTTGAGAATCCGAAAGGTCTAAACCTTGTCTGTGGTATTCTGAGTAGGATTCAAGGATTGAATGACTGTGACGAGCTTCAAACTCCTGAAGGCTAGGCGTTAGTGATAGACGCAAAAGAATCACTGGATTCTATTCCAACCTGATTGAGAACCGACAGATGATTAGCCGTGTTGTGAGAGAGCGCGTTGAACATTTTCATTGAGAGGATGGGAGGTAGCCATTGACAACGGTGAAACCCTACATACAGCTTGCCATGGAAGGAGTCTTGCGTGTATGAAGAAGAAGACAGTAGGAGAGTAGAGATTCAGAAGATAGAGCATGTCCAAAACCTCAACCTGTTCTCCATTAATGCAAAACAAGTATTTATTTCATGTTCTTCTACTTTTCGCAATTAAACTTGAGAATTATTGATATCCTGACTAAGAGTTACAAGATAACCATAGCTTGCTTCAAGCCGACAATCTCCGTGGGATCAACCCTTACTCACGTAAGGTATTACTTGGACGACCCAGTGCACTTGCTGGTTAGTTGTGCGGAATTGCAAAAGTGTGATTGCAATTTCGTGCACCAAGTTTTTGGCGCCGTTGCCAGGGATTGTTCGAGTTTGGACAACTGACGGTTTATCTTGTTGCTTAGATTATGACTGTTTTATTTTTGTTGGTTTAGAGTCTTTTATTTGAGTTTAGTTTCATATTTTAAGTTTGGTGTCAATTTCATGCTTTTGTTTTCTTTTAATTTTTCGAATTTGCATGTTCTTAGTCCTTTCTTGATCTTTAAAAATTCTAAGTTTGGTGTCTTCCTTGTGTTTTCCTTTAGGTTTTCGAAAATTTGTGTGAGATTTTCCAAAAATTTCTAAGTTTGGTGTCTTCTTTGTATTTTCCTTTAAATCTTCGAAATTTTGCATTAATTTTCAAAATCATATCTTTTCAATCATATCTTTTTCAAAATAATTTTCAATCATATCTTTTTAATTGCTAATTCCAAAATCTTTTTAATTAATTAATCTAGTTTTCAATTTACTTTGATTTTATTTTCTTTTAGTTTTCGAAATTTTATTTTATTTTCTTTTCTATTTTATTTTATTATTTTCGGTCATTCCTAATTAAAAAAATTTTTACTTCACTTGTGAATCCACATCATTTCCCTTTTGCCATCATGGACCTAAGTGGAATTGAGCAGTCCAGAAGGACTCTGGGGTCATATGCTAACCCCATTACAGCTGCATATGGGAGCAGCATCTATATACCTCCTATTAAAGCTAGCAGCTTTGAGCTAAATCCTCAACTCATTATCGTAGTGCAGCAAAATTGCCAGTATTCCGGTCTTCCACAGGAAGAACCTACTGAGTTTCTGGCACAGTTCTTACAAATTGCTGACACAGTATGTGATAAAAAGGTGGATCAGGATGTCTATAGATTATTACTGTTTCTATTTGCTGTAAAAGATCAAGCTAAGAGGTGGTTGAATAACCAACCCACAGCAAGTATAAAAACATGGAGACAGTTATCAGACAAATTCCTGAATCAATTTTACCCTCCAAAAAGGATGACACAGCTGAGACTGGACATCCAAGGCTTTAAACAAGAGGATCATGAATCCCTTTATAATGCCTGGGAGAGGTACAGAGGTATGCTAAGGAAATGCCCTTCTGAAATATTTTTAGAGTGGGTACAGTTAGACATCTTCTACTATGGGCTTACAGAAAAAGCTCAGATGTCTCTAGACCACTCAGCTGGTGGATCTATACATATGAGGAAGACGATTGAAGAGGCTCAAGAGCTCATAGATACGGTTGCTAGAAATCAACATCTATACTCAAGCAATGAGTCCTATACAAAAGAAGAAGCTATGGCAGTAGCTATTGATCCTAATCCTCAAGAACAGATTGTTGAGCTTAATCAGCAATTACACCTGATGACAAAACATTTAGCAGAATTTAAAGAGATGGTCCAAGAAACTAAAATTGCTAACAAGAACATAGAATCACAATTGAATCAGACAAAATAGCAGTTATCTAAATAGATAACAGAAGAATGCCAAGCAATTCAACTAAGGAGTGGAAAGACATTGAATAACACTGCTCAAAGTGGCAAAAAGCCAAGAAAGGAACAACTGACAGAGGATAACCAAACCTCTGCCCAAAATCCTTCTGAGGACAGTAAGAGCCCAGAGAGGAATAATCCTGGCGTTCAAACGCCAGAAAGAGGGAAAAAGTTGGCGTTAAACGCCCATTCCTTGCCCACTTCTGGCGTTCAAACGCCAGAAAAGGGGGAAAATTGGCGTTAAACGCCCATTCCTCACCCAGTCCTGGCGTTCAAATGCCAATGAGAAATCAGACACCTGAGAGTGCTGATAGTAACCCCTCTAAAAAGGCTTCTCCAACCACCTCTGTGGGGAATAAACCTGCAGCAACTAAGGTTGAAGAATATAAAGCCAAGATGCCTTATCCTCAGAAACTCCGCCAAGCGGAACAGGATAAACAAGTTGCCCGCTTTGCAGACTATCTAAGGACTCTTGAAATAAAGATTCCGTTTGCAGAGGCACTTGAGCAAATACCTTCTTATGCTAAGTTCATGAAAAAGATCTTAAGTCATAAGAAGGATTGGAGAGAAACTGAAAAAGTGTTTCTCACTGAAGAATGCAGTGCAGTCATTCTGAAAAGCTTACCAGAGAAGCTTCAAGATCCAGGGAGCTTTATGATACCATGCACATTAGAAGATGCTTGTACCAAGACAGCCCTATGTGACCTTGGAGCAAGTATCAATCTAATACCTGCATCCACTATCAGAAAGCTTGGGTTGACTGAAGAAGTCAAACCAACCCGGATATGTCTCCAACTTGCTGATGGCTCCATTAAATATCCATCAGGCATAATTGAAGACATGATTGTCAAGGTTGGGCCATTCGCCTTTCCAACTGACTTTGTAGTGCTGGAAATGGAGGAGCATAAGAGTACAACTCTCATCCTAGGAAGACCTTTCCTAGCAACTGGACGAACTCTTATTGATGTACAAAAAGGGGAAGTAACCCTGAGAGTCAATGAGGATGAGTTCAAGTTGAATGCTGTCAAAGCTATGCAGCATCTAGACACATCAAATGACTGCATGAGCGCTGATATTATTGACTCTTTGGTGGAAGAGATCAATATGATTGAAAGTCTAGAATCAGAGCTAGAGGACATCTTCAAGGATGTTCAGCCTAATCAGGAGGAACCAGAGGAAATAAAAGAATTTTTAAAAATTCCTCAGGAAGAGGATAAGCCTCCCAAACCTGAGCTTAAACCACTACCACCATCCCTGAAGTATGCATTTCTGGGAGAGGGTGACACTTTTTCAGTGATCATAAGCTCTGCTTTAAATTCACAGGAAGAGAAAGCACTAATTCAAGTGCTAAGGACACACAAGACAGCTCTTGGATGGTCCATAAGTGATCTTAAGGGCATTAGCCTAGCAAGATGCATGCACAAGATCCTATTGGAGGATAATGCCAAACCAGTGGTTCAACCACAAAGGCGGCTAAATCCAGCCATGAAGGAGGTGGTGCAGAAAGAGGTCACTAAATTACTAGAAGTTGGGATTATTTATCCTATTTCTGATAGCCCCTGGGTGAGCCCTGTCCAAGTTGTCCCCAAGAAGGGAGGCATGACAGTGGTTCATAATGAAAAGAATGAACTGGTTCCTACAAGAATAGTTACAGGGTGGCGTATGTGTATTGACTACAGAAGGCTCAATACAGCCACCAGAAAGGATCATTTTCCTTTACCATTCATAGACCAAATGCTAGAAAGACTAGCTGGTCATGATTATTACTACTTTTTGGATGGCTATTCAGGTTACAACCAAATTGCAGTAGATCCTCAGGACTAAGAGAAAACAGCATTCACTTGCCCTTCTGGCGTGTTTGCCTATAGAAGAATGCCTTTTGGTCTGTGTAATGCACCTGCAACTTTTCAGAGATGCATGCTATCCATCTTCTCTGATATGGTAGAAAAGTTCCTGGAAGTCTTCATGGATGACTTCTCAGTATATGGAGACTCATTCAGCTCCTGTCTTAATCATCTAGCACTTGTCCTGACAAGGTGCCAAGAGACTAACCTGGTCTTAAATTGGGAGAAATGTCACTTTATGGTGACTGAAGGAATTGTCCTTGGGCACAAAATTTCAGGCAAGGGAATAGAGGTGGATCAAGCAAAGATAGAAGTAATTGAAAAATTACCACCACCTACCAATGTTAAGGCAATCAGAAGTTTTCTAGGGCATGCAGGATTTTACAGAAGGTTCATAAAGGACTTTTCAAAAATTGCAAAACCTCTAAGCAACCTGCTAGCTGCTGACATGCCATTTGTGTTTGACACATAGTGTCTGCAGGCGTTTGAGACCCTGAAAGCCAAGCTGGTCACAACACCAGTCATCTCTGCACCAGATTGGACATTACCATTTGAACTAATGTGTGATGCCAGTGACCATGCCATTGGTGCAGTGTTGGGACAGAGGCACAACAAGCTTCTGCACGTCATTTATTATGCTAGCCGTGTTCTAAATGACGCACAGAAGAATTACACAACCACAGAGAAAGAGTTACTTGCAGTGGTTAAGTTTAGATCCTATTTAGTAGGGTCAAAAGTGATTGTGTACACTGACTATGCTGCTCTTAAATACTTACTCACAAAGTAGGATTCAAAACCCAGGCTCATAAGGTGGGTGTTGCTTCTGTAAGAGTTTGACATAGAAATAAGAGACAAAAAAGGGACAGAGAACCAAGTGGCTGATCATCTGTCCCGAATAGAACCAGTAGCTGGGGCGTCCCTCCCTTCTACTGAGATCTCTAAGACCTTTTCAGATGAGCAACTTTTTGCCATTCAGGAAGCTCCATGGTTTGCAGACATTGCAAATTATAAAGCTGTGAGGTTCATACCCCAGGAGTATAGCAGGGTGCAAAGAAAGAAATTAATTTCTGATGCCAAGTACTACCTATGGGATGAGCCATATCTCTTTAAGAGATGTGCAGACGGAATGATCCGCAGATGTGTACCTAGAGAAGAAGCACAAAAGATCCTATGGCATTGCCATGGATCACAGTATGGGGGACATTTCGGAAGTGAGCGAACAGCCACTAAGGTCCTCCAATGTGGCTTCTACTGGCATACTCTCTATAGAGATGCCCGAGAGTTTGTGCGTAACTGTGACAGTTGCCAAAGAGTTGGTAACTTGCCTCATGGGTACGCCATGCCTCAACAAGGGATCTTAGAGATTGAATTGTTTGATGTATGGGGTATTGACTTCATGGGTTCGTTCCCACCATCATACTCAAACACTTACATTCTGGTGGCGGTGGACTATGTATCTAAATGGGTAGAAGCAATTGCCACACCCAATAATGATACTAAGACCGTGCTGAAATTCCTCCAGAAACACATCTTCAGCGGGTTTGGTGTTCCCAGAGTACTAATCAGTGATGGGGGCACTCACTTCTGCAATAAATAGTTATACTCTGCTATGGTTCGATATGGAATTAGCCACAAAGTAGCAACTCCGTATCATCCACAGAAAAATGGGCAAGCTGAAGTCTCTAATAGAGAGCTAAAAAGAATCCTGGAACGGACTGTTATTGCCCGTAGAAAGGATTGGGCAAAGAGCTTGGATGATGCTCTGTAGGCATATAGAACAGCATTCAAAACCCCTATAGGAACCTCTCCATACCAACTTGTGTATGGGAAGGCCTGTCATCTGCCCGTGGAACTGGAACATAAAGCCTACTGGACAACCAGATTCCTAAACATGGATGCTAAGTTAGCCGGTAAAAAAAGATTGCTCCAGCTAAATGAGCTAGAGGAGTTTAGACTCAGTGCCTTTGAAAATGCAAAAATTTATAAGGAAAAGGCAAAGAAGTGGCATGACAAGAAGTTGTCATCCAGAGTCTTTGAGCCAGGACAAAAAGTTCTGCTCTTCAACTCTAGGCTCAGACTATTCCCAGGAAAACTTAAATCCCGGTGGAGGGGTCTGTATGTGATTACAGGAGTGTCACCATATGGATATGTTGAGCTTCAGGATATTGATTTCGACAAAAAGTTCATTGTTAATGGACAGAGGGTCAAACATTATCTTGAAAGCAATTTTGAGCAGGAATGCTCAAAACTGAGGCTTGAATGAGTCTCAGTAAAGGTCCAGCTAAAGACAATAAAGAAGCGCTTGCTGGGAGGCAACCCAGTCATTGACAGGTCATTTGTTTTACTTAGTAAAAGTTTGATATATATTCTTCAAGGTTGATAAGCAAAATTGAAGGAATTTACGGAGTTACAGAAGGATTCAGTGAAAAAAGCAGAGAAAAGGAGCTTGCTGGCAAGAAAACGCCAGTAAAGGGCACTCTGGGCGTTAAACGCCAGAATGGATGCCATTCTGAGCGTTTAACGCCAGTAAAGGCACCATTTTGGGCGTTAAACGCCAGAATGGGCACCATTCTGGGCGTTTAACGCCAGAAATACAGCATCTTGGGCATTCAGCAAACACCCAGTGATAAAGGGGTTTCTGGCGTTTAACGCCAGCCAGGGCACCTGGCTGGGCGTTAAACGCCCATAATGGCCACCAATTGGGCATTTAACGCCAGAAAGGTAGGGGACAGAGATTTTGTTTTCCACTTCAAATTTTTTGAAACTTTCTTATTTTGATCCATCATTTTCTGCATAAACACATTACAAACTTTCATCATTCACCTTCAAATTTCAAAAAATTAAACACTTATCTAAATCATTCTTCAAATCTCTTTCAAATTCCTTCCAAATCTTCTTCAAAAAAAATCAAATATCTTCTCAAATTCTTTCCATATCTTCTCAAATCTCCTTCAAAATTTTCGAAATCTCTCCCCCTCCCTTATAAATACACATTCGGCCACCCCCCTCTCCCCACCATTCGAATTTGCTCTCCTCCTCTCTCTCCTCTTTCCTTTCTTTTGCTTGAGGGCAAGCAAACCTCTAAGTTTGGTGTGCTTTTCCATGATCACTAAGCCAAGATTTATCAAGATCATGGCTCCTTAGGGAAAAACAAACCAATTCAAAAGGCAAGAAAGAGAATAATTCAAAGAATCTTTGGAATCAAGAGAAGTTCTTAACCAAAGAACATGCAGACCATTACCACACAATAATGGGACTGAGGTCAGTGATCTCGGAAGTCAGATTCGATCTGAAAGAAGATGAATATCCGGAGATCCAAGAGCAAATTCGAAACAGAGGATGGAAAGTTCTAACCAACCCTGAGACAAAGGTCGGAAGAAACATGGTTCATGAATTTTACTCAAATCTGTGGCTGACAGATAAGCAGAGAATGACTGGAACTGCTTTTCATACCTACAGAACCATGGTCAGAGGAAGAATTATTTACTTCCATCTGGATAAAATAAGAGAGGTCTTCAAATTGCCTCAACTACAAGATGATCCTGAATCCTTTAATAGGAGAATGGTGAGAGTAGATAAGGGGTTAGATCAAGTTCTAGAGGACATATGCCTCCCTGGAACTAAGTGGATGACCAATTCAAAAGGTGTCCCAAACCAACTCAAGAGGGGAGATCTCAAACCAGTTGCAAGAGGCTGGCTAGACTTTATTGGGCGTTCTATTTTGTCCACTAGTAACCGTTCTGAGGTCACTATTAAGAGAGCAGTGATGATTCATTGCATTATGCTGGAAAAAGTAGTGGAGATTCATCATCTAATTGCTTGTGAGATTTACACAATTGCAAACAAGAACTCCACCGAAGCCAAACTGGCTTATCCAAGCTTAATCTCTTTACTATGTAAAGATGCTGGGGTGAGGATGGGAGTAGATGAATTCATTCCAATTGAACATCCAATCACCAAGAAGTCAATGGAAGGACAATTGCAAGATAACTCTATCAAAAGGAGGGCGCAGGAATTCCTCCCTGAACTTCCTGAATTTGACTACTGGGCCCACCTAGAAGCATCTGTTGCCAAGCTGCAAGAAGCTATGGAACAAATTAAGGAAGAACAACAGAATCAAAACTGCATGCTCTGCAAACTGCAGAAGGAACAAGAAAAGCAGGGGCGTGAGCTACAGGAGCTGAAGCGCCAGAAGCTCTCCCTTGAAGGGTCAAACACCCCACAAGTTGAGGGAGCATCCACTTCTCAAAATCAAGGTTGTTGAGTCCTAACTCTATGATAACCTCTATCATTAGGAATCAATTTTAGAGTCATTTAAATTTCTATTTTTTTAGTCTTCTCTTATAATTATATTTGAGTCTTGTTCTTATTTCATGATTAATAAAATTTAAGGTTCATGTCTTAAAGCTATGAGTGTCCTATGAATCCATCACCTCTCTTAAATGAAAAATGCTTTAATCCCAAAAGAACAAGAAGTACAGGATTTCAAATTCATCTCTGAAACTAGTTGAATTATTTTGATGTGGTGACAATACTTTCTGTTTTCTGAATGAATGCTTGAACAGTGCATATGTCTTTTGAATTTGTTGATTAAAGAATGTTAAACTTGTTGGCTCTTGAAAGAATTATGGAAAAGGAAAAATGTTATTGAGGATCCGAAAAATTATCAGATTGATTCTTGAAGCAAGAAAAAGCAGTGAATTTAAAAAATAAAAAAATAAAAATAAAAAAAATAAAAAAATAAAAAAATAAAAAAAGTGATCCAAGGCAAAAAGAGTGTGCTTAAGAACCCTGGACACCTCTAATTGGGGACTCTAGCAAAGCTGAGTCACAATCTGAAAAGGTTTACCCAATTATGTGTCTGTGGCATATATGTATCCGGTGGTAATACTGGAAGACAGAGTGCTTTGGGCCACAGCCAAGACTCATAAAGTAGCTGTGTTCAAAAATCATCATACTTAATTAGGAGAATCAATAACACTATCTGAATTCTGAGTCCCTATAGATGCCAGTCATTCTAAACTGCAAAGGATAAAGTGAGATGCCAAAACTGTTCAGAGGCAAAAAGTTACTAGTCCCGCTCATCTAATTGGAGCTAAGTTTCATTGATATTTTGGAGTCTATAGTATATTCTCTTCTTTTTATCTTATTTGATTTTCAGTTGCTTGGGGACAAGCAACAATTTAAGTTTGGTGTTGTGATGAGCGGATAATTTATACGCTTTTTGGCAGTGTTTTTAGTATGTTTTAGTTAGTTTCTATTATATTTTTATTAGTTTTTAGTTAAAATTTATTTTTCTGGGCTTTACTATGAGTTTGTGTATTTTTCTGTGATTTCAGGTATTTTCTGGCTGAAATTGAGGGACCTGAGCAAAAATTTGATTCAGAGGCTGCTAAGGACTGCAGATGCTGTTGGATTCTGACCTCCCTGCTCTCGAAGTGGATTTTCTGGAGATACAGAAGCCTAATTGACACGTTCTCAATTGCGTTGGAAGGTAGACATCTTGGGCTTTCCAGCAATATATAATAGTCCATACTTTGCCCGAGATTTGATGGCCCAAACTGGCGTTGCAAATCAGCTTCAGAATTCGCGGCGTTTAACGCCAGAACTGGCACAAAAATTGGAGTTAAACACCCAAACTGGCACAAAAGCTGGCGTTTAACTCCAAGAAAAGTCTCTACACATGAAAGCTTCAATGCTCAGCCCAAGCACACACCAAGTGGACCCCAGAAGTGGATTTTTACATCATTTACTCATTTCTGTATATCCTAGGTTACTAGTTCACTATTAATAGGACCTTTTGACATTGTATCTTTACCTTATGACACTTTACACATTTCATATTGTACCTTCTACGGCATGAGTCTCTAAACCCCATGGTTGGGGGTGAGGAACTCTGCTGTGTCTTGATGGATTAATGCAATTACTACTATTTTTCATTCAATCACGCTTGCTTCTATTCTAAGATATCACTTGTTCCTAAACTTGATGAATGTGATGATCTGTGACACTCATCATCATTCTCACCTATGAACGTGTACCTGACAACCACCTCCGTTCCACCTTAGATTGAGTGGATATCTCTTGGATTCCTTAATCAGAGTCTTCGTGGTATAAGCTAGAATAATTTGGCAGCCATTCTTGAGAATTCGGAAGGTCTAAACCTTGTCTGTGGTATTCTGAGTAGGATTCAAGGATTGAATGACTGTGACGAGCTTTAAACTCCTGAAGGCTGGGCGTTAGTGACAGATGCAAAAGAATCACTGGATTCTATTCCAACCTGATTGAGAACCGACAGATGATTAGCCGTGCTGTGACAAAGCGCGTTGAACATTTTCACTGAGAGGATGGGAGGTAGCCATTGACAACGATGAAACCCTACATACAACTTGCCATGGAAGGAGCCTTGCGTGTATGAAGAAGAAGACAGTAGGAAAGCAGAGATTCAGAAGATAGAGCATCTCCAAAACCTCAACCTGTTCTCCATTACTGCAAAACAAGTATTTATTTCATGTTCTTCTACTTTTCGCAATTAAACCTGAGAATTATTGATATCCTGACTAAGAGTTACAAGATAACCATAGCTTGCTTCAAGCCGACAATCTCCGTGGGATCAACCCTTACTCACGTAAGGTATTACTTGGACGACCCAGTGCACTTGCTGGTTAGTTATGCGGAATTGCAAAAGTGTGATTGTAATTTCGTGCACCAATTTACTTCTGCCATTCATGAGCTCTGATAAGTATTCTTCTTCTGATGAGGACGAAGATGTCACTGAAGAGCAAGTTGCTAAGTACCTTGGAGCAATCATGAAGCTAAATGACAAGTTATTTGGTAATGAGACATGGGAGGACGAACCCCTTTGCTCACCAAAGAACTGGATGACTTGACTAGGCAGAGATTACCTCAAAAAAGACAGGACCCTGGGAAGTTCTCAATACCTTGTACATTAGGCACCATGACCTTCAAGAAGGCTCTGTGTGACCTAGGGTCAAGCATAAACCTCATGCCTCTCTCTATAATGGAGAAGCTAGGGATCTTTGAGGTACAAGCTGCAAGAATCTCACTAGAGATGGCAAACAATTCAAGAAAACAAGCTTATGGACTTGTAGAGGATGTTCTGGTAAAGGTTGAAGACCATTACATCCCTGCTGATTTCATAGTCCTATAGACTAGAAAGTGCATGAATGAATCCATCATCCTTGGCAGACCCTTCCTAGCCACAGCAAAGGCTGTGATTGATGTTGACAGAGGAGAATTGATCATTCAAGTGAATGAAGAATCCTTTGTGTTTAAGGCTCAAGAATATTCCTCTGTAACAATGGAAAGGAAGCATGAAGAGCTTCTCTCAAAATATAGTCAAACAGAGCCCCCACAGTCAAACTCTAAGTTTGGTGTTGGGAGGCCACAACCAAATTCTAAGTTTGGTGTTGAACCCCCACATTCAAACTCTAAGTTTGGTGTTGGGAGGTTCCAACATTACTCTGAACATCTGTGAGGCTCCATGAGGGCCCACTGTCAAGCTACTGACATTAAAGAAGCGCTTGTTGGGAGGCAACCCAATGTTATATTTATCTATTTTCCATTATTATTTTATGTATTCTATAGGTTGATGATCATGTGAAGTCACAAAAATAATTGAAAAAGCAAAAACAGAATGAAAAACAGAAAGAAAAATAGCACACCCTGGAGGAAAAGCTTGCTGGCGTTTAAACGCCAGTAAGGGCAGCAAATGGGCATTTAACGTCCAGTCTGGCACCATTCTGGGCGTTTAACGCCAGAAAGGGGAACCAGACTGGCGTTTAACGCCAGAAAGGGGCACCAGACTGGCGTTTAACGCCAAAAAAGGGCAGCAGCCCGGCGTTTAATGCCAGGATTGGCAGAAATGGCATTTTACACGCCACTTGGTGCAGGGATGAGCTATCCTTGACACCTCAGGGTCTGTGGACCCCACAGGATCCCCACCTACCCCACCACTCTCTCTCTTCTTCACCCATTCACCAATCACCTCAATACCTCTTCCCAAAAAAAAAAATCCCTCACCTATCAAATCCCACCATTCTCTTCACCACTCACATCCATCTTTCATAAAATTTCACCTACCCCACCATCCAAATTTAAACCACTTTCCCTCCCAAACCCACCCATAATGGCCGAACCCTACCCCTCTATCCACCCCTATATAAACCCTACTTCACTCCTCCATTTTCACACAACCTAAACACTACTTCTCCCCCTCAGTCGAACCACAAAAGCCCCTCCATCTCCTATATTTCCTCTTCTTCTACTCTTTTCTTTCCTCTTTTGCTCGAGGACGAGAAAACCTTCTAAGTTTGGTGTGGTAAAAGCGTTGTTTTTTGTTTTTCTATAACCATTTATGGCACCTAAGGCCGGAGAAACCTCTAGAAAGAGGAAAGGGAAGGCAAAAGCTTCCACCTCCGAGTCATGGGAGATGGAGAGATTCATCTCAAGGGTGCATCAAGACCACTTCTATGAAGTTGTGGCCATGAAGAAGGTGATCTCCGAGGTCCCTTTCAAACTCAAAAAGAGTGAATATCCGGAGATCCGACATGAGATCCGAAGAAGAGGTTGGGAAGTTCTTACCAACCCCATTCAACAAGTCGGAATCTTAATGGTTCAAGAGTTCTATGCCAATGCATGGGTCACCAAGAACCATGATCAAAGTGTGAACCCGGACCCAAAGAATTGGCTTACAATGGTTCGGGGGAAATGCTTAGATTTTAGTCCGGAAAATGTAAGGTTGGCATTCAACTTGCCCATGATGCAAGGAGATGAACACCCCTACACTAGAAGGGTCAACTTTGATCAAAGGTTGGACCAAGTCCTCATAGACATTTGTGAAGAGGGCGCTCAATGGAAGAGAGATTCAAAAGGGAAGCCGGTTCAACTGAGAAGGCATGACCTCAAGCCCGTGGCTAGGGGATGGTTGGAGTTTATCCAACGCTCAATCATTCCCACTAGCAACCGGTCCGAAGCTACTATAGACCAGGCTATCATGATTCATAGCATCATGATTGGAGAGGAAGTAGAAGTTCATGAGGTTATATCCCAAGAACTTTATAAGGTGGCAGACAAGTCCTCTACCTTGGCAAGGTTAGCCTTCCCTCATCTCATTTGTCACCTCTGTAATTCAGTTGGAATTAACATAGAGGGAGACATCCTAATTGATGAGGACAAGCCCATCACTAAGAAGAGGATGGAGCAAACAAGAAATCCCACTCATGGACATGAGAAAATTCCTCATCATGAAATCCCTGAGATGCCTCAAGGGATTCACTTTCCTCCACAAAACTATTGGGAGCAAATCAACACTTCCCTAGGAGAATTGAGTTCCAACATGGGACAACTAAGGGTGGAGCACCAAGAACATTCCATCCTCCTCCATGAAATTAGAGAAGATCAAAGAATCATGAAAGAGGAGCAACAAAGGCAAGGAAGAGACATTGAGGAGCTCAAGCACTCCATAAGATCTTCAAGAGGAAGAACAAGCCGCCATCACTAAGGTGGACCCGTTCTTTAATCTCCTTGTTCTTTATTTTTCTATTTTTCAAAAATTATGCTTTATGTTTTATTTATGTTTCTTATGATCATTAGTGTCTTAGTGTCTATGCCTTAAAGTTATGAATGTCCTATGAATCCATCACCTTTTTTAAATGAAAAATATTCTTAATTGAAAAAGAGAAGAATTGCATGAATTTCGAATTTTATAACAGATTAATTATTTTGATGTGGTGGCAATACTTTTGATTTCTGAATGTATACTTGAACAGTGCATATGTCTTTTGAATTTGTTGTTCATGAATGTTAAAATTGTTGGCTCTTGAAAGAATGATGAAAAAGGAGACATGTTACTGAGGATCTGAAAAAAATCATAAAAATGATTCTTGAAGCAAGAAAAAGCAGTGAATTAAAAAAAATGAGTAAGCAGAAAAAGCCAATAGCCCTTTAAACCAAAAGGCAAGGATAATAAAAAGGATCCAAGGCTTTGAGCATCAGTGGATAGGAGGGCCTACAGGAATAACATCCTGGCCTAATGATGAGTGGATAATTTGTACGCTTTTTGGCATTTTTTTTAGTATGTTTTTAGTATATTTGGTTTAGTTTTTAGTATATTTTTATTAGTTTTTAGTTAAAATTCACTTTTATGGACTTTACTATGAGTTTGTGTGTTTTTCTGTGATTTCAGGTATTTTCTGGCTGAAATTGAGGGACCTGAGCAAAAATCTGATTCAGAGACTGAAAAGGACTGCAGATGCTGTTGGATTCTGACCTCCCTGCACTCGAAGTAGATTTTCTGGAGCTATAGAAGCCCAATTGGCGCGCTCTCAACGGCGTTGGAAAGTAGACATCCTGGGCTTTCCAGAAATATATGATAGTCCATACTTTGCCCAATATTTGATGGCCCAAACCGGCGTTTAAAGTCACCTTCAGAATTTCCAGCGTTAAACGCCGGAACTGGCACCAAAATGGGAGTTAAACGCCCAAACTGGCACAAAAGCTGGCGTTTAACTCCAAGAAGAGTCTCTACACGAAAATGCTTCATTGCTCAGTCCAAGCACACACCAAGTGGGCCCGGAAGTGGATTTTTATGTCATTTACTCATCTCTGTAAACCTTAGGCTACTAGTTCTCTATAAGTAGGACCTTTTACTATTGTATTTAGATATCTTGGTAGCTATCTTTGTTCTTAGGCTATCTTAGATCATTGAGAGGCTGGCCATTCGGCCATGCCTAGACTTTGTTCTTATGTATTTTCAACGGTGGAGTTTCTACACACCATAGATTAAGGTGTGGAGCTCTGCTGTACCTCGAGTATTAATGCAATTACTATTGTTCTTCTATTCAATTCCGCTTGTTCTTGTTCTAAGATATCACTTGTTCTTCAACTTGATGAATGTGATGATCTGTGACACTCATCATCATTCTCACCTATGAACGTGTGCCTGACAACCACCTCCGTTCTACCTTAGATTGGGTGAATATCTCTTGGATTCTTGATACACGATGCATGGTTGATCGCCTGACAACCGAGCGCTCGCCTGACAACCGAGCCAGCCATTCCGTGAGATCAGAGTCTTCGTGGTATAGGCTAGAACTGATGGCGGCATTCAAGAGAATCCGGAAGGTCTAACCTTGTCTGTGGTATTCTGAGTAGGATTCAATGATTGAATGACTGTGACGTGCTTCAAACTCCTGAAGGCGGGGCATTAGTGACAGACGCAAAAGAATCACTGGATTCTATTCCGGCCTGATTGAGAACCGACAGATGGATAGCCGTGCCGTGACAGGGTGCGTTGAACATTTCCACTGAGAGGATGGGAGGTAGCCACTGACAACGGTGAAACCCTTGCATAAGCTTGCCATGGAAAGGAGTAAGAAGGATTGGATGAAGACAGCAGGAAAGCAGAGAGACGGAAGGGACACAGCATCTTCATGCGCCTATCTAAAATTCCCACCAATGAATTACATAAGTATCTCTATCTTTATCTTTATGTTTTATTCGTATATCACCATATCCATTTGAGTTTGCCTGACTAAGATTTACAAGATGACCATAGCTTGCTTCATACCAACAATCTCCGTGGGATCGACCCTTACTCGCGTAAGGTTTATTACTTTGACGACCCAGTGCACTTGCTGGTTAGTTGTGCGAAGTTGTGTTTATGCCATGGTATTGAACACCAAGTTTTTGGGGTTCATTACCGGGGATTATGAGAGTTGTGAAAAGTATTGTTCACAATTTCGCGCACCATGTTTTTGGCGCCGTTGCCGGGATTGTTTCGTGTATGGACAACTGACGGTTCATCTTGTTGCTTAGATTAGGTATTTTTCAGAATTCTTAAGAATGAGTTCTAGAGTTTCATGATGACCTGTTGAAATCTGGCTGGCTGAGAAGCCATGTCTAATCTTATTGGACCGAGGTTTCAACTGATCATCACAAGAGCTTATTGATCTCTATCAATCTTGCTATTGGAGCAATGATCTGCTAAGGCTTGGCTGGCCATTGGCCATGTCTAGTGTTTTGAACCGAAGCTTTCTTTGAAAGCTTGGCTGGTGATGAGCGGATAATTTATACGCTTTTTGGCATTGTTTTTAGTATGTTTTTAGTATGATCTAGTTAGTTTTTAGTATATTTTTATTAGTTTTTAGTTAAAATTCACTTTTCTGGACTTTACTATGAGTTTGTGTGTTTTTCTGTGATTTCAGGTATTTTCTGGCTGAAATTGAGGGATCTGAGCAAAAATCTGATTCAGAGACTCAAAAGGACTGCAGATGCTATTGGATTCTGACCTCTCGAAGTGGATTTTCTGGAGCTACAGAAGCCCAATTGGCGCGCTCTCAACGGCGTTGGAAAGTAGACATCCTGGGCTTTCCAGCAATATATGATAGTCCATACTTTGCCCAAGATTTGATGGCCCAAACCGGCGTTCAAAGTCACCTCAAGAAATCCCAGCGTTAAACGCTGGAACTGGCACCCAAATGGGAGTTAAACGCCCAAACTGGCATAAAAACTGGCGTTTAACTCCAAGAAGAGTCTCTACACGAAATTGCTTCATTGCTCAGCCCAAGCACACACCAAGTGGGCCCGGAAGTGGATTTTTATGTCATTTACTCATCTTTGTACACCTTAGGCTACTAGTTATCTATAAGTAGGACCTTTTACTATTGTATCTGCAGACTTTGGTAGCTATCTTCGTTTTATGCTATCTTAGATCATTGGGAGGCTGGCCATTCGGCCATGCCTAGACCTTATGCTTATGTAGTTTCAACGGTGGAGTTTCTACACACCATAGATTAAGGTGTGGAGCTCTGCTGTACCTCGAGTATTAATGCAATTACTATTGTTCTTCTATTCAATTCCGCTTGTTCTTTGTCCAAGATATAACTTGTTCTTCAACTTGATGAAGGTGATGATCCGTGACACTCATCATCATTCTCACTCATGAACAAGGTGACTGACAACCATTCTTGTTCTACAAGCAATCAAAGCTCTAGTGAATATCTCTTGGATTCCTGATAACACGATGCATGGTTGATCGCCTGACAACCGAGTGCTCGCCTGACAAACGAGCCAGCCATTCTGTGAGATCAGAGTCTTCGTGGTATAGGCGAGAACTGATGGCGGCATTCAAGAGAATCCGGAAGGTCTAACCTTGTCTGTGGTATTCTGAGTAGGATTCAATGATTGAATGACTGTGACGTGCTTCAAACTCCTGAAGGCGGGGCGTTAGTGACAGACGCAAAAGAATCACTGGATTCTATTCCGGCCTGATTGAGAACCGACAGATGGATAGCCGTGCCATGACAGGGTGCGTTGAACATTTCCAATGAGAGGATGGGAGGTAGCCACTGACAACGGTGAAACCCTTGCATAAGCTTGCCATGGAAAGGAGTAAGAAGGATTGGATGAAGACTGTAGGAAAGCAGAGAGACGGAAGGGAAGGCATCTTCATACGCTTATCTGAAGCTCTCACCAATGATATACATAAGTATCTCTATCTTTATCTTTATGTTATTTTCGTTTATTACTATACCCCTTTGAGTCTGCCTGACTGAGATTTACAAGGTGACCATAGCTTGCTTCATACTAACAATCTCCGTGGGATCGACCCTTACTCACGTAAGGTATTACTTGGACGACCCAGTGCACTTGCTGGTTAGTTGTGCGAAGTTGTGTAATGCCATGGGATTGAACTACCAAGTTTTTGGAGTTCATGACCGGGGATTATGAGAGTTGTGAAAAGTATTGTTCACAATTTCGCGCACCAAGTTTTTGGCGCCGTTGCCGGGGATTGTTCAGTTTGGACAACTGAAGGTTCATCTTGTTGCTTAGATTAGGTATTTTTTTTTCGAAATTCTTGAAGATAAATTCTAGAGTTTCATGATGATTTGTTGAAATCTGGCTGGCTGAGAAGCCATGTCTAATCTCATTGGACCGAGGTTTCAACTTATCATCACAAGAGCTTGTTGATTTTCATCAATCTTGCTTTTGGAGCAGTGATTTGCTAAGGCTTGGCTGGCCCTTGGCCATGTCTAGTGTTTTGGACCGAAGCTTTCTTTGAAAGCTTGGCTGGCTGTGAAGCCATGTCTAATTCCTGGACCGGAGTCTTAGACTAGCATTGCACTGATTCCTGGAATTCTCATTAAGAATTTTGATATCTTTTTCCACTTAATTTTCGAAAAAAAAAACACAAAAAAATCACAAAATCATAAAAAACCCAAAAATATTTGATGTTTCTTGCTTAAGTCTAGTGTCTCATCTTAAGTTTGGTGTCAATTGCATGCATTCATTCATGTGTCTTAAGGATCTTCAAGTAATTCTTGATGATTTCTTACTCTGATCTTTGAATTCTTTTGGCTTGAGTGTTTATGTGTCTCATATAGTGTCAGTAGTATACAAACTGCTAAGTTTGGTGTCTTGCATGCATTGTTATTTGATTCTTGTTGCATTTTGATTATAACAAAATCCAAAAATATTTTTAATTTGTGTCTTTTCAAGTCAATAATACAAAGAATTGAAGATTCAGAACATACTGCAGAGGAATTATACAGAAAAAGCTGGGCATTCAAAAATGCCCAGTGAAGAAGACAGACTGGCGTTTAAACGCCAGCCAGGGTGCCTGGCTGGGCGTTTAACGCCCAAAAAGGGTGCATTTTGGGCGTTAAACGCCAGAATGGATACCATTCTGGGCGTTTAACGCCAGGATGGCAAAGGGGGAAGAATTTTGTTTTCAAATCAATTTTTTTTTCAAGTTTTCAAAGTTTTTCAAAATCAAATCTTTTTCAAATCGTATCTTTTCAATCAAATGTTTTTCAAAATCAATTTCTTTCCTTTTTCAAAGATACTTACTAACAATTAATGATTTGATTGAACATCTCAAATATGATGCCTTTTCTGTTGAGGAAGGTTTAATGTTTGAATCATATCTTTTCTTGTTAGGCAAGTCACTAATTTTCAAAATCAAATCTTTTAAAATTGTTTTCAAATCAAATTTTTTTTTACCAATCATATCTTCTTAACCACATCTTTTTCAAAATAATTTTCAATCAAATCTTCTTAATTTATAATTTCAAAATCTTTTTCAAAAATCACTTGATTTCTTTTCCACTTTCAATTTTCGAAAATTATCAATCAAATTTTAAAATGTTTTTAACATCTTTTTAATTAATTTTCGAAAATCCTCTTCCCTCCTTCCCACATCCTTCTATTTATGGAGTACTACTCCTTCCTAATGCACAATTCGAACTTTATCTAATCAAGTTCGAATTCTTCTACCTTCTTTTCTTCTATTTTTCGTTTCCTCTGACACCTTAAGGAATCTCTATACTGTGACATAGAGGATTCCACATCTTCTTGTTCTCTTCTCTTTCATATGAGCAGAAGCAAAGACAAAGGCATTCTTGTTGAAGCTGACCCTGAACCTGAAAGGACCTTGAAGAGAAAGCTAAGAGAAGCCAAAGTACAACTCTCTTTAGAGGACCTGACCGAATTCTTCAAAGAAGAAGAACACATGGCAGCCGAAAACAACAACAATGCCAACAATGCAAGGAAGGTGCTGGGTGACTTTACTGCACCTACTCCCAACTTCTATGGAGAAGCATCTCTATCCCTGCCATTGGAGCAAACAACTTTGAGCTTAAGCCTCATAGTTTCTCTAATGCAACAGAATTGCAAGTTCCATGGACTTCCAATGGAAGATCCTCATCAGTTTTTAGCTGAGTTCTTGCAAATCTGTGACACAGTCAAGACTAATAGGGTTGACCCTGAGGTCTACAGACTGATGCTATTCCCTTTTGCTGTAAGAGACAGAGCTAGAATATGGTTGGACTCACAACCTAAGGATAGCCTGGACTCTTGGGAAAAGCTAGTCAATGCCTTCTTGGCAAAGTTTTTTCCACCTCAAAAATGGAGTAAGCTTAGAGTGGAAGTCCAAACCTTCAGACAGAAGGATGGAGAATCCCTCTATGAAGCTTGGGAAAGATACAAACAATTAATCAGAAAGTGTCCTTCTGACATGCTTTCTGAATGGAGCATCATAGGTATTTTCTATGATGGTCTCTCTGAACTATCCAAGATGTCTCTGGATAGCTCTGCTGGAGGATCTCTTCATTTGAAGAAGACGCCTACAGAAGCTCAAGAGCTGATTGAAATGGTTGCAAATAACCAATTCATGTACACTTCTGAAAGGAATCCTGTGAACAATGGGACAAGTCAGAAGAAAAGAGTTCTTGAGATTGACACTCTGAATGCCATTTTGGCTCAGAATAAGATATTGACTCAACAAGTCAATTTGATTTCTCAAAGTCTGTCTGGAATGCAAAATGCACCTGGCAGTACTAAGGAAGCTTCATCTGAGGAAGAAGCTTATGATCCTGAGAACCCTTCAATGGAAGAGGTGAATTACCTAGGAGAACCCTATGGAAACACCTATAATTCTTCATGGAGAAATCACCCAAATTTCTCATGGAAGAATCAAGAGAGACCTCAACAAGGTTTCAATAATAATAATGGTGGAAGAAACAGGTTTAGCAATAACAAGCCTTTTCCATCATCTTCTCAGCAACAGACAGAGAGTTCTAAGCAGAATACCTCTGACTTAGCAACAATGGTCTCTGATCTAATCAAAACCACTCAAAGTTTCATTCATCAGAAATCTGGAAGGACAAGTGGGTCAGCTGAGCAAGAAAGTTACTGAACTCCCTCCTAGTACTCTCCCAAGTAATACAGAAGAAAATCCAAAAGGAGAGTGCAAAGCCATAACCAGGGCCGAATATGGAGAGGAAAGAGAGGAGGTGGACGCCACTGAGGAAGACCTCAATGGGCGTGCACCAACCTCCTCTGAGTTCCCCAATGAGGAACCATGGAAATCTGAGGCTCAAAATGAGACCATAGAGATTCCATTGGATTTACTTCTGCCTTTCATGAGCTCTGATGAGTATTCCTCCTCTGAAGAGGATGAGTATGTCACTGAAGAGCAAGTTGCTAAATACCTTGGAGCAATCATGAAGTTAAGTGACAAGTTATTTGGAAATGAGACTTGGGAAGATGAACCTCCCTTGCTCACCAAAGAACTGGATGACTTGTCTAGACAGAAATTACCTCAAAAGAGACAAGATCCTGGGAAGTTTTCCATACCTTGTACCATAGGCACCATGACCTTCAAGAAGGCCCTGTGTGACTTAGGGTCAAGTGTGAACCTCATGCCTCTCTCTGTAATGGAGAAGCTAGGGATCTTTGAGGTACAAGCTGCAAGAATCTCATTGGAGATGGCAGACAACTCAAGAAAACAAGCTCATGGACTTGTAGAGAATGTTTTGGTAAAAGTTGAAGACCATTACATTCCTACTGATTTCATAGTCCTAGAGACTGGGAAGTGCATGGATGAATCCATCATCCTTGGCAGACCCTTCCTAGCCACAGCAAAGGCTGTGATTGATGTTGATGGAGGTGAACTGATCATTCAAGTGAATGAAGAATCCTTTGTGTTTAAGGCTCAAGGATACCCCTCTGTCACCATGGAGAAGAAGCATGAAGAGCTTCTCTCAAATCAGAGACAAACAGAGCCCCCACAGTCAAACTCTAAGTTTGGTGTTGGGAGGCCACAACCAAACTCTAAGTTTGGTGTTGAACCCCCACATTCAAACTCTAAGTTTGGTGTTGGGAGGTTCCCACAGTGCTCTGATCATTTGTGAGGCTCCATGAGAGCCATCTGTCAAGCTACTGACATTAAAGAAGCGCTTATTGGGAGGCAACCCAATGATTATATTTTATATATTTTCTTTTGTTATTTTATGTTTTTTGTAGGTTGATGATCATAAGAAGTCACAAAATCCATTGAAAAAACAAAAACAGAATGAAAAACAGGAAGAAAAACAGCACACCCTGGAGGAAAAATTCACTGGCGTTTAAACGCCAGTGAGGCTAGCAGTTGGGCGTTTAACGCCCAGTCTGGCACCATTCTGGGCGTTTAACGCCAGAAAGGGGCACCAGACTGGCGTTAAACGCCAGAAAAGGGCAAGAACCTGGCGTTAAACGCCAGGAATGGGCACCAGCCCGGCGTTTAACGCCAGAAATGGCTCAAAATGTGATTTTGAGCAACATTGGGTGCAGGGATGACTTTTCCTTGACACCACAGGATCTGTGGACCCCACAGGACCCCCACCTACCCCACCACCACCCTCTCTCTTCTTCCCCTCTTCACCACTCACATCCATCCTTCATAAAACCCCACCAACCTCACCCTTCAAATTCAAACCACTTTCCCTCCCAAAACCCACCCATAATGGCCGAACACCATCTCCCCTCTCCCCTATAAATACCCTTCTTCACTCCTTCATTTTCACACAACCTAAACACCACTTCTCCCCTTCTTTGGCCGAATACAAAGCCATCCCTTTCTCCCTCATTTCTTCTTCTTCTACTCTCTTCTTTCTTCTTTTGCTCGAGGACGAGCAAACCTTTTAAGTTTGGTGTGGTAAAATCGTTGCTTTTTCGTTTTCCATAACCATTTATGGCATCCAAAGCCGGAGAAACCTCTAAAAAGAGGAAAGGGAAGGCAAAAGCTTCCACCTCCGAGTCATGGGAGATGGATAGATTCATCTCAAGGGTGCATCAAGACCACTTCTATGAAGTTGTGGCCTTGAAGAAGGTGATCCCCGAGGTCCCCTTTTCACTCAAAAAGGTGAATATCCGGAGATCCGCCATGAGATCCGAAAGAGGTTGGGAAGTACTTACCAACCCCATTCAACAAGTCGGAATCTTGATGGTTCAAGAGTTCTATGCCAATGCATGGATCACAAAGAACCATGATCAAAGTATGAACCCGAATCCAAAGAATTATCTTACTATGGTTCGGGGGAAATACTTGGATTTTAGTCCGGAAATGTAAGGTTAGCATTCAACTTGCCTATGATGCAAGGAGATGAACATCCTTACACAAGAAGGGTCAACTTTGATCAAAGGTTGGACCAAGTCCTCACAGTCATATGTGAAGAGGGCGCACAATGGAAGAGAGATTCAAGAGGGAAGCCGGTTCAATTGAGAAGGCATGACCTCAAGCCCATGGCTAGAGGATGGTTGGAGTTCATCCAACGCTCAATCATTCCCACTAGCAACCGGTCCGAAGTTACTCTAGACCGGGCCATCATGATTCATAGCATCATGATTGGAGAAGAAGTGGAAGTTCATGAGGTTATAGCCCAAGAACTCTATAAAGGGGCGGACAAGTCTTCCACCTTGGCAAGGCTGGCCTTTCCTCATCTCATTTGTCACCTCTGTTATTCAGTTGGAGTTGACATAGAAGGAGATACCCCTATTGATGAGGACAAGCCCATCACCAAGAAAAGGATGGAGCACACAAGAGACCCCACTCATCATGAGATCCCTGAGATTCCTCAAGGGATGCACTTTCCTCCACAAAACTATTGGGAGCAACTAAACACCTCCCTAGGAGAACTGAGTTCCAACATGGGACAACTAAGGGTGGAGCATCAAGAACACTCCATCATCCTTCATGAAATTAGAGAAGACCAAAGAATCATGAGGGAGGAGCAACAAAGACAAGGAAGAGACATTGAGGAGCTCAAGCACTCCATAGGATCTTCAAGAGGAAGAAAGAGCCGCCATCACTAAGGTGGACCCGTTCTTTGATTTCCTTGTTCTTTATTCTTCTGTTTTTCGGATTTTATGCTTATGTTTATCCATGTTTGTGTCTTGTGATCATTAGTATCTTAGTGTCTATGCCTTAAAGTTATGAATGTCCTATGAATCCATCACCTTTCTTGAATAAAAACATGCTTAATTGAAAAGGAAAGAATTGCATGAATTCTGAATTTTATAATAGTTTAATTAATTTGATGTGGTGGCAATACTCTTGTTCTCTGAATGTATGCTTAAACAGTGCATATGTATCTTGAATTTGTGGTTCATGAAGGTTGGCTCTTGAAAGAATGATGAAAAAGGAGACATGTTACTGAGGATCTGAAAAATCATTAGAAATGATTCTTGAAGCAAGAAAAAGTAGTGAATACAAAAAAAGAGAGAGAAAGCAAGCAAAAAAAAAAAAGAAAAAAAAGAAAAGAAAAAGAAAGAATAAAGTTGTGATCCAAGGCAAAAAGAGTGTGCTTAAGAACCCTGGACACCTCTAATTGGGGACTTTAGCAAAGCTGAGTCACAATCTGAAAAGGTTCACCCAATTATGTGTCTGTGGCATGTATGTATCCGGTGGTAATACTGGAGGACAGAGTGCTTTGGGCCACAGCCAAGACTCATAAAGTAGCTGTGTTCAAGAATCATCATACTTAACTAGGAGAATCAATAACACTATCTGGATTCTGAGTTCCTAAAGAAGCCAACCATTCTGAATTTCAAAGGATAGAGTGAGATGCCAAAACTGTTCAGAGGCAAAAAGCTAAAAGCCCCGCTCATCTAATTAATACTGATCTTCATAGATGTTTTTGGGATTCATTGCATATTCTCTTCTTTTTATCTTATTTGATTTTCAGTTGCTTGAGGACAAGCAACAATTTAAGTTTGGTGTTGTGATGAGCGGATAATTTATACGCTTTTTGGCATTGTTTTTAGTATGTTTTTAGTATGATCTAGTTAGTTTTTAGTATATTTTTATTAGTTTTTAGTTAAAATTCACTTTTCTGGACTTTACTATGAGTTTGTGTATTTTTCTGTGATTTCAGGTATTTTCTGGCTGAAATTGAGGGACCTGAGCAAAAATCTGATTCAGAGACTGAAAAGGACTGCAGATGCTGTTGGATTCTGACCTCCCTGCACTCGAAGTGGATTTTCTGGAGCTACAGAAGCCCAATTGGCAAGCTCTCAACGGCGTTGGAAAGTAGACATCCTGGGCTTTCCAGCAATATATGATAGTCCATACTTTGCTCAAGATTTGATGGCCCAAACCGGCGTTCAAAGTCACCTCAAGAAATCCCAGCGTTAAACGATGGAACTGGCACCCAAATGGGAGTTAAACGCCCAAACTGGCATAAAAACTGGCGTTTAACTCCAAGAAGAGTCTCTACACGAAATTGCTTCATTGCTCAGCCCAAGCACACACCAAGTGGGCCCGGAAGTGGATTTTTATGTCATTTACTCATCTTTGTACACCTTAGGCTACTAGTTATCTATAAGTAGGACCTTTTACTATTGTATCTGCAGACTTTGGTAGCTATCTTCGTTTTATGCTATCTTAGATTATTGGGAGGCTGGCCATTCGGCCATGCCTAGACCTTATGCTTATGTATTTTCAACGGTGGAGTTTCTACACACCATAGATTAAGGTGTGGAGCTCTGCTGTACCTCGAGTATTAATGCAATTACTATTGTTCTTCTATTCAATTTCGCTTGTTCTTTGTCCAAGATAACACTTGTTCTTCAACTTGATGAAGGTGATGATCCGTGACACTCATCATCATTCTCACTCATGAACAAGGTGACTGACAACCATTCTTGTTCTACAAGCAATCAAAGCTCTAGTGAATATCTCTTGGATTCCTGATAACACGATGCATGGTTGATCGCCTGACAACCGAGTGCTCGCCTGACAAACGAGCCAGCCATTCCGTGAGATCAGAGTCTTCGTGGTATAGGCGAGAACTGATGGCGGCATTCAAGAGAATCCGGAAGGTCTAACCTTGTCTGTGGTATTCTGAGTAGGATTCAATGATTGAATGACTGTGACGTGCTTCAAACTCCTGAAGGCGGGGCGTTAGTGACAGACGCAAAAGAATCACTGGATTCTATTCCGGCCTGATTGAGAACCGACAGATGGATAGCCGTGCCGTGACAGGGTGCGTTGAACATTTCCAATGAGAGGATGGGAGGTAGCCACTGACAACGGTGAAACCCTTGCATAAGCTTGCCATGGAAAGGAGTAAGAAGGATTGGATGAAGACTGTAGGAAAGCAGAGAGACGGAAGGGAAGGCATCTTCATGCGCTTATCTGAAGCTCTCACCAATGATATACATAAGTATCTCTATCTTTATCTTTATGTTATTTTCGTTTATCACTATACCCCTTTGAGTCTGCCTGACTGAGATTTACAAGGTGACCATAGCTTGCTTCATACTAACAATCTCCGTGGGATCGACCCTTACTCACGTAAGGTATTACTTGGACGACCCAGTGCACTTGCTGGTTAGTTGTGCGAAGTTGTGTAATGCCATGGGATTGAACTACCAAGTTTTTGGAGTTCATGACCGGGGATTATGAGAGTTGTGAAAAGTATTGTTCACAATTTCACGCACCAGCTGGCTGTGAAGCCATGTCTAATTCCTGGACCGGAGTCTTAGACTAGCATTGCAATGATTCCTGGAATCCAAATTAAGAATTCTGAAACCTTTATTTTCTATTTCCATATAATTTTCGAAAAATCCAAAAAAATTTCAAAATCATAAAAACCAAAAATATTTTATGTTTCTTGTTTGAGTCTAGTGTCTAATTTTAAGTTTGGTGTCTTGCATGCATTGTTTATTTGATCTTGGTTCTATTTTCAAGTCAATAGTACAAGGAACTGAAGATTCAGAACATGCAGCAGAGGAATTACACAGAAAAAGCTGGGCGTTCAAAACGCCCAGTGAAGAAGGACAGACTGGCGTTTAAACGCCAGCCAGGGTGCCTGGTTGGGCGTTTAACGCCCAAAAAGGTAGTGCATTGGGCGTTTAACGCCAGGATGGCACAAAGGGGAGGATTTTGTTTTCAAATCAATTTTTTTTCAAGTTCTCAAAGTTTTTCAAAATCAAATCTTTTTCAAATCATATCTTTTCAATCAAATATTTTCAAAATCAATTTCTTTCCTTTTTCAAAGATACTTGCTAACAATTAATGATTTGATTGAACATTTCAAGTATGTTGCCTTTTCTGTTGAGAAAGGTTTAATGTTTGAATCATATCTTTTCTTGTTAGGCAAGTCATTAATTTTTAAAATCAAATCTTTTTTAAAATTGTTTTCAAATCATATCTTCTCAATCATATCTTTTTAATCACATCTTTTTCAAAACAGTTTTCAATCATATCTTTTTGATTTCTAATTTCAAAATCTTTTTCAAAAATTACTTGATCCCTTTCTCACTCTTGATTTTCGAAAATCAAATTAAAGTTTTTCAAAATGCTTTTAAAATCTTTTTAATTAATTTTCGAAAAATTTCCTCCTCTCTTCTCACATCCTTCTATTTATGGAGCACCACTCCTCCTCAATGCACAATTCGAACTCTATCTGACTAAGTTCGAATTCTTCTCCTTCTTCCTTCTATTTTTCTTCTTCTCTGACACCTCAAGGAATCTCTATACTGTGACATAGAGGATTCCACATTTTCTTGTTCTCTTCTCTTTCATATGAGCAGGAACAAAGACAAAAGCATTCTTGTTGAAACTGACCCTGAACCTGAAAGGACCTTGAAGCGAAAGCTAAGAGAAGCTAAGGCACAACTCTCTGTAGAGGACCTAACAGAAATCTTCAAAGAAGAAGAACCCATGGCAGCCAAAAACAACAACAATGCCAACAATGCAAGGAAGGTGCTTGGTGACTTTACTGCACCTACTCCCGACTTCTATGGGAGAAGCATCTCTATCCCTGCCATTGGAGCAAACAACTTTGAGCTTAAGCCTCAATTAGTTTCTCTAATGCAACAGAATTGCAAGTTCCATGGACTTCCATTGGAAGATCCTCATCAGTTCTTAGCTGAATTCTTGCAAATCTGTGACACTGTCAAGACTAATGGGGTTGACCCTGAGGTCTACAGACTGATGCTATTCCCTTTTGCTTTAAGAGACAGAGCTAGGACATGGTTGGATTCACCACCTAAAGAAAGCCTGAACTCTTGGAAAAAGCTAGTCAATGCCTTCTTGGCAAAGTTCTTTCCACCTCAAAAATTGAGTAAGCTTAGAGTGGAAGTCCAAACCTTCAGACAGAAGGAAGGAGAATCCCTCTATGAAGCTTGGGAAAGATACAAACAATTGATCAGAAAATGTCCTTCTGACATGCTTTCTGAATGGAGCATCATAGGTATTTTCTATGATGGTCTCTCTGAACTATCCAAGATGTCTTTGGATAGCTCTGCTGGAGGATCTCTTCATCTGAAGAAGACGCCTACAGAAGCTCAAGAACTAATTGAAATGGTTGCAAATAACCAATTCATGTACACTTCTGAAAGGAATCCTATGAACAATGGGACTAATCAGAAGAAAGGAGTTCTTGAGATTGATACTCTGAATGCCATTCTGGCTCAGAACAAGATATTGACTCAACAAGTCAATTTGATTTCTCAAAGTCTGTCTGGAATGCAAAATGCACTAAGCAGTACTAAGGATGCTTCATCTGAAGAAGAAGCTTATGATCCTGAGAACCCTTCAATGGAAGAGGTGAATTACATGGGAGAACCCTATGGAAACACCTATAATTCTTCATGGAGAAATCACCCAAATCTCTCATGGAAGGATCAACAGAGACCTCAACAAGGTTTCAACAACAATAATGGTGGAAGAAACAGGTTTAGCAATGGCAAGCCTTTTCCATCATCTTCTCAGCAACAGACAGAGAGTTCTAAGCAGAGTAACTCTGACTTAGCAACCATGGTCTCTGATCTAATCAAAACCACTCAAAGTTTCATAACTGAAACAAGGTCCTCCATTAGAAATTTGGAGGCACAAGTGGGTCAGCTGAGCAAGAAAGTTACTGAACCTCCTCCTAGTACTCTTCCAAGCAATACAGAAGAAAATCCAAAAGGAGAGTGCAAGGCCATCAACATGGCCAAATTTGGAGAGGAGGAAGAGGCAATGAACGCCACTAAGGAAGACCTCAGTAGACGTCCACTGGCCTCCAATGAGTTCCCCAATGAGGAACCATGGGAATCTGAGGCTAAAAATGAGACCATAGAGATTCCATTGGACTTACTTCTGCCATTCATGAGCTCTGATGAGTATTCTTCTTCTGAAGAGGAAGAGTATGTCACTGAAGAGCAAGTTGCTAAATACCTTGGAGCAATCATGAAGCTAAATGACAAGTTATTTGGAAATGAGACTTGGAAGGATGAACCTCCTTTGCTCACCAAAGAACTAGATGACTTGTCTAGGCAGAAATTACCTCAAAAGAGACAAGATCCTGGGAAGTTCTCAATACCTTGTGCCATAGGCACCATGACCTTCAAGAAGGACTTGTGTGACCTAGGGTCAAGTGTAAACCTCATGCCTCTCTCTGTAATGGAGAAGCTAGGGATCTTTGAGGTGCAAGCTGCAAAAATCTCACTAGAGATGGCAGACAATTTAAGAAAACAAGCTTATGGACTTGTAGAGAATGTTCTGGTAAAGATTGAAAACCATTACATCCCTGCTGATTTCATAGTCCTAGAGACTGGGAAGTGCATGGATGAATCTATCATCCTTGGCAGACCCTTCCTAGCCACAGCAAAGGCTGTGATTGATGTTGATGGAGGTGAACTGATCATTCAAGTGAATGAAGAATCCTTTGTGTTTAATGCTCAAGGATATCCCTCTGTCACCATGGAGAGGAAGCATGAAGAGCTTCTCTCAAATCAGAGTCAAACAGAGCCCCCACAGTCAAACTCTAAGTTTGGTGTTGGGAGGCCACAACCAAACTCTAAGTTTGGTGTTGAACCCCCACATTCAAACTCTAAGTTTGGTGTTGGGAGGTTCCAACATTGCTCTGAGAAAATGTGAGGCTCCATGAGAGCCCTCTGTCAAGCTACTGACATTAAAGAAGCGCTTGTTGGGAGGCAACCCAATGTTATATTTTATATATTTTCCTTTGTTATTTTATTTTATTTTGTAGGTTGATGATCATGAGAAGTCACAAAATCAATTGAAAAAGCAAAAACAGAATGAAAAATAGGAAGAAAAATAGCACACCCTGGAGGAAGAACCTACTGGCGTTTAAACGCCAGTAAGGCTAGCAGATGGGCGTTTAACGCCCAGTCTGGCACCATTCTGGGCGTTTAACGCCAGAAAGGGGCACCAGACTTGCGTTAAACGCCAGGAAATGGCAAGGACCTGGCGTTAAACGCCAGAAATGGGCACCAGCCCGGCGTTTAACGCCAGAATTGGCTAAAAATGCAATTTTGCATGCCATTTGGTGCAGGGATGACTTTTCCTTGACACCTCAGGATCTGTGGACCCCACAGTATCCCCACCAACCCCACCACTCTCTCTCTTCTTCACCCATTCACCAATCACCTCAACACCTCTTCCCCAAAAACCTTCACCTATCAAATCCCATCTTTCTCTTCACCACTCACATCCATCCTTCATAAAACCCCACCTACCTCACCTTCAAATTCAAACCACTTTCCCTCCCAAACTCACCCTCCCATAGCCGAACCATAACCCTTCCCCTCACACCTATATAAACCCATCTTCACTCCTTCATTTTCACACACCCTAAACACCACTTCTCCCCCTCTTTGGCCGAACACAAAGCCATTCCCTTCTTCCTCATTTCTTCTTCTTCTACTCTCTTCTTTCTTCTTTTGCTCGAGGACGAGCAAACCTTTTAAGTTTGGTGTGGTAAAAGCAGTGCTTTTTGTTTTTCCATAACCATTTATGGCATCCAAGGCCAGAGAAACCTCTAGAAAGAGGAAAGGGAAGGCAAAAGCTTCTACCTCCGAGTCATGGGAGATGGAGAGATTCATCTCAAGGGTGCATCAACACCACTTCTATGAAGTTGTGGCCTTGAAGAAGGTGATCCCCGAGGTCCCTTTTTCACTCAAAAAGAGTGAATATCCGGAGATCCGACATGAGATCCGAAGAAGAGGTTGGGAAGTTCTTACCAACCCCATTCAACAAGTCGGAATCTTAATGGTTCAAGAGTTCTATGCCAATGCATGGATCACCAAGAACCATGATCAAAGTGTGAACCCGGATCCAAAGAATTGGCTTACTATGGTTCGGGGAAAATACTTGGATTTTAGTCCGGAAAATGTAAGGTTGGCATTCAACTTGCCTATGATGCAAGGAGATGAACATCCTTACACTAGAAGGGTCAACTTTGATCAAAGGTTGGACCAAGTCCTCACTGACATTTGTGAAGAGGGCGCCCAATGGAAGAGAGATTCAAGAGGGAAGCCGGTTCAACTAAGAAGGCATGACCTCAAGCCCGTGGCTAGAGGATGGTTGGAGTTTATCCAATGCTCAATCATTCCCACTAGCAACCGGTCCGAAGTTACTCTAGACCGGGCCATCATGATTCATAGCATCATGATTGGAGAAGAAGTGGAAGTTCATGAGGTTATAGCCCAAGAACTCTATAAGGTGGCGGACAAGTCCTCCACCTTGGCAAGGTTAGCCTTTCCTCACCTCATTTGTCACCTCTGTTATTCAGTTGGAGTTGACATAGAAGGAGACACCCCCATTGATGAGGATAAGCCCATCACTAAGAAAAGGATGGAGCAAACAAGAGACCCCTCTCATCATGAGATCCCTGAGATGCCTCAAGGGATGCACTTTCCTCCACAAGACTATTGGGAGCAACTGAACACCTCCCTAGGAGAATTGAGTTCCAACATGGGACAACTAAGGGTGGAGCACCAAGAACATTCCATCCTCCTCCATGAAATTAGAGAAGATCAAAGAATCATGAGAGGAGCAACAAAGACAAGGAAGAGACATTGAGGAGCTCAAGCACTCCATAAGATCTTCAAGAGGAAGAACAAGCCGCCATCACTAAGGTGGACCCGTTCTTTAATCTCCTTGTTCTTTGTTTTCTTGTTTTTCGAATTTTCATGCTTATGTTTATCCATGTTTGTGTCTTATGATCATTAGTGTCTTAAGTGTCTATGCCTTAAAGTTATGAATGTCCTATGAATCCATCACCTTTCTTGAATAAAAAATGTTCTTAATTGAAAAAGAAAAAGAATTGCATGAATTTTGAATTTTATAACAGTTTAATTATTTTGATGTGGTGGCAACACTTTTGTTTTCTGAATGCATGCTTAAACAGTGCATATGTCTTTTGAATTTGTGATTCATGAATGTTGTCTCTTGAAAGAATGATGAAAAAGGAGACATGTTACTGAGGATCTGAAAAATCATAAAAATGATTCTTGAAGCAAGAAAAAGCAGTGAATACAAAAAAAAAAGAGAAAGAGAAAGACGAAAAAAAAAGAGAGAAAGAAAAAGAAAAGAAAAAGAAAGAAATAAAGTTGTGATCCAAGGCAAAAAGAGTGTGCTTAAGAACCCTGGACACCTCTAATTGGGGACTTTAGCAAAGCTGAGTCACAATCTGAAAAGGTTCACCCAATTATGTGTCTGTGGCATGTATGTATCCGGTGGTAATACTGGAAGACAGAGTGCTTTGGGCCACAGCCAAGACTCAATAAGTAGCTGTGTTCAAGAATCATTATACTTAGCTAGGAGAATCAATAACACTATCTGGATTCTGAGTTCCTAAAGAAGCCAATCATTCTGAGTTTCAAAGGATAGAGTGAGATGCCAAAACTGTTCAGAGGCAAAAAGCTAAAAGCCCCGCTCATCTAATTAATACTGATCTTCATAGATGTTTTTGGAATTCATTGCATATTCTCTTCTTTTTATCTTATTTGATTTTCAGTTGCTTGAGGACAAGCAATAATTTAAGTTTGGTGTTGTGATGAGCGGATAATTTGTACGCTTTTTGGCATTTTTTTTAGTATGTTTTTAGTATATTTGGTTTAGTTTTTAGTATATTTTTATTAGTTTTTAGTTAAAATTCACTTTTCTGGACTTTACTATGAGTTTGTGTGTTTTTCTGTGATTTCAGGTATTTTCTGGCTGAAATTGAGGGACCTGAGCAAAAATCTGATTCAGAGACTGAAAAGGACTGCAGATGCTGTTGGATTCTGACCTCCCTGCACTCGAAGTGGATTTTCTGGAGCTACAGAGGCCCAATTGGCGCGCTCTCAACGGCGTTGGAAAGTAGACATCCTGGGCTTTCCAGCAATATATGATAGTCCATACTTTGTTTAAGATTTGATGGCCCAAACCGGCGTTCAAAGTCACCTTCAGAATTTCCAGCGTTAAACGCCGGAACTGGCACCAAAATGGGAGTTAAACGCCCAAACTGGCACAAAAGCTGGCGTTTAACTCCAAGAAGAGTCTCTACACGAAAATGCTTCATTGCTCAGCCCAAGCACACACCAAGTGGGCCCGGAAGTGGATTTTTATGTCATTTACTCATCTCTGTAAACCTTAGGCTACTAGTTCTCTATAAGTAGGACATTTTACTATTGTATTTAGATATCTTGGTAGCTATCTTTGTTCTTAGGCTATCTTAGATCATTGAGAGGCTGGCCATTCGGCCATGCCTAGACTTTGTTCTTATGTATTTTCAACGGTGGAGTTTCTACACACCATAGATTAAGGTGTGGAGCTCTGCTGTACCTCGAGTATTAATGCAATTACTATTGTTCTTCTATTCAATTCCGCTTGTTCTTGTTCTAAGATATCACTTGTTCTTCAACTTGATGAATGTGATGATCCGTGACACTCATCATCATTCTCACCTATGAACGTGTGCCTGACAACCACCTCCGTTCTACCTTAGATTGGGTGAATATCTCTTGGATTCCTGATACACGATGCATGGTTGATCGCCTGACAACCGAGCGCTCGCCTGACAACCGAGCCAGCCATTCCGTGAGATCAGAGTCTTCGTGGTATAGGCTAGAACTGATGGCGGCATTCAAGAGAATCCGGAAGGTCTAACCTTGTCTGTGGTATTCTGAGTAGGATTCAATGATTGAATGACTGTGACGTGCTTCAAACTCCTGAAGGCGGGGCGTTAGTGACAGACGCAAAAGAATCACTGGATTCTATTCCGGCCTGATTGAGAACCGACAGATGGATAGCCGTGCCGTGACAGGGTGCGTTGAACATTTCCACTGAGAGGATGGGAGGTAGCCACTGACAACGGTGAAACCCTTGCATAAGCTTGCCATGGAAAGGAGTAAGAAGGATTGGATGAAGACAGCAGGAAAGCAGAGAGACGGAAGGGACACAGCATCTTCATGCGCTTATCTGAAATTCCCACCAATGAATTACATAAGTATCTCTATCTTTATCTTTATGTTTTATTCGTATATCACCATATCCATTTGAGTTTGCCTGACTAAGATTTACAAGATGACCATAGCTTGCTTCATACCAACAATCTCCGTGGGATCGACCCTTACTCGCGTAAGGTTTATTACTTGGACGACCCAGTGCACTTGTTGGTTAGTTGTGCGAAGTTGTGTTTATGCCATGGTATTGAACACCAAGTTTTTGGGGTTCATTACCGGGGATTATGAGAGTTGTGAAAAGTATTGTTCACAATTTCGCGCACCACCTAAGCGGCTAAACCAAGCTGTCCCTAACCATGTGCTTGTGACGTGAAGGTGTCAAGTGAAAACTTGAGACTGAGTGGTTAAAGTCGTGATCCAAAACAAAAAGAGTGTGCTTAAGAACCCTGGACACCTCTAATTGGGGACTCTAGCAAAGCTGAGTCACAATCTGAAAAGGTTCACCCAGTTATGTGTCTGTGGCATGGATGTATCCGGTGGTGATACTGGAAAATAGAGTGCTTTGGGCCACGGCCAAGACTCATAAAGTAGCTGTGTTCAAGAATCATCATACTTAACTAGGAGAATCAATAACACTATCCGGATTCTGAGTTCCTATAGAAGCCAATCATTCTGAACTTCAAAGGATAAAGTGAGATGCCAAAACTGTTCAGAGGCAAAAAGCTAAAAGCCACGCTCATCTAATTAATACTAATCTTCATAGATGTTTTTGGAATTCATTGTATATTCTCTTCTTTTTATCCTATTTGATTTTCAATTGCTTGGAGACAAGCAACAATTTAAGTTTGGTGTTGTGATGAGCGGATAATTTATACGCTTTTTGGCATTGTTTTTAGTATGCTTTTAGTATGTTTTAGTTAGTTTTTATTATATTTTTATTAGTTTTTATTTAAAATTCACTTTTCTGGACTTTACTATGAGTTTGTGTGTTTTTCTATGATTTCAGGTATTTTCTAGATGAAATTGAGGGACCTAAGCAAAAATCTGATTCAGAGGCTGAAAAGGGCTGCAGATGCTGTTGGATTCTAACCTTTCTGCACTCGAAGTGGATTTTCTGGAGCTACAGAAGCCCAATTGGCGCACTCTCAATTGCGTTGGAAAGTAGACATCCAGGGATTTCCAGCAATATATAATAGTTCATACTTTGCCTGAGATTTGATGGCCCAAACAGGCGTTCCAAGTCAGCTTCAGAATTACCGGCGTTAAATGCCGGAACTGGCACAAAAGTGGGAGTTAAACGCCCAAACTGGCACAAAAGCTGGCATTTAACTCCAAGAAAAGTCTCTACACATGGAAGCTTCAATTCTCAGCCCAAGCACACACCAAGTGGGCCCGGAAGTGGATTTTTACGTCATTTACTCATTTCTGTAAACCCTAGGTTACTAGTTCTCTATAAATAGGACCTTTTGCTATTGTATTTGAGAAGAATCTTTCAATCTTCGGATCATCTTTTGATCATGTTTTTATGATTGAACCCTCTTTGGGAGGCTGGCCGTTCGGCCATGCCTAGACCTTGTTCTTATGTATTTTTAACGGTAGAGTTTCTACACACCATAGATTAAGGTGTGGAGCTCTGCTGTACCTCGAGTATTAATGCAATTACTATTGTTCTTCTATTCAATTCAGCTTATTCTTGTTCTAAGATATCACTTGTTCCTCAACTTGATGAATGTGATGACCCGTGACACTCATCATCATTCTCACCTATGAACGTGTGCCTGACAACCACCTCCGTTCTACCTTAGATTGAGTGGATATCTCTTGGATTCCTTAATCAGAATCTTCGTGGTATAAGCTAGAATCCATTGGCGGCCATTCTTGAGAATACGGAAGGTCTAAACCTTGTCTGTGGTATTCTGAGTAGGATTCAGGGATTGAATAACTGTGACGAGCTTCAAACTCGCGATTGTGGGGTGTTAATGACAGACGCAAAAGAATCACTGGATTCTATTCCGACATGATCGAGAACCGATAGATGAATAACCATGCTGTGAAAGAGCGCGTTGAACATTTTCACTGAGAGGACGGGACTTTAGCCATTGACAACGGTGATGCCCAACATACAGCTTGCCATGGAAAGGAGTAAGAAGGATTGGATGAAGACAGTAGGAAAGCAGAGAGACGGAAGGGACAAAGCATCTCCATACGCTTATCTGAAATTCTCTCCAATGAATTACATAAGTATCTCTATCTTTATTTTATGTTTTATTCATTTTTTAATTATCAATCCTCCATAACCATTTGAATCCGCCTGACTGAGATTTACAAGATGACTATAGCTTGCTTCATACCAACAATCTCCGTGGGATCGACCCTTACTCGCGTAAGGTTTATTACTTTGATGACCCAGTGCACTTGCTGGTTAGTTGTGCGAAGTTGTGATAAAGAGTTGAAATTGCAATTGAGCGTACCATGTTGATGGCGCCATTAATGATCACAATTTCGTGCACCAATATGCATAACTATACTCAAACAGGAGTGAGGGGGCATAGACAGTCTAGACATCGAGATGATCCTTAGCAGGAGGAGGATGTGGAGTATCGAAGATAGGAGGATGTTCATGATGATGATGATGGCAACGGTTCCTAGGCACTTGGTCTTTGAGTTCGGGTCATCTAGCAGAGTTAACCATCAGCCATATACTGATGGATCTGGTGGTCAGGGTGTGCAAGAGACCTTGAGATGAACATAGACGAGATATACGACGTGTGTCACATGACAGATAAAAAGATGGCTCGTATTGCTGCCCAATATCACTACAGCTGATCCGTAGAGACATATCAGGTTGTGCCTATTAGGGTTTCGACACCAACGCCTACTTCAGAGTGGACACCGCTTCATTTGAGTCTCTCAACACCAGGCATGCCTCCAGGTGGATTCAATTAATTCTTTGACTTACAAACTCCACCATCCATAGAGGCAAACCTATTTGGGTTCTCATCACAGAGTCAGGAGGAGGCTCTACCACATGCATCAGCTCCACGTCCGCCACAAGATCCTCCAGCGTAGCAAAAGACCCCACCACAACAACCCAGGTGTGAGACACGTCCACCAGCGTGTGGTACTCACGGTGATTTAGGATCCGATGGTCTTCGTCATGGGCGTGGTCGTGGATAGGTTTTAGTTTATTAGTAAAGTCAGTTCATTCCATGTATATATGTTATATTATATTTGTTACTAACTTTATCTTTATTAGTTTTTTATTATATTCCTTAGAGACTTTATCGTTAATTGTTTCATATTATGCTTTTTACCAACTTTATATTTAATTAGGATAAAAATCGTTCACATACATCGACAACTTCAAAAATAAATCCACTATTATTGATTTGTACCGACTTTATTGTTATTAGTGTGGTCTATCAACTTTATATTTAATTAAGATAAAAAAGTTCACATACAACCACAATTTCATAAATAAACCAACTAAGTTTGAGTAGATGATGCATGATCTGTTTACCGAATCGTACGACACCATCATCCTGTGTGTCCAACTTCCCTGCATAACCCACAACAGCGGTCTAGTGCGGGTTCAATCTGATCCATCTCATTACGTATCCATATGGAGACTGGTCCCCCCTTTAGCGATCGACGCTTTAGTACGTTAGGAAACACTCATTCTCCATGCACTCTCCCCATATCCGCTCATCAGTGATAGGTGAAAACTCCATCTCATACACCCTGAACACGTTCTTCATGTGATACACTAGATGAACGAACCTAGTCAAGTCGAGTCTTGCAAAAGCACAGGCCACTAGATCATGGTGAATAGATAATGTAACTCCTGAAATAGCCCATAGTCGCAACTATGAGTGTCTAAATAAACCTTGCATGTCCGTGGGTAAAATCCATCAACCAACTCCATTTCCTCAATGGCAAAAACGAAAGTGAAACAATTGCATTTGTGCACGACTATCTTAGGGATAACATCCATATTTTTCTAGCATTTTTTATCAGGTGTTGTGAAAACATGTTACCCCAACCAAGTTGAGCATGTGCTTCTCGACCTTTCCTAACAAACAAGTTTTGCAACTACATATACATGGACCGAACAATAGCTTCTCAACCTAACTAAACGCAAAGTTCCATCACTTGTTTAGTTACAAGCTTTTCATGGAAATCGAACATAGCTCATACATGATCATTATCCTTTAGTCACAATATTTTATATCAAATATTTCTCATGGAATCTAGTGAAATGCACTGATATCCAATTTTTCGAACATGCTTAATTCCAAGCATTTCGATGTTGATTAAAATCAAACTTTTTGAAACTCTATAGACGAATGTAACCGCCAAGTATTCATGACAACATAATTACTACATTTAAAATATACACCATCATCTTTAGATAAAATTGTTGCATTCAGATACACAACAATTACCATACGCCCGCTAGTCATTTTAGAGAATTTGTGTTCGAGAGAAAGAATAAAGAATAGATGGAAGGTGAAAGTTATTGGGAGGGACGAAGGATATCTATAGCAATTATTTGGAAGAAGTTCCAATACAATATCGCAGGCAACGCAACTACTATAACATTCTAATACAATAGCGTTGTCATAGACTGCACTATAGTGTTATAGCGCTAGCAATGGCTGCGTTATAGTTTCTTAGTTTATGTCGCAGTTGTTGCCTACGCTATTGTTGCCTGCAACATAGTCACAGAATGCTCAAAACGGTACAAATTTAAAAATGGTTAAAAATATAAATAAAAAATTTGTTTTATTTATTTAAAAAAGTGAGAACGTGAAAGTATGTTTTTTGTTTTTATTTTTTGAAAATTATTTTTTATTTCAGATTCTCATATTTTGAAAATGCAATTGGTTGGTTAAAATATTTTTTTCAAATAAAAAATTTAAAATATGTTTGATTGATTCTTTTTTATTATCAAAATTAAAAATTATATTTATTACTAAATAATGAAATTACAAACATATTTAATATTTAATCAATCAAAATTTTTTTATAAATTGGTCCACCATCGATTGATTTACAAAAATACTTTTATTTCTACTTTCATTTCTTGAAAATTATTTAAGTTTTTATATTTTAAGAAACATGATTTACTTATTAAAATAAACAGCAAACAAAAAAAATATGTTTAATTAATCTATTATATTTTTTATTAAGTTAACAATTAATTTAATAAAAATATGTCTCATTTTCTCTAGGTGATGATCAAAATGTCAATTAGCTTTTTTTTAAAGACAATTTGCGAGAGTTATTATTAGTTTGGATTGGTTTTTTTGGATAAAAAACTTATTTTTTTCAAAAATAAAATATTTTTACTCAATTATAAATTATTTGGATACATTTTTAAAAAATGTACTTTTATTAAAAGAATAAATTATTTATTTTTTACTAAAAGCTAATAATATCTTGTTTTAAAAAAAAAATCGAAAGCAAAAGATAGTTTTAATACTTGAAAACTCTTTTAAAAAGCCTATTCAAATATAAAATAGTTTTTGTCTATTAAAAATTATTTTTTTAGAAAAGAATAAGTAATTTTTTTAAAATTCAATCCAAATAGACACTTAGTATTAGTTTATGTTGACTTTTTTGAGTGAAAAATACTTTCTTTTTTTTAAAAATAAAATATTTTTGTTTAATTTTAAACTTATTTAGAAACATCTTTTAAAAAAATAATTTTATTATATAAAATAAATTATTTATTTTTTGTAAAAGTCAACAAAGTTCTTCTTTTAAAAAATAGAGAAGTAAAAAATATTTTTAATATTTGAATTTTTTAAAAAATTTTATCTAAATATAAAATAATTTTTGTCTATCAAAAAAAGATAAAAAAAATTAATTTGTTTTTCAAAAATAAATCCAAACTAACCCTTAGATCCCCAATAAAGACAAAATAAAAATTGAAACGATGCCTAAATGTGATGGAAAAAAAAGGTTTTGAAAAAGAGAATGCAATACCGAGATAAAAAAAAAATAAAACATATGCTATTAAAAAAGTTCGAACAATGCACATTATACATGAAAGAATGAAAAATACTATTTTTGAGTTAAAAATATTTTTCACCCTTATAAGGTAAAATTTCATAAATAAATAAAATATTTATCTTTATTATGAAAATAAGGATTAGAGTTTAGAAAAGAAGGAAGAAGAAAAAAATTAGGTAGAATAAGAAATGATTTTATTAATGAATGTGTCCTGCAAAAATTACAAAAAGAACTATTTATAGTCAATGACCTAACTCCTAATTAACTCAGTTAGGTTATATTTAAAATTGACTTTATCCAAATAAATATTAAAAGATAGTTACAATTTAGGAAATCCAAAATAATATATTTATAAAACTCTTCCAAAGGTGTCCCTTAGTGGTAGACTAATGCCTCAATAAAACGTTACAAATGAAAAACCATAAAGAAAAACTTATAGTGAAAGAAAGAGAGTTTATTATCTTGTAATACATTAGATAAGCTATCTTATTACAAATCATACTAGGAAAAATTTAAGGTAGGGCAAAAACTATGGTTTAGAAAAAGAGTACAATTCATATTACTTCCCATGATAATTATATCACTTGATATCTTTTAGTCGATATTTTTTAATTTTGTGTACTAGCTTCTCAAATATTAAAGTAAGTAATGCTTTTATGACAAGTCTACTAAATTGTCATTAGAACAATTTTCTTGAATGTCTATATGGTGAAAATCATTAGTATAGAAGAGCTTTGTTGAAATATATTTTGTTCTATCTTCTTTGATGTATCTCTCTTTTTGTTGATGTATGCAAGTAAAATTATCTTCATATATGACGATTGGTATCTTTTTTATGGATAAACAACACATATCTTAGACATATTGGATGATTAATCTAAGAAAAATATGTTCTCGAGTTATTTCATGAATTATCAATATTTTTATTTGATTTGAGGAGGTTGTAGTTATAATTTGCTTTGTTGAGCACCAATATATGATTTTACCTCCAATTATGAATAGGTAATCTGTTTGCGACATGCCTTTATGCAGCTCATAATGAAATTGTGCATATGTATATTCAATTTAATTCAAAAGTTAACTCATTAGACTAAAATAAATATTTTATCAATAGATTTTTGAAGATATTTTGCTACATGTTTAACACTGTTTTGATATCTTCTAGTTCCAATATTTTATTAGACTAATAACATATTTTAATGTAATTAAATTTACTACAGGAAGATATGTTTACATATAATAAAAAAATGTTTACATATAATCAATAGCAAAATTTTATGAAAAGCTTTCTGTTTCTAGTTATGCTTTTTTATCTTTCTCTTTCGCTTTTTTTCATTTTATTTTCGCACGAGAATCCATTTGTATTCTATTAGTTCTACACCGTCTATGTTTTGACTATGGTTTAACAGTATACTCATATTTTTTTAGTAATGAGATAACTTATCGAAATGTCTTCAATTTTAAGTACCTGAATCATTTTAGGTATTTCATCAATAGTTATATCTTCAAATTTTCTTTGAGTACTTTTCTCCACATCATGATCATCACGAAAATGTTTATCCTTAGAACTAACTGATTTTCAATACTTTAGTCATGGGTTGCTTTAATTTCCATTAATAATTTGTCCTTCAGGAATATTTATTCTTATTGGTATATTGCAGTTGGAATATAAGATTCTTATTACTCTATTTTTTATTTGCATTATCTTTCCTATGAATTAACTTTTATACTTCTAATTCATATTGTTTAGTTTGATGACCCAAATCATATAACGATAATTATTCCAAGTAATTTCTTTTTTCAACTTCTTGTTTTCTCTCCTAATTTTGGAAAAATTATCTCATCAAAGTGTCAATCATAACACCTGGCCTTAAATAGTCCATTGTAGGTTCAAGATATTTTATAATTGAAGAAGATTCACTATAAGAAATTTGGTGATTTGTGGCAATTTTTATGTCTATTTGTGACGGTTTATAACCCTACAAAATAATTTTTGAGATTTTTAAAACCCCTAGAATTTGAGGTGCTACGAGTTCTTTTATGTGATTATTTTTAAATTTTTGCAATCACTTAGTGAGAGTTTTTTATTTATTTAGTGAGAGCTTCACATTGGTCTTTTGTGTCAGTTTTATATCACTTTTATGACTGTTTAAACCTGCACAAATTGATTTTTTATTTTAACAAAAAGTAACCATTTTGTGGGATTTCAAACTTCTATAAATCTTGTGATTATTTTTTATTTTTAATTTGTAAATATTTATTAACCACGTCTCATTTAAACACTACTCAAATTAAAAATTTATTTTAATATTAAAATTTAAAAATAAACTCTTTTATAACACAATAATTTCTCAATAAAGATAATGTAAACTCTATATATAAAAAAATTCACAATGTGAATCGTTCCAAGTATAATTGTATATAATATTATTCTACAAAACTATTCATATTCTAGCTCAATAGTAAAATCATGCCTAAAATAGACAAGCCCAATCAACAAAAAAAGATCTAGAAGAATTTTACTTAACTACCCGACCTACATAAAAGACGGGGTCTATTGAATTTGTTTGCCCAACCTATGTATAGAATCTTAACTGCATCTAAGAATCCGCTTAAATCTAAATATGAGATCCCAATAACCCCTACGTAAAAGAAAAAATAACTACCCACCATTATAGGAGGATAAGTTATAGGAACATAATAAAGTTATTTTTTCTAAGATATAAATATCCCATTAATCTCATGTATTTTTTTAACCCCTATCTACTTAAACCTACCTAAAATCCTTACTAACTTAAGGATCAGAGTCCCTTATAGGTACCATACTCCATTCTCGCTCAAAAACCTTGGACAACTTTGCCGCATTGGAGGAGACGTTGACATACTACAAAGTTTTTATTTATTTGTGGCAGTTTTTTTATTATTTGTGGAGGTTTATAACCCCCACCAAATAGTTTGTGGTGGTTTCTAAAACTCCTAAAATTTGAGGTACCACGAGGTCTTTTGTGGGAGTTTTAAAAAACCTCCACAATCTATTCAGTGGAGAATTTTGTGTGTCTTTAGTGGGGGGTTTTATATTGGACTTTTGTGGCAATGTTAAATCACTTTTATGACAGTTTAAAATCTCCACAAATTAATTTTTTAATTTAACAAAAATTAACTATTTTGTGAGATTTTCAAACCTCCACAAACTATGTAATTATTTATTTATTTTTAATTTTAAATCATTCATTAATCTCATCTCATTTACATAATCTCAAATTAAAAATTTATTTTTTAATATCAAAATTTAAAAACTAAATCTTTTATAATACAATTTTTCAATATAAGACATAACTCTATATATGAAAAATTCTCAATATCAATAGTTCCAAATATAATTGCATATGATATTGTTCTACATAATTATTACTATTTTTAAAAAAAAAAGTAAAATAAAATAACTTTAATATTTCAAGATTCTAATATATCACTTGGATAATAAAGTTGCAAATGAAATAGGACCATTATCGATAATGTAAATATAAAATATATGCAGCCTTCTATATGCTGTTTAGGACTGTTGGCAATTGGTAATGTATGACTATTTTGCGATTGGTAAAATCTTGGTGTTCTTATACTCTCCAAGAAAATTCATCTCTAATTTTGCATATTATTCATTGTACTTAAAAATTTCTCTCTTCTGTTAAAATAACCAAAATCTTTAGATTTAATATTAGAGCTGCACTATTCACACTTCAATTAAATTTCTTTCTTTACTCTTAGGTGCATCATTCAAAAATGCATTTACAAAGAACAAAATTTTATGACATTCATCCAATTCTTCAGGTGTTGTAACACTAAAAAAATATATCAAGAAAATGTCATGATCCAAAGTGTAACAACTCTAATTTTTGCACTAACGCAAATTTTTTAAAAATAGTATTTTAAAGCAATTAGTTTTATTTTGACGAGCCGATTTTAAACTCCAGAATAAAATAAATGATAATATAATTTTATTATTATCTTATTTTTCTATTTTACTTTTTCTAATTATAATGGAGTCTAAATAATAATATTAATATTATCATTGAGTCCGACTTTTGCTGATATAAATAATTATCGGTATTTCTTAATGAGTTTAGAGTTACTAAAGTTCCATCAAATATCTTTATATTTCTAAGTTACTAATGTCATTTATGTTAGTAACTCATATATATTTTACCCTATATATTATTATTATTATTATGGTATATTATTCAACCTTATATATTATTTATTTAACTCATCATATGTCTTTAATTAGCATAATGACCTAACAATGTTCATTTTATTTTTCTCTTAGCCGAGCCATTAAGATAATAGAAGAAAGAAAAAAATATAAACTGAATCTATGTACTTTAATTCATGATTCATCCACCTAGGATTTCATTAGCATGGCTTATATACATATGGATACATATATAAGACATAACACGTCTTTTTTCTTTATTGACCAAAGAAACTTAATAATGAGTTATCATCCAATACCTTTATCCTTTGATTAATGCCCTTTCATTATGATCGAATGTATTAAGAAAGAAAAAAGGAAAAGAAAGAAAACATGACATATAACCCCCTTCTTGACACATATCCTTGTCCAATATTGCTAACATCCTCTAATCTCCTTTCTTTAACTCATAACCGAATTGCATGCAAGAAAGAAAAGAGAGAGACCAAAAGCTCCCATCGAAAAACTGTAACCCTCAACCATTTTCCTTTCCCGATTTCTCCTAATTTATAACTTCAGTAAAAAATTTAATCCGATAAAAGTATTCGTATCCTCCTCTTCCACGTGTTGGTATCACTTTTGATCGGTGAAAGTTGACGGTGACGTTGCTCTTCTACCCTTTGAGTTCGGCCAACTGAAATTTTAGGAGGTACAAACGATTCCGGACATTTTCTTTTTTGGCAATTCAGTCAGAAAGCTTTCCCAAAATTTCGAATATTTTAATTTCGTACGGAGGTAGAGTTTTGTTAAATTCTCACTAATTAAATTTGAGTTGGATAAGTAAATGATTGTTGTGATTAATTATTGATGGAGTTTGGTTGACTTTATATTGTATTTTGTGGATATATTGTTATATGTGTTTAAACTTGTGATTTGGTTATGTTTGTACTGTCCAAACCGTGATAATGAGATTGATTTGGGGCCTTCATTGTGTTAGTTTTGAATTAAATGGGTGAGTTTAATGACCGAGAAGTTAAATTAAAAGCTGTGAAAAAAATCGGTAAACGGAAAAACTCGAAAATGGATCTAAAATCAAGTATATATTTTGAAAGGTCACAAAAAAATATTTTGGTTTTGAAAGAGTTTTTGTCACCAATTTAAATATTATTTTTGAATATGAAAATGTAAATGGATAAAAGATTATTTGAAAAGCTTAAAGAATAGAACATTAACAGGCAGGTTTTGATATAAAAATAGTAATATTAATACTCTTGTATTCTTAAAACTAGCATTTTTGTATCATTATAATATATTAGTATTTATTTAAAAGATATTGTTTTATTTAAAACATAATAAAAGGATAAGCAGAAAACTGCCCTAAAAGTTTTAGAAAGACAAATCTATTTTAAGAATCTTTGATTCTCTTTTCATAAGACACTTAGGAAAAGGCGAGAGAATAATGTGAGGATGATTTATATTATGAACGATAAGAAAGAAAGAAGAAGAAAGGAAAGGAAAGGAAAGGAAAATATTAAAGGAATCTCTGCCACAGGAGAGTAGAGAACAAAGACAAAGAAAAGGATGCTTTAAAAGTCTATCTGCCACAGGAGAGCAGATGCGACCTTGTTTGGGCCTTAGTGTCAAATATATAGTGGGGACGTTCACACATTGAGAACTGTTTTCCAGATGTAAGCACATTGAAAGTCACACTGTATGCGGCCTAGCCGTAAGACTTATAAGCACACAGTATGCATCTGGAAAGCCATATCTGGGACTTGTGTCCGGGTAATGTCGGGAGCAGGTAGGCAACTGCCACATGAGCTCATGGCCTGCGTTAGGAATAGACATGCATCATCCTTGTTGCGCATTTGCATTTTACTTGATACTGTGATTTTGTTTGTGATTGTCTTCTTGTGTTTATACATTCTTTAATGTTATTCTGAATTGTGGTGACTAGATATTTCTTTGTGACACTTATATGTTTCGTTGTGAATTACTTGAACTGTGGTAATCCTGACTAAACTAACTACCCCAACTCTACTAAGAACTCCCCAGTTCTTACCCCCTTCCTTCCTTCCCTATCAGATGTGTTCGAGATTTTCTCCTCTTATGACAGTTGATGCTGGAGAGCTGAGTATGAGACTTTTTGGGAGATTTTGCAATAGCCTAGCTTTTGTGTTTAGTCTCTCACTTTTGGTTAGACTCACTGAGAGAGTAGGATGTATATAGTTGACTAGGCTAGTTTTCGGGCGCCAGTTAGGGGCTTCCTATATGGATCAGGGCCCAAAATGTGATCGTGTATATAGTAACCCGATGTGAAGGGTTGTATGCTAACTTAAAACCCATATAACAATACATATGTAAATATGTAAATAGTATGTATGATGTATATTATCTCTGTCTCGATGTTTGTGTTATTTTATTGTACTTACTGAATTATCTTAGTTTTTCAAAAATTCGATTCGTGTGCTAATACGATTACAAGCTTAATAATAAATATTTAGTTAGCTATTAGGTGAACAAGTTGGTGACACTTGATTTTCAATGTGATCATGACGTACTGAAAATTGGGTCGTTACACAAAGAAAAAGACACAATTAGAGAAACTAAAGTTCCGACCTTCGGCCCACTGGAGGCCGATCCATAAGGTGATTAGTTGGTGGTTCAGTTGCCAATGCTAGTACTCCCAAGGTATCCATGATAAGATTTACCCAATGAATATGCATAAGGATATCAGCTGAAACATAAATTGAGGGGGAAAGCCAAAGAGCAAAACACAGGGAGACAGCAGACCTACATTGCATTCAGTGGGACATCAACAGAGGAAATAGCTGCAACATTTATAATAAGAGCTGCTACATTTACTGTAAGCTAAAACTGGATAAATTTCTAAATATTTGCATACACAGAACGTCCCCAACTCACAACCTACAAGTGCATAGATTTTGAAAGATATAAGAGTTATGCTTAAAATATCAAATTCATTTATAGCTTGCAAAACACTATACAAAAGTAATCCAAAATAGTGTAGTTCAGTTATATACAAACCTTTCATTGGTTGGCATATTGAATAACTACCTAAATACCCATCTAGTAATGCCAGAAATAAATTATTTTTTAAGACGTAAATACTAACTAAAAATGATGCATCATTTATTAAGATAATTTAAGAACAAATTAGATCTCTCAATGGACACACGTAATCTAATAATTCTATTGAGGATGATTGAAAATAAGTACCTTAACCCCATATTTTTGGCAAAGCTCAACTGAATCTTTGACTCTAGGTCGACAAGGATTCCACGTATCAAATATGAGATTAAGAATCAGATATTTAACCAGTAGAAGCATATCTTAGAGTCAAATGCTATCATAAGTTAGAGTTTATTAGCAATTTCCGTGTTAAATCCAAATCTACATAACCCACTTACAAGATATTGGTTGACATGGACAATTGCAATTAAGCAAAGAGGTGAAATTGGCAGCTAGGAATGAGTGTGCAAAACACAATAAATTTTATATAAATATCAATGACAATGATAGACATGTATTCAGAGAAAATACTTGCCTTCAGACCAACAATAGCTAACAAAACAAAATTATCTTCTGGTAAAGACCAGTGAGCCCGTTCTTCTTCAGTGGCTGGAACATTCTCCTTTTCAAATGTTCTATATGCAATGGCAACATGATGTAAACTCTTAGCAGCCATGTCTTCAATAGCTTTTTTGAAAGATGGCATCTGCAAATCAGGAAAAATTCACTATGTAGGACTTTCTCCAGATCAAGCAAGTGAACTACTAAAGGCCAAATCATCCAAACTACATTTGCTTGCTTTATAAAATAGGTTGACACAGTCTAGTGATATATATATATATATATATATATATATATATATATATATATATATATATATATATAAAGAGAGAGAGAGAGAAAGAGAGAGAAAGAGAGAGAGAGAGAATGGATAATACGTCTTGGCTAAGTTTATTTTCAAACAAGAAAAGAAAGTGAAAACACACAAAAAACAAAAGAATGCCTTTATGAAAGCACAAATCAGAATATAAAACTGCTTTATCAAACCTTTCCCTCATCCATGTCTAGCAACTGGTCATTTGGATTAATGTACTGTGTACAACAGGCGAGGACAATCTCAGCAACACCTTTTTAGTGTATGTGAACTTTAGAGTCAGCCTGTATACAGAAATAAAATTAACTTCCTTATAATATTCCTAAATTTCAAATCGATGAGAGTTCAATCGATATCTTCCAAATTTCATAGAATCAATGAAATTTTGTGCTCCTAATTTACCATGAATGCGGAAGGCTTACTATATACAACATAAACTGGTGAGCATAGACATGGGATGCCAGGAGCAATAATACTGTGGTTGAATTTTCACCTGAAGTTTCTCCTGACCTCTACTTTCAACAATTGGAAAATTCTCCATCTGATAAACTCTTATGAAAAATTCTATTTCAGTAAATAGGCATTATCCTTTCTTTCTCCACCACCCACCCACCGCGCACGAGTGCACGGGACCTTCTAATACATTCATTCCTAATCTAGCTCTTCTCTTCTAAATCAACTTCAATATCCATATATTTATAACTCTTAGCTTATGCTCTTCTTGACACTATAAGACATTTTTACAGTAAATGACATTGTGCTTCTCCCATTGTGAAACAAAATTTTTATTTTAAGGATTCACAATCTCTTCTATTCATCTACCAAACCTAAATTCTATGGTTTACATCTCCATCTATTCCCCCATTTTGTGTGATCTCTAAATTTCACAGCTAAAATAGCACTAGTGAGAATATTGATAAGTCTGGCATGTCAAAATCCATGTGAAGTGCTAAGAAGCTTTTCCCCAACCATATAGTTACAAGAAATCCTAAATGGCCCAGCGAGTGTGCAGACGAAGGTTTTAACCCCACCAAGCATGTATTTGATTGCTGAACCACCAAAACAGAAATAGCTTCTTCAAGTGTGCTCTCCAAAAAATTTATGAAAATTGCCTAAAACCAGAATCTAATGAAAATTCAAATGATGCATCCCAACATACCTAATTCATGGTTAATGTGACAGTCTTATCACTGCAAATGGATACAGCAGACCCATTATCTCACAAGCAGAAAGCCTCCTCACCTGCAATTTGATGCTTTAGATTTAACAGATATTCACATGTATGTCAAAATCCAATCAAAGAACAAACACCAACTGACATAGCAAAGCTTTATCCGCCATCATTTTCCTTATCGAATACGCCAGTCTATAACATAGTTAAGAAACGATGCGTAAAAGATAGGGGAAAATAATATATAGTATATTCCAAAGAGCAAATTTACAAATATACTAGGTATGGATAAATCTTTATCTTTTATCAAAATACAACCAGTACTTAAAAAAATTAAAGGGATCAAAATTATAAAATATAATGAGATACAAGCATAACAGTAAAATTTTACCACCACATTTTCTGGCACTAATAGTAACACATTATTTAGACTATACAATAAATTGTTCCTTCTATTTTTAACTAAAAAAGGTCAACTAAAACCAAGACTAAGCAACAGAATGAAGTAAAAGTACCAAGTCAGAGGGAATTAGCAAACTTACGTTAAGATAACTGTTAACGGGAGCCCTTCCGGTACTGCAACCACTGTAATACCCGGTCTAACCAAAATTAATTAAATAATAAGTTAAGTAGGAGCGAATATGGTTGGAAGATTTGGCAATTGGAATTTGATGATTTAAATATGATATTTGGATTCAGCGAATTTTTCCGAGTCGAAAAACATAATTTTCTGCGTAAAAGCGCGCAGTGGAATTTTGACCGGAAGTACCGGCTGAGATTTGTCTGGTACTACAGCTGAGAAAATTGATTATGAGTAAATAAGATTAAGAAATGAGGAATTATAATTAGGGGAGGTAGAAATATTTGAAGTGCGATTTAGAGCGCTAATCTTAAAGGTTTTGGTCCAAAATTGGACCAACGGACAAAAATAAGTGAACCGGGCCTAAGTGGGCCCAAGACCCAACATATATAAACATTAGTTATGAGTATTTCAGCTCATTTTGCCCTAAAGAAGGGGTGTTGGGCGCTGAAATTGGGAAGAGAGAAGAGAAGAGAGAAAACCTAACTCTCTTTGATCTTCAAACCACCATAACTTGAGCTACGGAGCTCCGATTGACGAGCCGTTTGCGGCCACGCGTCGCTCTTCTCATCTTCTACAATTCTATCTAAGTTTTGTGGTGAGTATTTCATTCATCTCTGCCCAGTTTTCGAAATTCTCTACTGTTACACGTTTTTGGGTAGTTAGTGTTGAAATCTTGTGATTTTGGGTGTTTAGGGATACTCTAACATGGATTCCAAGCGGGTTCTATCCCTACTTCATATGGGCTGAGGTAAGAAGTGCTCAAACCCTTGTGATTTGTCATTTTTATGAGCCCTAGGTTGATGTATGTATGTGATACTGGTTATGTTAGTGTATTTGAGGATCTTGGTGCATAATTGGGAGATTGGTATTGCTTGAGGAGCTTTGGTGAGGCTTGGGACTAAGATTGGTATAGACTTCTAAAGAAGAGGCTCAATTGATTTGGCTACAAGAGGTACGGTTTAAGTTTCATTTAAGTACCGTGTGGTGTGATGAGAATTCCTAGGCTAGATGCCCTAGGATTAAGTTTGGATTGTGTAAATGGTTGGTGCTAATATGCATAGTTGGTATGTGGTGGATGAAATTGTGATCACTTGTTATTTGTTTATAAAGGATGTATACTCTTATGGCACTGTTTATTTTCTTCACAACTCCGTTCAACTAACCAGCAAGTGTACTGGGTCGTCCAAGTAATAACCTTACGTGAGTAAGGGTCGAATCCACAGAGATTGTTGGTATGAAGCAAGCTATGGTCACCTTGTAGATCTCAGTCAGGCGGATTTAAACATGATATTTAATTAGATTCTAATAAAATAGAAAATAAATAATAAAAAGGAAAGAAATACTTATGTAGATTCATTGGTAGGAATTTCAGATAAGCGGAATGGAGATGCTGTAGAGCTCTCGGACGCCTGCTCTCCTATTCCTTCTACTCAATCCTTCTTACTCCTTTCCATGGCAAGCTTTGTATAGGGGTTCACCATCAGCTGTGGCTACTTTCAATCCTCTCGGGGAAATATCCTATGCGGCTGTCACTCGCACAGCTAACCAGTCTGGAGGCATCACCCATGGCTGATGGCTACATCCCATCCTCGCAGTGAAAGCTAATGCTCACGCACTCTGTCACAGTACGGCCAATCACCGGTTGGTTCCCTCTCCTACTGGAATAGAGTCCCTCTTTTGCGTCTGTCACCAACGCCCAGCAGGTTACAAGTTTGAAGCACGTCACAGTCATTCATTATCGGAATCCTACTCGGAATACCACAGACAAGGTGAGACTTTCCGGATTCCCAGGATCCTACTCGGAACACCACAGACAAGGTTGGACTTTCCGGATCCTCATAAATGCCGCCATCCATCTAGCTTATACCACGAAGATTCTGTTGGTGAATCTAAGAGATACACATTCAAGCTTCTTTGCATGTAGAACGGAAGTGGTTGTCAATCACGCGCGTTCATAAGTGAGAATAATAATGAGGGTTATCTAACTCATCACATTCATCATGTTCTTGAGTACGAATGAATATCTTGGAATAAGAATAAGATAGAGATTTGAATAAAAGAAGATAGAATTTCATTAATACTTGAGGTACAGCAGAGCTCCACACCCTTAATCTATGGTGTGCAGAAACTCCACCGTTGAAAATACATAAGCAAAAGAGGTTCAGGCATGGCCGAATGGCCAGCCCTCTCCATGATCAAGTGACCGAATGAATAAAGAGTTTAAAGTGGTCAAAAGATGTCTAATACAATAGATAAGTGTCCTATATATACTAGACTAGCTACTAGGGTTTACATGAGTAAGTAATTGATGCATAAATTCACTTTCGGGGCCCACTTGGTGTGTGCTTGAGCTGTGCTTGATCAATCCACGAGCTAAGGCATTTCTTGGCGTTGAACTTTGAGTTATGACGTGTTTTGGGCGTTCAACTCCGGATCATGACGTTTTTCTGGCGTTTAACTCCAGACAGCAGCATGAACTCGGCGTTTAACGCCAAGTTACGTCGTCAATCTTCAAATAAAGCATGCACTATTATATATTGCTGGAAAGCCCTGGATGTCTACTTTCCAACGCCGTTGAGAGCGCGCCAATTGGAGTTCTGTAGCTCCAGAAAATCCATTTCGAGTGCAGGGAGGTCAGATTCCAACAGCATTAGCAGTCCTTTTGTCAGCCTTCTTCAGAGTTTTGCTCAAATCCCTCAATTTCAGTCAGAATTTACCTGAAATTACAGAAAAACACACAAACTCATAGTAAAGTCCAGAAATGTGAATTTAACATAAAAACTAAGGAAAACATCCTTAAAAGTAGCTTGAACTTACTAAAAACTATGTAAAAAACTATGCCAAAAAGCGTATAAATTATCCGCTCATCACAACACCAAACTTAAACTGTTGCTTGTCCCCAAGCAACTGAAAATCAAATAGGATAAAAAGAAGAGAATATACTATAAAGTCCAAAATATCAATGAATATTAATTTAATTAGATGAGCGGGACTTGTAGCTTTTTGCTTCTGAACAGTTTTGGCATCTCACTTCTTCCTTTGTAGTTTAGAGGTATTGGCGTCTCTCTTGGAACTTAGAATTTGGGATAGTGTTATTGACTTTCCTAGTTGAGCATGTTGATTCTTGAACACAGCTACTTATGAGTCTTGGCTGTGGCCCTAAGCACTTTGTCTTCCAGTATTACCACCGGATACACAAATGCCACAGACACATAACTGGGTGAACCTTTTCAGATTGTGACTTAGCTTTGCTAAAGTCCCCAATTAGTGGTGTCCAGAGCTCTTAGGCACACTCTTTTGCTTTGGATTACGACTTTAACCACTCAGTCTCAAGCTTTTCACTTGGACCTTCATGACACAAGCACATGGTTAGGGACAGCTTGATTTAGCCGCTTAGGCCTGGATTTAATTTCCTTGGGCCCTCCTATCCATTAATGCTCAAAGCCTTGGATCCTTGCTTTAAAATTTTCGCCCCTTTTTTTTTCACTGCTTTTTCTTGCTTCAAGAATCAATTTCATGGTGTTTTTCAGATCATCAATAACATTTCTCTTTGTTCCTCATTCTTTCAAGAACCAACAATTTTAACACTCATAAACAACAAGATCCAAAGACATATGCACTGTTCATTCATTCATTCAGAAAACAAAAAGCATTGTCACCACATCAATATAATTAAACTAAATTCAATAATAATTTCGAAAATTATGTATTTCTTGTTCTTTTGAATTAAAACATTTTTCTTTTTAAGAGAGGTGAAGGACTAATGGAATTTATTCATAGCTTTAAGGCATGGTTACATACTAATGATCATGAAATAAAGACACAAAACATAGATAAACACAATAATTAAAAACCGAAAACAGAAAGAAATAAAGAACAAGGAATGAATCCACCTTTAGTGGCGTCTTCTTCTTGAAGGACCAATGATGTTCTTCAACTCTTCTATGTCCCTTCCTTGCCTTTGTTGCTCCTCCCTCATTGCTCTTTGATCTTCTCTTATTTCTTGGAGAATGATGGAGTGTTCATGATGTTCCACCCTTAATTGTTCAACATTATGGCTCAAATCTTCTAAGGAGGTATTAAGTTGCTCCCAATAGTTGTTGGGAGGAAAGTGCATTCCTTGAGGCATTTGTTGATGATGAACTTCCTCATGTTCTCCTTGAGGGCCGTGAGGAACTTCCCTTGTTTGCTCCATCTTTTTCTTGGTGATGGGCTTGTCTTCTTCAATGGAGACATCTCCTTCTATGATAACTCCAGCTGAGTAACATAGATGGCATATAAGGTGGGGGAAGGCTAGCCGTGCCATGTATGAAGGCTTGTCAGCTATTTTGTAGAGTTCATTGGAGATGACTTCATGAACTTCCACCTCCTCTCCAATCATGATGCTATGAACCATGATGGCCCGATCCACAGTAACTTCAGATCGGTTGCTTGTAGGGATGATGGATCTTTGGATGAACTCCAACCATCCTCTAGCTACAGGCTTGAGGTCTAGTCTTCTTAGTTGGATTGGCTTGCCTTTGGAGTCTACTCTCCATTGGGCGCCTTCCACACATATGTCCATAAGGACTTGGTCCAACCTTTGGTTAAAGTTGACCCTTCTTGTGTAGGGGCGTTCATCACCTTGCATCATGGGTAAGTGAAACGCCAACCTCACATTTTCCGGACTAAAATCTAAGTATTTCCCCCTAACCATTGTGAGATAATTCTTTGGGCTTGGGTTCATACTTTGGTCATGGTTCCTAGTGATCCATGCATTGGCATAGAACTCTTGAACCATCAATAATCCGACTTGTTACATTGGGTTGGTTATGACTTCCCACCCTCTTCTTTGAATTTCATGTCGGATTTCCGGATACTCATTCTTTTTGAGCTTGAAAGGGACCTCAGGGATCACCTTCTTCTTTGCCACAACATCATAGAAGTGGTCTTGGTGGCTTTTGGAGATGAATCTTTCCATCTCCCATGACTCGGAAGTGGAAGCTTTTGCCTTCCCTTTTCCTTTTCTTGAAGGAACTCCGGTCTTGGGTGCCATTGATGGTGAATGAAAAATAAAAAGCTTAGGCTTTTTACCACACCAAACTTAAAATTTGCTCGTCCTCGAGCAAAAAGAGAAAAGAAGAGTAGAAGAAGAAGAAGAGAATTTAGGTAGAGAAGGAGAAGAGGGGGTTCGGCTATATGAGAGAAGAAGGGGTTTGTGTTGTGTGAAAATGAAGAAGAAAGGAGAGGTATTTATAGGGAAAGGGGAGGATTAGGTTTCGGCCATTTTGGGTGGGAATGGGTGGGAAATTAATTTGAATTTTATGAAGGTAGGTGGAGTTTATGGGGAAGAGTGGGTTGATGTGAATGGTGAATGGGGTAATTGGGAAGAAGAATTGAGGTGATTGATGAAGAAGATTGGGAATTGTGATATGGGGAATCACATCACAAAAACTAGAATTAGAAAGTAAGGTGGGAATATGTTGGGTGGGGATCCTGTGGGGTCCACAGATCCTGAAGTGGGGATCCTGTGGGGTCCACAGATCCTGAAGTGGGGATCCTGTGGGGTCCACAGATCCTGAGGTGAAAACAAATACCATTCCTTCACCATATAGGCATGTAACATGCCTTCATGCATCATTCTGGCGTTCAAACGCCCATTGATGCACGTTCTGGGCGTTAAACGCCCATGTTATGCATGTTTCTGGCGTTGAACGCCAGTTTCAAGCTTGTTTCTGGCGTTCAGCGCCAGATTGTCCTCTGTGTGCGCATCCTGGCGTTAAACGCCAGGATGTAGCTTGTTTTGGGCATTCAGCGCCAGAATGGTGCTCTGTTCTGGCGTTGAACGCCGGCCAGATGCACCTTCTGGGCGTTGAACGCTAGCCTGTGCGTCCTCCAGGGTGAAAAATTTTTTTCTTCTGTTTTTGACTCTGTTTTTAATTTTTTTGATTTTTTTCGTGACTCCTCATGATCATGTACCTAATAAAACACAAAAATAACAAAGAAACAAAATAAAATAAAATTAGATAAATAAAATTGGGTTGCCTCCCAACAAGCGCTTCTTTAATGTCAATAGCTTGACAGTGGCTCTCATGGAGCCACTTGGTGATCAGGTCAATTTAAGTGTGGTATTCCCAACACCAAACTTAGAGTTTAGATATGGGGTTTGAACACCAAACTTAGAGTTTGGTTGTGGCCTCACAATACCAAACTTAGAGTTTGACTGTGTGGGCTCTTCTTGACCTTGAACTGAGAGAAGCTCTTCATGCTTACTCTCTTTTGTCACAGAGGGATGGCCATGTGCCTTAAACACAAGGTAGTCCCCATTCAATTGAAGGACTAACTCGCCTCTATTGACATCTATCACAGCTCCTGCTGTGGCTAGGAAAGGTCTTCCTAGGATGATGCATTCATCATCTTCCTTCCTAGTGTCAAGGATTATGAAATCAGTGGGGATGTAAAGGCCTTCAACCCTTACTAGCACGTCCTCCACTATTCCATAAGCTTGTCTTATGGACTTATCTGCCAATTGTAATGAGAACAAGGCAGGTTGTACCTCAATGATTCCCAGCTTCTCCATCACAGAGAGTGGCATAAGATTTATCCCTGACCCAAGATCACATAGAGCTTTTTCAAAGCTCATGGTGCCAATGGTGCAAGGTATTAAGAACTTGCCAGGATCTTGTTTCTTTTGAGGTAGAGTTCTTTGAATCCAAGTATCTAGTTCACTAATGAGCAAGGGAGGTTCACTTTCCCAAGTCTCATTACCAAATAGCTTGGCATTCAGCTTCATGATAGCTCCTAAGTATTGAGCAACTTGCTCTCCAGTCACATCTTCATTCTCTTCAGAGGATGAATATTCTTCAGAGCTCATGAATGGCAGAAGGAGATTTAAAGGAATCTCTATGGTCTCTAGATGAGCCTCAGATTCCTCATGATCCTTAATAGGAAACTCCTTCTTGCTTGAGGGACGTCTCAGGAGGTCTTCCTCACTGGGATTTTCGTCCTCCTCCTCCCTTGTGCATTCGGCCACTTTGATTAAATCAATGGCCTTGCACTCTCCTTTTGGATTTTCTTCTGTATTACTTGGGAGAGTACTGGGAGGAGTGTCAATGACTTTCTTACTCAGCTGGCCCACTTGTGCCTCCAGATTTCTAATGGAAGATCTGGTTTCATTCATGAAACTGAAAGTGGCCTTTGACAGATCAGAGACTATATTGGCTAAATTGGAATTATTTTGTTCAGAATTCTCTGTCTGTTGGTGAGAAGATGATGGATATGGCTTACTATTATTCAGCCTTGTGCGTCCACCATTGTTAAAACCTTGTTGAGGTTTTTGTTGATCCTTCCATGAGAAATTTGGATGATTTCTCCATGATGAGTTATAGGTGTTTCCATAAGGTTCACCTAAGTAATTAACCTCTGCCATGGCAGGGTTCTCAGGATCATAAGCTTCTTCAGAAGCTGCCTCTCTATTACTGTTGGATGCATGTTGCAGTCCATTCAGATTTTGAGAGATCATGTTGACCTGTTGAGTCAACACTTTGTTCTGAGCCAATATGGCATTCAGAGCATCAATTTCAAGAACTCCTTTCTTCTGAGGTACCCCATTACTCACGGAATTCCTCTCAGAAGTGTACATGAATTGGTTGTTTGCAACCATGTCAATGAGTTCTTGAGCCTCTTCAGGCGTTTTCTTCAGGTGAATAGATCCACCTGCAGAATGATCCAATGACATTTTCGAAAATTCAGAGAGACCATAATAGAATATATCTAATATGGTCCATTCTGAGAACATGTCAGATGGATATCTTTTGGTCAGCTGCTTGTATCTTTCCCAAGCTTCATAGAGGGATTCACCATCTTTTTGTTTGAAGGTTTGAACATCCACTCTCAGCTTGCTCAGCTTTTGAGGAGGAAAGAATTTATCCAAGAAGGCAGTGACCAGCTTATCCCATGAGTCCAGGCTATCCTTGGGTTGTGAATCCAACCATATTCTAGCTCTGTCTCTTACAGCAAAAGGGAAAAGCATGAGTCTGTAGACTTCAGGATCAACCCCATTCGTCTTTACAGTCTCACAGATTTGCAAGAACTCAGTTAAAAACTGGTAAGGATCTTCAGATGGAAGTCCATAAAACTTGCAGTTTTGTTGCATTAAAGCAACTAGTTGAGGCTTAAGCTCAAAGTTATTGGCTCCAATGGCAGGAATGGAGATGCTTCTTCCATCAAATTTGGACGTTGGTTTTGTGAAGTCACCAAGCATTCTCCTTGCATTATTATTATTATTTTCTTCTGCCATCTCTTTCTCTTGTTCGAAATTTTCTAAAAGGTTGCTTCTGGATTGTTGTATTTTAGCTTCTCTTAATTTTCTCTTCAGAGTCCTTTCAGGTTCTGGATCAATTTCAACAAGAGTGCCTTTATCCCTGTTTCTGCTCATATGAGAGAGAAGAAAACAAGAAAAGAAAAGGAAGCCTCTATGTCACAGTATAGAGATTCCTTTATGTTAGTAGAAGAAGAAAGGGGTAGAAGAAGAGGGGGAGACAAAGAATGTAATGTAATGGAAGAAACACAACTGTGAGGATGGCAGAGATGTGAGATGAGATATGAGGATATGAATGAATAAATAGAATAAGATGGGGGAGGGATAATTTTCGAAAATTATTTTGAAAAAGAGTTAGTGATTTTCGAAAATTAGAGATAAAATGTAATTAAAATTAAAACATGAAACAATTAATTAATTAAAAAGAATTTTTGAAAAAGGGATGAGATATTTTCGAAAATTAGAAGAGGGAAAAGTAGTTAGGTGGTTTTGAAAAAGGATAAGAAACAAACAAAAAGTTAGTTAGTTGATTGAAAAAGATTTGAAATCAAAATTGAAAAAGATAAGAAGATAGTAAGTTAGATAAGATATTTTAAAATTAAATTTTGAAAAAGATAAAATTTTGAAAAGGATAAGATAAAAAGATAAGATAAAATTTTAAGAAAAAGATATTTTGAAAAAGATTTAATTTTTAAAAAGACTTAACTAACAAGAAACTACAAGATAAGATTCTAGAATTTAAAGATTGAACCTTTCTTAACAAGAAAGTAACAAACTTCAAATTTTTGAATCAATCACATTAATTATTAGCTAAATTTCGAAAATTAGATGTAAAGATAAGGAAAAGATTTTGAAAATAGTTTGAAAAAGATTTTTGAGATTTTCGAAAATTACACAAAAAAATGAAAAAGATATGATTTTTGAAAAAGATTTTAAAAAATAAGATTTTTAAAATTGAAATTTTGACTTGACTTGTAAGAAACAACTAATTTTAAAAATTTTTGACCAAGTCAACCCAAAATTTCGAAATTGTGAGGGAAATAAGGAAAAGATATTTTTTTGATTTTTGAATTTTTAATTATGAAAGAGAAAAACAACAAAAATACTTTATGCATGAAATTTTTAGATCAAAACCATGAATGCATGCAAGAATGCTATGAATGTCAAGATGAACACCAAGAACACTTTGAAGATCATGATGAACATCAAGAACATAATTTTGAAAAAATTTTGATGCAAAGAAAATATGCAAGACACCAAACTTAGAAATCTTTAATGCATGGAAAATATGAATGCAAGAATGCACATGAAAAACAACAAACAACACAACACAAGAAATCATCAAGATCAAACAAGAAGACTTGTCAAGAACAACTTGAAGATCATGAAGAATACTATGAATGCATGAGATTTTCGAAAAAAAATGCAAGAAAAATTTTAAAAGCATGCAATTGACACCAAACTTAAAAATTAACACAAGATTCAAACAAGAAACACAAAATATTTTTGATTTTTATGATTTTCTAATTTTTTTGGATTTTATTAAATTTTTTCGAAAATAAAGTTTTGAAAAACGAAAAATAAAAGAAAAAATTTTGAAAAAGATTTTTGAAAAGAAAATTACCTAATCTGAGCAACAAGATGAACCGTCAGTTGTCCATACTCGAACAATCCCCGGCAACGGCGCCAAAAACTTGGTGTTGTTGCCGGATTAAAAACTTGGTACCATTGTGGGTTGGAAACAATTGTTTGAATTGTTGTTCGAAATTGATTGTTCCCCGGCAACGGCGCCAAAAACTTGGTGGACGAAATTGTGATCACTTGTTATTTGTTTATAAAGGATGTATACTCTTATGGCACTGTTTATTTTCTTCACAACTCCGTTCAACTAACCAGCAAGTGTACTGGGTCGTCCAAGTAATAACCTTACGTGAGTAAGGGTCGAATCCACAGAGATTGTTGGTATGAAGCAAGCTATGGTCACCTTGTAGATCTCAGTCAGGCGGATTTAAACATGATATTTAATTAGATTCTAATAAAATAGAAAATAAATAATAAAAAGGAAAGAAATACTTATGTAGATTCATTGGTAGGAATTTCAGATAAGTGGAATGGAGATGCTGTAGAGCTCTCGGACGCCTGCTCTCCTATTCCTTCTACTCAATCCTTCTTACTCCTTTCCATGGCAAGCTTTGTATAGGGGTTCACCATCAGCTGTGGCTACTTTCAATCCTCTCGGGAAAATATCCTATGCGGCTGTCACTCGCACAGCTAACCAGTCTGGAGGCATCACCCATGGCTGATGGCTACATCCCATCCTCGCAGTGAAAGCTAATGCTCACGCACTCTGTCACAGTACGGCCAATCACCGGTTGGTTCCCTCTCCTACTGGAATAGAGTCCCTCTTTTGCGTCTGTCACCAACGCCCAGCAGGTTACAAGTTTGAAGCACGTCACAGTCATTCATTACCGGAATCCTACTCGGAATACCACAGACAAGGTGAGACTTTCCGGATTCCCAGGATCCTACTCGGAACACCACAGACAAGGTTGGACTTTCCGGATCCTCATAAATGCCGCCATCCATCTAGCTTATACCACGAAGATTCTGTTGGTGAATCTAAGAGATACACATTCAAGCTTCTTTGCATGTAGAACGGAAGTGGTTGTCAATCACGCGCGTTCATAAGTGAGAATAATAATGAGGGTTATCTAACTCATCACATTCATCATGTTCTTGAGTACGAATGAATATCTTGGAATAAGAATAAGATAGAGATTTGAATAAAAGAAGATAGAATTTCATTAATACTTGAGGTACAGCAGAGCTCCACACCCTTAATCTATGGTGTGCAGAAACTCCACCGTTGAAAATACATAAGCAAAAGAGGTTCAGGCATGGCCGAATGGCCAGCCCTCTCCATGATCAAGTGACCGAATGAATAAAGAGTTTAAAGTGGTCAAAAGATGTCTAATACAATAGATAAGTGTCCTATATATACTAGACTAGCTACTAGGGTTTACATGAGTAAGTAATTGATGCATAAATTCACTTTCGGGGCCCACTTGGTGTGTGCTTGGGCTGAGCTTGATCAATCCACGAGCTAAGGCATTTCTTGGCGTTGAACTTTGAGTTATGACGTGTTTTGGGCGTTCAACTCCGGATCATGACGTTTTTCTGGCGTTTAACTCCAGACAGCAGCATGAACTTGGCGTTTAACGCCAAGTTACGTCGTCAATCTTCGAATAAAGCATGGACTATTATATATTGCTGGAAAGCCCTGGATGTATACTTTCCAACGCCGTTGAGATCGCGCCAATTGGAGTTCTGTAGCTCCAGAAAATCCATTTCGAGTGCAGGGAGGTCAGATTCCAACAGCATTAGCAGTCCTTTTGTCAGCCTTCTTCAGAGTTTTGCTCAAATCCCTCAATTTCAGTCAGAATTTACCTGAAATCACAGAAAAACACACAAACTCATAGTAAAGTCCAGAAATGTGAATTTAACATAAAAACTAAGGAAAACATCCCTAAAAGTAGCTTGAACTTACTAAAAACTATGTAAAAAACTATGCCAAAAAGCGTATAAATTATCCGCTCATCAGTATGTAATGTGAATTAATGTTTGGGTTGAGAATTGTGTTGCCTTGTATGCTTGGGGTTTTGAAAATTTGATGTATTGGGTAATGAGTATTGATTTGTGGTTTATGCATTTAAATTGTGAAATTGGGCCGGAGGCCGTAAATTTTGGGCCGGATGCCGAAAAGAGGTAAGAAAGGTAAGTTGATGTGTGCATTGTATGATGACACAAGTGATTGGATGAATTTCAGATAATGAATATGTGAATGATTGGGTTGGTTATTGAATAATAAGGTTTGAGGAGTTGAAGTGTGGAATTTGGTAATTTTGGGTTAAATTGTATAGATGAGGTATGTTTGGTTTTGGTTGAGGTATGTTATGTGGTCATATATGTGATCATGATTATTGATGCCTTGATGGTATGATGATGCATGAGAGATATGTATGTTGTGATATATGCTTGAGAAATGATTAAGGTTGATTTGTGGGTGAAACCATGTGATAGTGAGTATGATATTGATTATGTATAATGATGATTGATTGGGAATAATATTGTTAGAAATTGGGATGAGAAATGATGTATGACATGTTAATGTGTTTGTAATTTAGCCATTTGTGTGAAATGGGTAAAAATGGTTATATGGCGATTTTGTGAATTGTGGTAATGTGTTAGTGTATGAGTTGAGGAGGCTTATTGTCGATTTTGATATACTTTGATTGATTTCAAAGAAAAGAGATGAAATTGGCATGTTTTGGTTGATTTTGAAAAGAGTTGGAAACGGCTGGTTTTGAAAATGGCACCTTGCGGTTTTGAGTGAAAACATGGTTTTTGGACATACTTTGACGGGACATAACTTGGACTGTGGATTTCTGTTTTGTGCCAAAATTGTTTAAAAGTGAAATTGGATCCAGGATGTCTATGCCGTTCGAAGAACGGGCGAAAAATGATTTAAAATGAGAAAGTTATGTCCGTCGGAAGATTGGGAGTTGAATTTGTGAATTCTGCAGCTTTTAACTTAGAAAATTTTTTTAGCAGAATGACCCCCTACGTGTAGGCGCACTTGGCGCATACGCGTCGTTCTTCAAGAAAGCACCATCCACGCGTGTGCGTGGTGTGCGCGTGAGCGTCGATGCGCTGCACCCAATGCCCAGCCATTTTCCCGAGAGTTGTGCCAGTTTTGTGCCTGGGGCGCAAATGCACACACGCGTACGCGTGGCTGACGCGTATGCGTCGTCTGGCTGTGTTTCAATCCGCGCGTCCGCGTGTATGACGCATACGCGTCGATGAGCTTTGTGGCCATCCACGCGTGCGCGTAGCCCTGTTTTCATCCCGAAGTTGATTTGTGAGTTTTAAAAGCTAAATCTCATACTTTCAAGCCTCTGATCTCACCCCTTATGTATTGAATCATTATGATATGCCTAGCAAAGAGGAAGGAGCTAGGGGATGTGGTAACTTACGAATGAAGCAAGGGGAAAAGTTGTGATCAATGATGATCAAAGATGATTATATGAGATATGGAGGATGGCGGTGGAAGTACCGTGTATGCCATGAGCCGAAGGGCTATAATTATTGATAAATGGTTGGTTCTTAATTGAACCATGAGTCGGATGGCTGAGTTATTGCCGGATACGGCGGAGCCATGTTGATAAATTGGCTAGTTCTGGATTGAACTGTGAGCCGGATGGCTGAGTTATTGCCGAGTTACGGCAAAGCCATTATGGATTATGGCTGAGTATAAAGGCATATATGATAAATGAATAATGATGAAAAATGTTGAATGTAAGCATGCTTGTGTTTTCTCTCTGGTTGTAAGGGTGACAGGGCACCGATACCCTCTAATGGCGGCAGGGCGCAGATACCCTCTAATGGCGACAGGGCGCAGATACCTTCTAATGGCGACAGGGCACATATTCCCTCTAATGATATTAATACGCAACAGAGAGACTGTGCCCGGGTTAGCTACCGGACACGTCGGGTTGGCTTAATAACCGACAGATGATATCATCAGCCATAGGGCAGGCATTCATCATTTGCATATGTTTGAATTGTTTGGGTTTGCCTATTTGTTTTGGATTTCTACATTATATGTGCTATGTTACCTGATTATGTGCTACTTGTTCTACTTGTACCTTAATTGTGTATTACTTGCCTGTATTGCTTGTGTTTGTACAACTGAGAGGCCCCTCATGTTGGTGTCGGTGGAGGTTGAGGGTTGTTCTTGATGAGATGAATTGATGATGTGATTGCATGATGATGATGATCATTAGCTGAGATGATTTGAGCTCCCTGGATAGACACAGTGATGTGGTTTCACTAGCTCCAGGTGAGGGTATGATGTATTGATATAGAATTGCTGAGATAGTACGACTGATGATGGTTTTGTTTATGATTATGAATCTGATTCGTGGGAGAGTCAGCGAGTTGGGAATCATATGAGATATGAACTAGATTTAGTATCCCCTTACGACAGATGCCTATTTATGGATTAGTGAGAATCTAGGCTGGATACTGGGCGAAAAGGAGTTTAGGATGCTTAGTGAGTTTTTATTGCAGTGCATTGTATTTATTTGACACTTTTACCGTACTGGGAACCCATGGGCCCGGGGTTCTCATTCCGTATATATCTCTTGTTTTTCAGATACAGGTTCAGGTGCTCAGAAGTGAGCTGTGGTTCACCTGAGAGACGGCGAAGATATTTATTTGAGTAAAGTATTGTTTTTGTCCCCAACGTTTGGGGTAAATCTCAAAATTGTCCCTAACGTTTCAATCGTCCTATTTACGTCCCTAACGTTTTTAAATTGACTCAATGTTGTCCTGCCGTTAGGGATCCGTTAATAAAATTAACGGCGGGACAAAATTGAGACGATTTTTAAACGTTAGGGACGTAAATAGGACTAAAATGTTGAGGACAAAAACGATACATAGAAATAAATTTTAATTTTATTTTTCAATAATATCAATTTTTTACTGTACATAGTATTAATTATTTTTAATCATATTTACACTTAATCACCTTATTTTCATTCTAAATAAATTAATTTTTTTTTATAATTTTACGCTTAAAGTAATATAATTTTTTTATAAATAAATAAATTTTATACTTTCATTCTAAATAAATAATGTAATTTTACTTTCATTACTTAATCACATTACTTATATTTTTTTATAGTTTTACACTTTCATTTTAATCACATTACATTATTTATTTAGAATAAAAGTGTAAAATTTATTTATTTATAAAAAAATACATTACTTTAAGTGTAAAATTAAAAAAATAAATTTATTTAGAATAAAAATAAGGTGATTAAGTGTAAATATGATTAAAAATAATTGAATACTATGTACAGTAAAAATTGATATTATTGAAGAATAAAATTAAAATTTATTTCTATGTATCATTTTTGTCCCCAACGTTTTAGTCCTATTTACGTCCCTAACGTTTGAAAATCGTCTCAATTTTGTCCCGCCGTTAATTTTATTAACGGATCCCTAACGGTAGGACAACATTGAGTCAATTTTAAAACGTTAGGGACGTAAATAGGACGATTGAAATGTTAGGGACAATTTTGAGATTTACCCCAAACGTTGGGGACAAAAACAATACTTTACTCTATTTATTTTCTCTACTTTGTGTTTTGCTTAGAATCTCTCCACCTTTGCTTTGAAAAGATTATATTATGTATTGAACTCTTTTGGAACTTGCCTATAGAGGCTCTTATGTTTCCTTTGGGAGAGATTCGGATATACTGTTGTCAACTACATTCAACTGTACCCTAGCCGGCCTAAACTTCGCGGGTCGCGACTAGTGGCTATTTACGTATGCTATAAATATCTATCTGTTATCTATCTCTTAATCTCCTTTATGCCTTGTCCGTATATCGCGTTCGGCTTAACAGTTTAACTTTTCGTTGTCGAAACGTGAGTGATACGTCTTCGCGATTTTATTTCTACTCTTTTCAGGCTTCTCGATTAATACTCCTTTCGAATATTACCTATATTTATATATTAAAAATCCACCTGAGAGTCGTACCACCGTAATATCATTGACTTATGACTCGAGCATAAGGATTTGAATATTAGGGTGTTACATTATGGTAGCAGAGCAGTTCGTCCTCGTGAGCCTGAGGGATGGAACTGCTTATGCTTCAATGCATACTCTGAGTCTGTGCCTATGCTAGTTAGGGTATCTAACCGATACATCTAGCATGAAGTTCATGAGGGTACCTTTGGTACTTTGAAGCACTATACTTCCGATATTGAGACTGATCAACTTGATATCGATTGTTTGGTGTGTATAGGAACCAGATGGCGCCTCGTGGACCCGGTCGGGGACGTGGGAGAGATCGTACTAGTACTCAGGAACTGGAAATCAACCCGAATAACCCGGTAAACCTTATGGCAGCGTTGGAGAATATGGCTGCTACTATGCAGGCCACTGTGGAGGCTCTTGGTCAACAGATAAACAATAATGGCAATGGCGGAAGTGGAGCTCAGGGCCCGATGACACTAGCAACTTTCTTAAAGGTTAATCCACCTAAGTTCAAGGGAACCACTAATCCGACTGAAGCTGACACCTGGTTTCAGGCCATGGAGCGAGCACTGCAAGCGCAGTTGGTGCCTGAAGAGCAGTGTGTTGAATTTGCTACCTATCTGCTCATGGGGGAAGCATCGCATTGGTGGCAAGGGGCTCGACGTCTCCTGCAGCAGGGGAATGATCCTATCACCTGGGGTGCCTTCCAAGTGGAATTTTATAAGAAGTACTTCTCGAGTTCTGCTAGAACGGTCAAGGAACTTGAATTACTGCAACTGAAGCAGGGTACAATGTCCGTATCTGAGTATACGGATAAATTTGAGGAGTTATTCAGGTTTTCTCGTATGTGTCAAGGAACCCCGGGAGACTTCGAGGAATGGAAGTGTATTAAGTATGAGGGAGGACTTCGAAGTGAAATCCTGAGCTCCGTTGGACCGATGGAGATTAGGGTCTTCTCTGAACTTGTGAACAAGAGCCGTATTGCTGAAGAATGTGTGAGGAAGGCTGTTGAGGCGAAGAATGACCATCGGGAGTCCCACCGCAGGGAGCACAATCAAGAGTACCCAACAAGGGGTCAAGAGTTTAAGAGAAGAGGATACCCACAACGTTTTCCCCAAAGGTGGAATGACCTTGCGACGAATAAGAATTCCCAAGGAAAAGGTAGGGAAAAACAAATAGTGGCTGTTTCGGATGTTTTGAGCTGTCAGAGATGTGGAGGTCATCACCCAAATAGACCGTGTCGTTTTGGTTCGGGTTTGTGTTACTATTACGGAAAGCTAGGACATTTGGTCAAAGATTGCCCACACCGGAAGGATCGGGAGATTGCCAGGTCCGATTTTTGTACCTGAGGTAATAAGAAAACTGATAACTTAATTCTTTACCACCTTAGATAATGCTGAAGGCTGGTATTCACTCATAATACATGGTCAAATGAAAAATTATGATCTGTTCTAGATAACCCTAAGTTATCTTAATAGAAGGTTTGGTGAGCATAAATGATTAGGTAGGCCTTTAACGGAAAGCAACCTCAGAGTGGAATGACTGGTGGGCGATGTCAAAGCCATCATTCGGGAACTCCGTGTCGAGGTAGATTGGGACTTTGCCATGGTTGTAGAGGAGTTAGACATGTGTCCTAGAAACGTCCTAAGAAGGTTGATGAGCGGATAATTTATACGCTTTTTGGCATTATTTTTAGTATGATTTTAGTATGATCTAGTTAGTTTTTAGTATATTTTTATTAGTTTTTAGTTAAAATTTACTTTTCTGGACTTTACTATGAGTTTGTGTGTTTTTCTGTGATTTCAGGTATTTTCTGGCTGAAATTGAGGGATCTGAGCAAAAATCTGATCCAGAGACTCAAAAGGACTGCAGATGCTGTTGGATTCTGACCTCCCTGTACTCGAAGTGGATTTTCTGGAGCTACAGAAGCCCAATTGGCGCGCTCTCAACGGCGTTGGAAAGTAGACATCCTGGGCTTTCCAGCAATATATGATAGTCCATACTTTGCCCAAGATTTGATGGCCCAAACCGGCGTTCAAAGTCACCTCAAGAAATCCCAGCGTTAAACGCTGGAACTGGCACCCAAATGGGAGTTAAACGCCCAAACTGGCATAAAAGCTGGCGTTTAACTCCAAGAAGAGTCTCTACACGAAATTGCTTCATTGCTCAGCCCAAGCACACACCAAGTGGGCCCGGAAGTGGATTTTTATGTCATTTACTCATCTTTGTACACCTTAGGCTACTAGTTATCTATAAGTAGGACCTTTTACTATTGTATCTGCAGACTTTGGTAGCTATCTTCGTTTTATGCTATCTTAGATCATTGGGAGGCTGGCCATTCGGCCATGCCTAGACCTTATGCTTATGTATTTTCAACGGTGGAGTTTCTACACACCATAGATTAAGGTATGGAGCTCTGCTGTACCTCGAGTATTAATGCAATTACTATTGTTCTTCTATTCAATTCCGCTTGTTCTTTGTCCAAGATATCACTTGTTCTTCAACTTGATGAAGGTGATGATCCGTGACACTCATCATCATTCTCACTCATGAACAAGGTGACTGACAACCATTCTTGTTCTACAAGAAATCAAAGCTCTAGTGAATATCTCTTGGATTCCTGATAACACGATGCATGGTTGATCGCCTGACAACCGAGTGCTCGCCTGACAAACGAGCCAGCCATTCCGTGAGATCAGAGTCTTCGTGGTATAGACGAGAACTGATGGCGGCATTCAAGAGAATCCAGAAGGTCTAACCTTGTCTGTGGTATTCTGAGTACGATTCAATGATTGAATGACTGTGACGTGCTTCAAACTCCTGAAGGCGGGGCGTTAGTGACAGACGCAAAAGAATCACTGGATTCTATTCCGGCCTGATTGAGAACCGACAGATGGATAGCCGTGCCGTGACAGGGTGCGTTGAACATTTCCAATGAGAGGATGGGAGGTAGCCACTGACAATGGTGAAACCCTTGCATAAGCTTGCCATGGAAAGGAGTAAGAAGGATTGGATGAAGACTGTAGGAAAGCAGAGAGACGGAAGGGAAGGCATCTTCATACGCTTATCTGAAGCTCTCACCAATGATATACATAAGTATCTCTATCTTTATCTTTATGTTATTTTTGTTTATCACTATACCCCTTTGAGTCTGCCTGACTGAGATTTACAAGGTGACCATAGCTTGCTTCATACTAACAATCTCCGTGGGATCGACCCTTACTCACGTAAGGTATTACTTGGACGACCCAGTGCACTTGCTGGTTAGTTGTGCGAAGTTGTGTAATGCCATGGAATTGAACTACCAAGTTTTTGGAGTTCATGACCGGGGATTATGAGAGTTGTGAAAAGTATTGTTCACAATTTCGCGCACCAAGTTTTTGGCGCCGTTGCCGGGGATTGTTCAGTTTGGACAACTGAAGGTTCATCTTGTTGCTTAGATTAGGTATTTTTTTTTTCGAAATTCTTGAAGATAAATTCTAGAGTTTCATGATGATTTGTTGAAATCTGGCTGGCTGAGAAGCCATGTCTAATCTCATTGGACCGAGGTTTCAACTTATCATCACAAGAGCTTGTTGATTTTCATCAATCTTGCTTTTGGAGCAGTGATTTGCTAAAGCTTGGCTGGCCCTTGGCCATGTCTAGTGTTTTGGACCGAAGCTTTCTTTGAAAGCTTGGCTGGCTGTGAAGCCATGTCTAATTCCTGGACCGGAGTCTTAGACTAGCATTGCACTGATTCCTGGAATTCTCATTAAGAATTTTGATATCTTTTTCCACTTAATTTTCGAAAAAAAAAAACACAAAAAAAATCACAAAATCATAAAAACCAAAAATATTTGATGTTTCTTGCTTAAGTCTAGTGTCTCATCTTAAGTTTGGTGTCAATTGCATGCATTCATTCATGTGTCTTAAGGATCTTCAAGTAATTCTTGATGATTTCTTACTCTGATCTTTGAATTCTTTTGGCTTGAGTGTTTATGTGTCTCATATAGTGTCAGTAGTATACAAACTGCTAAGTTTAGTGTCTTGCATGCATTGTTGTTTGATTCTTGTTGCATTTTGATTATAACAAAATCCAAAAATATTTTTAATTTGTGTCTTTTCAAGTCAATAATACAAAGAATTGAAGATTCAGAACATACTGCAGAGGAATTATACAGAAAAAGCTGGGCATTCAAAAATGCCCAGTGAAGAAGACAGACTGGCGTTTAAACGCCAGCCAGGGTGCCTGGCTGGGCGTTTAACCCCAAAAAGGGTGCATTTTGGGCGTTAAACGCCAGAATGTGCACCATTCTGGGCGTTTAACGCCAGGATGGCAAAGGGGGAAGAATTTTGTTTTCAAATCAATTTTTTTTCAAGTTTTCAAAGTTTTTCAAAATCAAATCTTTTTCAAATCATATCTTTTCAATCAAATATTTTTCAAAATCAATTTCTTTCCTTTTTCAAAGATACTTACTAACAATTAATGATTTGATTGAACATCTCAAGATTGCTGCCTTTTCTGTTGAGAAAGGTTTAATGTTTGAATCATATCTTTTCTTGTTAGGCAAGTCATCAATTTTTTTAAAATCAAATCTTTTTAAAATGTTTTTCAAATCATATCTTTTAAAATTGCTTTCAAATCAAATTTTTTTTTAACCAATCATATCTTCTTAACCTCATCTTTTTCAAAATAGTTTTCAATCAAATCTTCTTAATTTCTAATTTCAAAATCTTTTTCAAAAATCACTTGATTTCTTTTCCACTCTCAATTTTCGAAAATTATCAATCAAATTTTAAAATGTTTTTTTAACATCTTTTTAATTAATTTTCGAAAATCCTCTTCCCTCCTTCCCACATCCTTCTGTTTATGGAGTACTACTCCTTCTTAATGCACAATTCGAACTCTATCTAATCAAGTTCGAATTCTTCTAACTTCTTTCTTCTATTTTTTCTTTTCCTCTGACACCTTAAGGAATCTCTATACTATGACATAGAGGATTCCACATCTTCTTGTTCTCTTCTCTTTCATATGAGCAGAAGCAAAGACAAAGGCATTCTTGTTGAAGCTGACCCTGAACCTGAAAGGACCTTGAAGAGAAAGCTAAGAGAAGCCAAAGCACAACTCTCTTTAGAGGACCTGACCGAATTCTTCAAAGAAGAAGAACACATGGCAGCCGAAAACAACAACAATGCCAACAATGCAAGGAAGGTGCTGGGTGACTTTACTGCACCTACTCCCAACTTCTATGGGAGAAGCATCTCTATCCCTGCCATTGGAGCAAACAATTTTGAGCTTAAGCCTCAATTAGTTTCTCTAATGCAACAGAATTGCAAGTTCCATGGACTTCCAATGGAAGATCCTCATCAGTTTTTAGCTGAGTTCTTGCAAATCTGTGACACAGTCAAGACTAATGGGGTTGACCCTGAGGTCTACAGACTGATGCTATTTCCTTTTGCTGTAAGAGACAGAGCTAGAATATGGTTGGACTCACAACCTAAGGATAGCCTGGACTCTTGGGAAAAGCTAGTCAATGCCTTCTTGGCAAAGTTCTTTCCACCTCAAAAATGGAGTAAGCTTAGAGTGGAAGTCCAAACCTTCAGACAGAAGGATGGAGAATCCCTCTATGAAGCTTGGGAAAGATACAAACAATTAATCAGAAAATGTCCCTCAGACATGCTTTCTGAATGGAGCATCATAGGTATCTTCTATGATGGTCTCTCTGAACTATCCAAGATGTCTTTGGATAGCTCTGCTGGAGGATCTCTTCATCTGAAGAAGACGCCTACAGAAGCTCAAGAGCTGATTGAAATGGTTGCAAATAACCAATTCATGTACACTTCTGAAAGGAATCCTGTGAACAATGGGACTAGTCAGAAGAAAGGAGTTCTTGAGATTGACACTCTGAATGCCATACTGGCTCAGAACAAGATATTGACTCAACAAGTCAATTTGATTTCTCAAAGTCTGTCTGGAATGCAAAAAGCACCTGGCAGTACTAAGGAAGCTTCATCTGAGGAAGAAGCTTATGATCCTGAGAACCCTTCAATGGAAGAGGTGAATTACCTAGGAGAATCCTATGGAAACACCTATAATTCTTCATGGAGAAATCACCCAAATTTCTCATGGAAGAATCAAGAGAGACCTCAACAAGGTTTCAATAATAATAATGGTGGAAGAAACAGGTTTAGCAATAACAAGCCTTTTCCATCATCTTCTCAGCAACAGACAGAGAGTTCTAAGCAGAATACCTCTGACTTAGCAACAATGGTCTCTGATCTAATCAAAACCACTCAAAGTTTCATGAATGAAACAAGGTCCTCCATCAGAAATTTGGAAGGGCAAGTGGGTCAGCTGAGCAAGAAAGTTATTGAACTCCCTCCTAGTACTCTCCCAAGTAATACAGAAGAAAATCCAAAAGGAGAGTGCAAAGCCATAACCATGGCCGAATATGGAGAGGAAAGAGAGGAGGTGGACGCCACTGAGGAAGACCTCAATGGGCGTGCACCAACCTCCTCTGAGTTCCCCAATGAGGAACCATGGAAATCTGAGGCTCAAAATGAGACCATAGAGATTCCATTGGATTTACTTCTGCCTTTCATGAGCTCTGATGAGTATTCCTCCTCTGAAGAGGATGAGTATGTCACTGAAGAGCAAGTTGCTAAATACCTTGGAGCAATCATGAAGTTAAATGACAAGTTATTTGGAAATAAGACTTGGGAAGATGAACCTCCCTTGCTCACCAAAGAACTGGATGACTTGTCTAGGCAGAAATTACCTCAAAAGAGACAAGATTCTGGGAAGTTTTCCATACCTTGTACCATAGGCACCATGACCTTCAAGAAGGCCCTGTGTGACTTAGGGTCAAGTGTGAACCTCATGCCTCTCTCTGTAATGGAGAAGCTAGGGATCTTTGAGGTACAAGCTGCAAGAATCTCATTGGAGATGGCAGACAACTCAAGAAAACAAGCTCATGGACTTGTAGAGAATGTTTTGGTAAAAGTTGAAGACCATTACATTCCTACTGATTTCATAGTCCTAGAGACTGGGAAGTGCATGGATGAATCCATCATCCTTGGCAGACCCTTCTTAGCCACAGCAAAGGCTGTGATTGATGTTGATGGAGGTGAACTGATCATTCAAGTGAATGAAGAATCCTTTGTGTTTAAGGCTCAAGGATACCCCTCTGTCACCATGGAGAAGAAGCATGAAGAGCTTCTCTCAAATCAGAGACAAACAGAGCCCCCACAGTCAAACTCTAAGTTTGGTGTTGGGAAGCCACAACCAAACTCTAAGTTTGGTGTTAAACCCCCACATTCAAACTCTAAGTTTGGTGTTGGGAGGTTCCCACAGTGCTCTGATCATTTGTGAGGCTCCATGAGAGCCATCTGTCAAGCTACTGACATTAAAGAAGCGCTTGTTGGGAGGCAACCCAATGATTGTATTTTATATATTTTCTTTTGTTATTTTATGTTTTTTGTAGGTTGATGATCATAAGAAGTCACAAAATCCATTGAAAAAGCAAAAACAGAATGAAAAACAGGAAGAAAAACAGCACACCCTGGAGGAAGAATTCACTGGCGTTTAAACGCCAGTGAGGCTAGCAGTTGGGCGTTTAACGCCCAGTCTGGCACCATTCTGGGCGTTTAACGCCAGAAAGGGGCACCAAACTGGCGTTAAACGCCAGAAAAGGGCGAGAACCTGGCGTTAAACGCCAGGAATGGGCACCAGCCCGGCGTTTAACGCCAGAAATGGCTCAAAACGTGATTTTGAGCAACATTGGGTGCAGGGATGACTTTTCCTTGACACCACAGGATCTGTGGACCCCACAGGACCCCCACCTACCCCACCACCACCCTCTCTCTTCTTCCCCCATTCACCAATTACCTCAATACCTCTTCCCCAAAAACCCTTCACCTATCAAATCCCATCTTTCTCTTCACCACTCATATCCATCCTTCATAAAACCCCACCAACCTCACCCTTCAAATTCAAACCACTTTCCCTCCCAAAACCCACCCATAATGGCCGAACACCATCTCCCCTCTCCCCTATAAATACCCTTCTTCACTCCTTCCTTTTCACACAACCTAAACACCACTTCTCCCCTTCTTTGGCCGAATACAAAGCCATCCCTTTCTCCCTCATTTCTTCTTCTTCTACTCTCTTCTTTCTTCTTTTGCTCGAGGACGAGCAAACCTTTTAAGTTTGGTGTGGTAAAAGCGTTGCTTTTTCGTTTTCCATAACCATTTATGGCATCCAAGGCCGGAGAAACCTCTAAAAAGAGGAAAGGGAAGGCAAAAGCTTCCACCTCCGAGTCATGGGAGATGGATAGATTCATCTCAAGGGTGCATCAAGACCACTTCTATGAAGTTGTGGCCTTGAAGAAGGTGATCCCCGAGGTCCCCTTTTCACTCAAAAAGGGTGAATATCCGGAGATCCGCCATGAGATCCGAAGAAGAGGTTGGGAAGTACTTACCAACCCCATTCAACAAGTCGGAATCTTGATGGTTCAAGAGTTCTATGCCAATGCATGGATCACAAAGAACCATGATCAAAGTATGAACCCGAATCCAAAGAATTATCTTACTATGGTTCGGGGGAAATACTTGGATTTTAGTCCGGAAAATGTAAGGTTAGCATTCAACTTGCCTATGATGCAAGGAGATGAACATCCTTACACAAGAAGGGTCAACTTTGATCAAAGGTTGGACCAAGTCCTCACAGTCATATGTGAAGAGGGCGCACAATGGAAGAGAGATTCAAGAGGCAAGCCGGTTCAATTGAGAAGGCATGACCTCAAGCCCATGGCTAGAGGATGGTTGGAGTTCATCCAACGCTCAATCATTCCCACTAGCAACCGGTCCGAAGTTACTCTAGACCGGGCCATCATGATTCATAGCATCATGATTGGAGAAGAAGTGGAAGTTCATGAGGTTATAGCCCAAGAACTCTATAAAGTGGCGGACAAGTCTTCCACCTTGGCAAGGCTAGCCTTTCCTCATCTCATTTGTCACCTCTGTTATTCAGTTGGAGTTGACATAGAAGGAGATACCCCTATTGATGAGGACAAGCCCATTACCAAGAAAAGGATGGAGTACACAAGAGACTCCACTCATCATGAGATCCCTGAGATTCCTCAAGGGATGCACTTTCCTCCACAAAACTATTGGGAGCAACTAAACACCTCCCTAGGAGAACTGAGTTCCAACATGGGACAACTAAGGGTGGAGCATCAAGAACACTCCATCATCCTTCATGAAATTAGAGAAGATCAAAGAATCATGAGGGAGGAGCAACAAAGGCAAGGAAGAGACATTGAGGAGCTCAAGCACTCCATAGGATCTTCAAGAGAAAGAAAGAGCAGCCATCACTAAGGTGGACCCGTTCTTTGATTTCCTTGTTCTTTAATTCTTCTGTTTTTCGAATTTTATGCTTATGTTTATCCATGTTTGTGTCTTGTGATCATTAGTGTCTTAGTGTCTATGCCTTAAAGTTATGAATGTCCTATGAATCCATCACCTTTCTTGAATAAAAATGCGCTTAATTGAAAAGGAAAGAATTGCATGAATTCTAAATTTTATAATAGTTTAATTAATTTGATGTGGTGGCAATACTCTTGTTCTCTGAATGTATGCTTAAACAGTGCATATGTATCTTGAATTTGTGGTTCATGAAGGTTGGCTCTTGAAAGAATGATGAAAAAGGAGACATGTTACTGAGGATCTGAAAAATCATTAGAAATGATTCTTGAAGTAAGAAAAAGCAGTGAATACAAAAAAAGAGAAAAAGCAAGCGAAAAAAAAACCGAAAAAAAAAGAGAGAAAAAGAAAGAAAAAGAAAGAATAAAGTTGTGATCCAAGGCAAAAAGAGTGTGCTTAAGAACCCTGGACACCTCTAATTGGGGACTTTAGCAAAGCTGAGTCACAATCTGAAAAGGTTCACCCAATTATGTGTCTGTGGCATGTATGTATCCGGTGGTAATACTGGAGGACAGAGTGCTTTGGGCCACGGCCAAGACTCATAAAGTAGCTGTGTTCAAGAATCATCATACTTAACTAGGAGAATCAATAACACTATTTGGATTCTGAGTTCCTAAAGAAGCCAACCATTCTGAATTTCAAAGGATAGACTGAGATGCCAAAACTGTTCAGAGGCAAAAAGCTAAAAGCCCCGCTCATCTAATTAATACTGATCTTCATGGATGTTTTTGGAATTCATTGCATATTCTCTTCTTTTTATCTTATTTGATTTTCAGTTGCTTGAGGACAAGCAACAATTTAAGTTTGGTGTTGTGATGAGCGGATAATTTATACGCTTTTTGGCATTATTTTTAGTATGATTTTAGTATGATCTAGTTAGTTTTTAGTATATTTTTTATTAGTTTTTAGTTAAAATTCACTTTTCTGGACTTTACTATGAGTTTGTGTGTTTTTCTGTGATTTCAGGTATTTTCTGGCTGAAATTGAGGGATCTGAGCAAAAATCTGATCCAGAGACTCAAAAGGACTGCAGATGCTGTTGGATTCTGACCTCCCTGCACTCGAAGTAGATTTTCTGGAGCTACAGAAGCCCAATTGGCGCGCTCTCAACGGCGTTGGAAAGTAGACATCCTGGGCTTTCCAGCATTATATGATAGTCCATACTTTGCCCAAGATTTGATGGCCCAAACCGGCGTTCAAAGTCACCTCAAGAAATCCCAGCGTTAAACGCTGGAACTGGCACCCAAATGGGAGTTAAACGCCCAAACTGGCATAAAAGCTGGCGTTTAACTCCAAGAAGAGTCTCTACACGAAATTGCTTTATTGCTCAGCCCAAGCACACACCAAGTGGGCCCGAAAGTGGATTTTTATGTCATTTACTCATCTTTGTACACCTTAGGCTACTAGTTATCTATAAGTAGGACCTTTTACTATTGTATCTGCAGACTTTGGTAGCTATCTTCGTTTTATGCTATCTTAGATCATTGGGAGGCTGGCCATTCGGCCATGCCTAGACCTTATGCTTATGTATTTTCAACGGTGGAGTTTCTACACACCATAGATTAAGGTGTGGAGCTCTGCTGTACCTCGAGTATTAATGCAATTACTATTGTTCTTCTATTCAATTCCGCTTGTTCTTTGTCCAAGATATCACTTGTTCTTCAACTTGATGAAGGTGATGATCCGTGACACTCATCATCATTCTCACTCATGAACAAGGTGACTGACAACCATTCTTGTTCTACAAGAAATCAAAGCTCTAGTGAATATCTCTTGGATTCCTGATAACACGATGCATGGTTGATCGCCTGACAACCGAGTGCTCGCCTGACAAATGAGCCAGCCATTCCGTGAGATCAGAGTCTTCGTGGTATAGGCGAGAACTGATGGCGGCATTCAAGAGAATCCGGAAGGTCTAACCTTGTCTGTGGTATTCTGAGTAGGATTCAATGATTGAATGACTGTGACGTGCTTCAAACTCCTGAAGGCGGGGCGTTAGTGACAGACGCAAAAGAATCACTGGATTCTATTCCGGCCTGATTGAGAACCGACAGATGGATAGCCGTGCCGTGACAGGGTGCGTTGAACATTTCCAATGAGAGGATGGGAGGTAGCCACTGACAACGGTGAAACCCTTGCATAAGCTTGCCATGGAAAGGAGTAAGAAGGATTGGATGAAGACTGTAGGAAAGCAGAGAGACGGAAGGGAAGGCATCTTCATATGCTTATCTGAAGCTCTCACCAATGATATACATAAGTATCTCTATCTTTATCTTTATGTTATTTTCGTTTATCACTATACCCCTTTGAGTCTGCCTGACTGAGATTTACAAGGTGACCATAGCTTGCTTCATACTAACAATCTCCGTGGGATCGACCCTTACTCACGTAAGGTATTACTTAGATGACCCAGTGCACTTGCTGGTTAGTTGTGCGAAGTTGTGTAATGCCATGGAATTGAACTACCAAGTTTTTGGAGTTCATGACCGGGGATTATGAGAGTTGTGAAAAGTATTGTTCACAATTTCGCGCACCAAAGGTCAACCGAAATACTACCAAGAGCCAACAACAAGGTCGTGTGTTCATTATAACAATGGGGGATACCGTTAGATCCGATGGTTTGGGAATTGGTAAGCGAAAGATTGGTAACAACGTGCTAAAAGTACGATTAAGTTGGTATGTGGTTTTGGCTATCATAGATAGATATCTAGTGAATGCCAGTCATTCTAAGTTGTGGTTGAGTACTTGAGGAAATAAGTGATAGAGCTCGTACTAGACGAGAGATCAGAATAAAGCAATGAAAACTTGTGGAAGCAGTAACACAGGATAGCTACGGATAAGAGCTGTAAAAGCTTACTATAGTATCTTATGTTTGAATACTAGAAGGGTTAAGCGGGTTACTGCAAGTAATGATCCCCAAATAGTTGGAAATGATTGCGGCTGTGAGCTTTGATGGTTCTAAAGCGGATGAGGAAATTATCATTAATGCACAATTGGATTTAGATGATGAGAGAGTGCAAGTTGTGGTGTTGAGAGATGAGTACTGTGATGTTTGGTCATAGTGACCTTGGTTTTAGTTTGAGATTTATAATGATTGGTTTTAAAAGACGAATGTGAAAACCATTAAATCGAAATGTTGATGCGGTACTGAGATTGGTTTGAGGGAACCCGTGACAGGTGGTAAACTCTAATTTTTGGAGAGGTACTGTTGAAAATTTTTCCCCAAGAATTTGAAAGAGTGTTGGTTTTGGTTTTGAAGAAGATTTTTGATATGAGTAATTTTAACAAAAGAGATGTGTTTCAAATGCTTTTATAGATTATTGAAGGAAATGCGAACTCTTATGATTTTGTTAACTTGCTATTCCAAACGCATTTGATTTCTAGAAATGAAAGGGGTTTTTGATTGATAAGCCAGAGACTTTATATCAGCAAGTCATGAAGAAATTTGAGGGTTTGAGAATAAGAAAGTAAGTTTGGAGATTATGCTTGGAGTTGAACTGTGATTAGAGGAATTGTCTTGGCAAAGAGAGAGAGAGAGAGGATAGTGATGGAGTATGATTAAGGTGTGGTGATGATCGTTGATTGATTATAGTGATGTGGGATAATGGCTATGATTAACGATGATGGCAATCTTATTGATGACATGATTCGAGATTTAATAAGGTGTGAGTTGATGAGACGGTAAAAGTAAGGGACGAGGCTGTTGGTCGGCGTTGAACGAATGACCGAGACCCTCAGGGATAGAGAAATTAGAGCGCGGCAACGGAAGTGCGCAGAGTAAAAAAGACCTTGGAACTGTTATGCGTTTGATATAAAGGCAGACTATGCTCGCGTACTCGTAGTGATGGATAGAATTTTCGAGGACGAAAATTTCTGTTAGGGGGGTAGAATGTAATACCCAGTCTAACCGAAATTAATTAAATAATAAGTTAAGTAGGAGCGAATATGGTTGGAAGATTTGGCAATTGGAATTTGATGATTTAAATATGATATTTGGATTCAGCGAAATTTTCCGAGTCGGAAAACATAGTTTTCTGCGTAAAAGCGCGCAGTAGAATTTTGACCGGAAGTACCGGCTGAGATTTGTCTGGTACTACAGCTGAGAAAATTGATTATGAGTAAATAAGATTAATAAATGAGGAATTATAATTAGGGGAGGTAGAAATATTTGAAGTGCGATTTAGAGCGCTAATCTTAAAGGTTTTGGTCCAAAATTGGGCCAACGGACAAAAATAAGTGAACCGGGCCTAAGTGGGCCCAAGACCCAACATATATAAACATTAGTTATGAGCATTTCAGCTCATTTTGCCCTAAAGAAGGGGTGTTGGGCGCTGAAATTGGGAAGAGAGAAGAGAAGAGAGAAAACCTAACTCTCTTTGATCTTCAAACCACCATAACTTGAGCTACGGAGCTCCGATTGACGAGCTGTTTGCAGCCACACGTCGCTCTTCTCATCCTCTACAATTCTATTTAAGTTTTGTGGTGAGTATTTCATTCATCTCTGCCCAGTTTTCGAAATTCTCTACTGTTACACGTTTTTGGGTAGTTAGTATTGAAATCTTGTGATTTTGGGTGTTTAGGGATACTCCAACATGAATTTCAAGCGGGTTCTATCCCTACTTCATATGGGCTGAGGTAAGAAGTGCTCAAACCCTTGTGATTTGTCATTTTTATGAGCCCTAGGTTGATGTATGTATGTGATATTGGTTATGTTAGTGTATTTGATGATCTTGGTGCACAATTGGGAGATTGGTGTTGCTTGAGGAGCTTTGGTGAGGCTTGGGACTAAGATTGGTATAGACTTCTAAAGAAGAGGCTCAATTGATTTGGCTACAAGAGGTACGGTTTAAGTTTCATTTAAGTACCGTGTGGTGTGATGAGAATTCCTAGGCTAGATGCCCTAGGATTAAGTTTGGATTGTGTAAATGGTTGGTGCTAATATGCATAGTTGGTATGTAGTGTGAATTAATGTTTGGGTTGAGAATTGTGTGGCCTTGTATGCTTGGTGTATTGAAAATTTGATGTATTGGGTAATGAGTATTGATTTGTGATTTATGCATTTAAATTGTGAAATTGGGCCGGAGGCCGTAAATTTTGGGCCGGAGGTCGGAAAGAGGTAAGGAAGGTAAGTTGATGTGTGCATTGTATGATGACACAAGTGATTGGATGAATTTCAGATAATGAATATGTGAATGATTGGGTTGGTTATTGAATAATAAGGTTTGAGGAGTTGAAGTGTGGAATTTGGTAATTTTGGGTTAAATTGTATAGATGAGGTATGTTTGGTTTTGGTTGAGGTATGTTATGTGGTCATATATGTGATCATGATTATTGATGCCTTGATGGTATGATGATGCATGAGAGATATGTATGTTGTGATATATGCTTGAGAAATGATTAAGGTTGATTTGTGGGTGAAACCATGTGATAGTGAGTATGATATTGATTATGTATAATGATGATTGATTGGGAATAATATTGTTAGAAATTGGGATGAGAAATGATGTATGACATGTTAATGTGTTTGTAATTTAGCCATTTGTGTGAAATGGGTAAAAATGGTTATATGGCGGTTTTGTGAATTGTGGTAATGTGTTAGTGTATGAGTTGAGGAGGCTTATTGTCGATTTTGATATACTTTGATTGATTTCAAAGAAAAGAGATGAAATTGGCATGTTTTGGTTGATTTTGAAAAGAGTTGGAAACGTCTTGTTTTGAAAATGGCACCTTGCGGTTTTGAGTGAAAACATGGTTTTTGGGCATACTTTGACGGGACATAACTTGGACTGTGGATTTTTGTTTTGTGCCAAAATTGTTTAAAAGTGAAATTGGATCCAGGATGTCTATGCCGTTTGAAGAACGGGCGAAAAATGATTTAAAATGAGAAAGTTATGTCCGTCGGAAGATTGGGGGTTGAATCTGTGAATTCTGCAGCTTTTAACTTAGAAAATTTTTTTAGCAGAATGACCCCCTACGCGTAGGCGCACTTGGCGCATACGCGTCGTTCTTCAAGAAAGCACCATCCACGCGTGCGCGTGGTGTGCGCGTGCGCGTCGATGCGCTGCACCCAATGCCCAGCCATTTTCCCGAGAGTTGTGCCAGTTTTGTGCCTGGGGCGCAAATGCACACACGCGTACGCGTGGCTGACGCGTATGCGTCGTCTGACTGTGTTTCAATCCACGCGTCCGCATGTATGACGCATACACGTCGATGAGCTTTGTGGCCATCCACGCGTGCGCGTGAAGTACGAGTGCGCGTAGCCCTGTTTTCATCCCGAAGTTGATTTGTGAGTTTTAAAAGCTAAATCTCATACTTTCAAGCCTCCGATCTCACCCCTTATGTATTGAATCATTATGATATGCCTAGCAAAGAGGAAGGAGCTAGGGGATGTGGTAACTTGCGAATGAAGCAAGAGGAAAAGTTGTGATCAATGATGATCAAAGATGATTATATGAGATATGGAGGATGGCGGTGGAAGTACCGTGTATGCCATGAGCCGAAGGACTATAATTATTGATAAATGGTTGGTTCTTGATTGAACCATGAGCCGGATGGCTGAGTTATTGCCGGATACGGCGGAGCCATGTTGATAAATTGGCTAGTTCTGGATTGAACTGTGAGCCGGATGGCTGAGTTATTGCCGAGTTACGGCAAAGCCATTATGGATTATGGCTGAGTATAAAGGCATATATGATAAATGAATAATGATGAAAAATGTTAAATGTAAGCATGCTTGTGTTTTCTCTCTGGTTCTAATGGCGACAGGGCACCGATACCTCTAATGGCGACAGGGCGCAGATACATTCTAATGGCGACAGGGCACATATTCCCTCTAATGATATTAATACGCAACAGAGAGACTGTGCCCGAGTTAGCTACCGGACACGTCGGGTTGGCTTAATAACCGACAGATGATATCATCAGCCATAGGGCAGGCATTCATCATTTGCATATGTTTGAATTGTTTGGGTTTGCCTATTTGTTTTGGATTTCTACATTATATGTGCTATGTTACCTGATTATGTGCTACTTGTTCTACTTGTACCTTAATTGTGTATTACTTGCCTGTATTGCTTGTGTTTGTACAACTGAGAGGCCCCTCATGTTGGTGTCGGTAGAGGTTGAGGGTTGTTCTTGATGAGATGAATTGATGATGTGATTGCATGATGATGATGATCATTAGCTGAGATGATTTGAGCTCCCTGGATAGACGCAGTGATGTGGTTTCACTAGCTCCAGGTGAGGGTATGATATATTGATATAGAATTGCTGAGATAGTACGACTGATGATGGTTTTGTTTATGATTCTGAATCTGATTCGTGGGAGAGTCAGCGAGTTGGGAATCATATGAGATATGAACTAGATTTAGTATCCCCTTACGACAGATGCCTATTTATGGATTAGTGAGAATCTAGGCTGGATACTGGGCGAAAAGGAGTTTAGGATGCTTAGTGAGTTTTTATTGCAGTGCATTGTATTTATTTGACACTTTTACCGTACTGGGAACCCATGGGCCCGGGGTTCTCATTCCGTATATATCTCTTGTTTTTCAGATACAGGTTCAGGTGCTCGGAAGTGAGCTGTGGTTCACTTGAGAGACGGCGAAGATATTTATTTTCTCTACTTTGTGTTTTGCTTAGAATCTCTCCACCTTTGCTTTGAAAAGATTATATTATGTATTGAACTCTTTTGGAACTTGCCTATAGAGGCTCTTATGTTTCCTTTGGGAGAGATTAGGATATACTGTTGTCAACTACATTCATACTGTACCCTAGCCGGCCTAAACTTCGCGGGTCGCGACTAGTGGCTATTTACGTATGTTATAAATATCTATCTGTTATCTATCTCTTAATCTCCTTTATGCCTTGTCCGTATATCGCGTTCGGCTTAATAGTTTAACTTTTCGTTGTCGAAACGTGAGTGATACGTCTTCGCAATTTTACTTCTACTCTTTTCAGGCTTCTCGATTAATACTCCTTTCGAATATTACCTATATTTATATATTAAAAATCCACCTGAGAGTCGTACCACCGTAATATCATTGACTTATGACTCGAGCATAAGGATTTGAATATTAGGGTGTTACAACCACTACAATGGTGACCTAAATATTCAATGGTTACAATTATACTATATAAAATATAGACAAAAGTATGTTGGATTGCATCATCATGACTTATCCCACAATTTAGACTTCATCAAGGCACATACTGTGTAACGGTTACTATCTTAATTACCCGGTTAATAGCATCACCAACTTTAGTCTTCCCTACTTTAAATTGAACATTGCCACTTGCATCTCTGGTAGGGCCAGAGAAAAATCTGCTAAAAATTTATCATGTTAGAGGCATACATAATAAAATGCTTCCATATTTCTGGTAGGCTTCTCCAACAGTTGATGTGTAAACAACAGGAAGTAGATCTTCCATGTTATTATCAATCAGAAGCTTGTAAAACAACCTCTCATTCCTTTCCTAAAAATTGGAGTCAGTGCAATGTCACATGTAAAATGGTGAAAAAGGATTATTGTTATAACTAAGAACCTTCTCATTAGTTCTTATAATAATAATAATAATAATAATAATGAATCTATTCATGAATTCACTTGGAATTGATTATTTCAAGAAATTTAATAGCATACAAGTTACCAAGAACCTACAGATAAATCACAAGTTTTAGTTAGCAAGTTGTACCTATTTTTCATGACAAATACAAGAGGATTTAAGGTAAAGTTCTTTATGCTCACATGAATTTTTGCTGTAGTCTAAGGCTCAAAGAAGGATTATCACCTCATTGATTTTTTTGAAATCAAAGTCCTATACAACAACACACCCTAACTCAAACTAACAATTAATCATGATAATATGAGATATCTAACGAATACCTCTACAATAGTGTTTGAACCGAATTCCTTCCTCTACTTGAGCATATTATCACACATTAGCTTTGTTTTCTCAAAATTTCAATAGTGTTTGAACCAACTTCCTTCCTTGCATTAAAACAAAAAATTTTGTCACGAAATCAGTAAGCAAAAATATCAACACTAATTGTGTCACATTCAAGTTACTAAATAATCGCAAAAGTAACAAGCAAATCCAAAATCAGAGATTTAATCGATCAAACTAAATTAATGTGGAGAAAATCACAAAATTAACAAAAAAAGCTTCCATAGGAATGCACAAAAGAACGTAGAAAAAGATCTCAAAAGTTATTGTGTCGCGACCTCAAGAGACGCACCGACAGAAGAGGCAACTGGAAAAAGATTGTTGAAGCACGTGGTGGCGTTGGTGCTAGCGGCAAGGAGATGAATTGCTGTGGTGGTGGCAGTGGCAGTGACGCTGACGGTGGCAATGATGATGGTGATGACTACAATTTAGGGTTTCAATCACTAAGTCTTGTTCACTCTCCTTCTCACTCGAAGCTAGCCCTATTTTGCATCTTTGATATGAGCTTTGAGTGTTTAGATGGGACTTTGGGTGTATGGCTATATTAATTATGTACAAATTTATTTAGGGAGATTTTAAAAATTGCTACAAATAGATGATGTTGGTGAGGTTTTCAAAAACTTCTACTATAAAACCTCCACTAATCACAAAGAATCTTGTAGTGACACCACCATTAAAAGGAGTCTGGATCTCACGTTCAGGTCCAAATCACAGAATTTTAGGTAATCCTTAAAATATTGGTATTGTTAATGGAGACCTTGAGTATGACACCCAACCATGGCAAATGATTATCCGAAATATGTACACACAACATCCAATTTAGAATCCCAAGAGGAGAAACAAATTAATGATGGTTGAGTAATCGTTATCCCTCCACCTCCACAAAGAGGTAGGGGAACTGACGAAGGAAGAGACAAAAGCAATCCAGGAGGATGAAGACTAGGATCAGAAGTCCATAGATCTGAAAGGTCAGGAGATAGAGGCGCAATAGAGTTAATAGGGCTTGTCCACAAAGTTGGCTAGAATAGCTTGAGATCGAGCTAGAGTGACAACGTGAATCTAAGAAGGTCTGATTTGCATATAGTAACAAACTCAAACTATATAAATATAAAGACATTGCTGCATTCAGATGAATCAAACCTTGAGTCAAGCTGTAAGCTTTCATTAGTGCTTGCTTAGGTGCCATTAAGTTGATAAAAAAAGATATTTTTTAACGAAAAAATATTTTTCTTTTAGCATGTTTGGTAAATTTCTAGTAGTAAAAGTACTAGATAAATAAAAAAATATCTTTTTTGAGAAGTTACAAGTTACATTTTTTTTAAAATATCTTTTTTTCTTAAATTTTTTTCACATAATAAATAAATAAATAAGTACTTTTATGTTGTTATACACAAATATAATTGATAGATAAAAAGATCTTTTTGCATGAGATATCCAAACATAAAATTACTTTTACTTTTCTGTAAGATCTTTTAAAAAAAATAACTCAAAAAAAGATCTTTTCTTAAAAATTCACCCATACAAGCCCTTAATTTTTATTTCTAACAAAAGTTAGAAACTACATATACACAAAAAAGTAGAAACGGGTTATTTTTTTCTTTTTTTTACTTCCAAGAACAACAACATTCCTAATCTCCTCCCTCAACGTCAAGCTTGAGCTCTAACATCTCTCTTAACGTGGCTCAATGCTTTCGCACCCAAAGTCTCTCCCTTTCTCGGCTCCAGTCTCTCTCACTGTCTCCAGTGTCGCCCTTGTAACACTCTCACTATCAGAATGTCACGCTTCCGACTGCGCCACTCTGATAGCAAGAAGCATTACGATGACTTCATATACTTAATAATAAAATATGAGCTTTTGACTCGAAACCGTATCACTGATTTCTTTGAAAAATCGAGAAAAGTATTTTTTCTTGAAAGCAAATAAGCATATACACATATACAAAACTTCTTACATAAGTAGCTTTCATTTGCTCATAACTTCCAAACCGTAGCTCCGATTGACAAGCTGTTTGTAGCCACACATCGCTTTCCTCATCCTCTTTAATGCTATCTAACATTGTGGTGGGTAAATCCAAAATCCCTGCTGTATTTTTGAATTCTCCGCTAAATTTGCGTTTTTGGTATATATGAGTTGAATGTTTGTGATTTTGGTTCTTTAGAAGTACACTAGCATGAATTTCAAGTGGATTCCATACCAATTTCAAGTGGGTTAAAGTATGAATCTTTTTTTCTTTGGATTGTTCTAATTTTATAAACCCTAGGTTGAGAAAATCGTAAATTTTGTTATGAATAGCTTAATTGTTGAGAGCTTGGGTGGTTGGTTGATATTTGTGTGAATTTGGACGCCTGGGTTGAGTTTGTGTTGTGGTTTTATGGCTTAGTTTGATTTCTTAACACTTGGTGGAGGCTTGGTGCTGTGGATGGAGGCTGGGGTGTGATCAAGAAGAGAGTCTAAGTGTTGAAAAGCCGTCGTCAACAAGGTAGGATTTTTCTTAAACCCATTTTATTACCAAGGATTATTATAAATTAATATTGATATGAAAAATATATTTTGGTGATTATGTGAGTCTCATGAATTGATATCTATGATTGATGAGGTGTTTGAATTGATGAATAGTGTAAATATTATGCTTGACGATGGTTGAGAATGTATGTTTGATTAGTAAATAAATGTTGTTATTTGGATTCCCTTGTGATGAGCTATGAAATTGAGTTGAATGATGTTTGATGTGAGAGTTTGGGCCTAAGGCCACGATAAGGTGAAGAATCTCCTATTTGGTAAGTCATGGTAAGTGATGATTACCATGTGTGAATTGATTGTTAAATTAATGAGTTTTGGATGAATTGTAAAGTGTTGTGTGATGTCATCAATGGGTGTGTTTGATGGAACGTGCTAAATGAGTTAAAATTGGATTGACTAGCCTTGGAATAGTTGAGAATTGATAATTAAGTGTTGAGAAGGCTTATAAATGGTTTGGAATGGTTTGAAATTTAATTGGATTTGAAAATGGGTCAAAATGAGCACTGTGTGAAATTTGGTAAAAACGAAAAAAGTGAAAAGTTATATTTATGTTACTGAGTTTCCAAAAAGATGATTTATACATGTACATATCTTGCTAAAATCTTTAGAAAACAATGACAAGTGACCCTGACCAATATGATAAGTTTGGTACATATGGAAATACCATATAAAGAAGCAGAACCACACTTACATGAGGCAGTGCTAAGCATATGATCTTTGATCCTTGTAGAACACATAATCAACCTTCACCATGTATGAAAAATGGTTTACGTAAACGCAAGTACTCAAAAGAATTCGTAGTAGAGAAAAGATAAGGGGACGACTCATATCCTCAATATAGAAGGTGATTTGATACACCAGTCACTATAAACTAAAATTTCATAATTGATAATAAATGGGTAGTTCCATATAACCTTGGCTACAAAGTATGATTGTCATATCAATATTGAGATATACAGCATGATAAAACCCAATTATTGACTAAAAAAACATATATTTACTTAGGTTTTAATCAATTTTTTTTACTTTTCATGCAATTTTAATTAGATTTGAATTCTCTCCTCCAATTGTGATTATTCATAAATTGTATGGATTTTTGCCTTTTGTTGAATATAATTAGTTTGATATGCAACTGGTGCTTGTGATAAGTTTTATTTAAGTTTTTGTGTTGAAATACTAGGCCTTTTGAGAAAAAAAGCATCACAAGAAGCTATATCAATCATATTGAAGAAAACATAGAATTTTCAGAAAGAAAAACTTGAGCTTTACAACTTTTATGTTGACCACCTTTTCCACTTCATAACAATTCCAGGTATAATTCACAATAAAAAATTAGTGTTAAGAATGTTCCGGATACTGTCAATCTGTATATGTCTATAGTGGACAAAGAAGATGAGCCGCACACCCAACTATTTGTTGCGTACTCAAATCAAGCTGCACATGTTATGTTTAATAACATACGTAGCTTACATTTTGGGCCCAAAAAGGCCCCAATGCATTAGAATTTTAAAGATAAAAGAAGTAAAACCAAAGGGGCTTGACATGAAGAGTTTAGATTAGTTTAGAGTGATATTTATTTAGAGTTTCTAGAGAGAAGAGAGCTTCTCTCTCTAGAATTAGGGTTAGATTAGTTAATTTAGGTTAGTTTTAGTTTAATTTCTGTTAGTTCTTGCAAGAATCAACTCTAATTTCATCTTATCCAAGTTCTCTTTTAGTTGTCTTTCTATTTTCATGCTCTCTTTTACTTTGTTGTTATGAATGCTCATGAATATTTGACTTTAAATTTTTAATTTGATATTTGATGAAGGATTTTATTTATAGGTATTATTTATTATTGCTTCTCGATGTTGATTTTAAGTTTCTTGTAAATTTGATAATGTTATAAGTAGATTTTAGTTAATTGTAAGTTTGTTTATTATTGCTTCTTAATGTTGATTTTAAATTTCTTATAAATTTAATGATGATATAAGTAGATTTTTAATTAATGTAAGTTTATGTTTGAATATTGATAAATTCCATTTTATCGTGTTAAATTGTGTTAAAAAGTATGAAATTTATTAACTAATACATAATTTTAGTTTAATTAATTGAATTTACTGAATCTTTCTTCCAATGAAGTTGTGTATTGAAAATATACTTTTCACGCTTCTAATGGTCAATTTCTTAATTTCTTTTTTTTCATTGGATGCCGTGATAAATTTTCTTTAAGTGTTTAGGTTTAAGGTGCATCAACAATATCAAAAGATCGACAAACATGGAGCCAAGAAGCAAATCCAAAAAATAATTCAGAAGTGTAGTTGTCTGAAAGTTTGCATGCGCACCATTTTTTGTGTGAGCAAGAACCTCGTGTGAGCACACTTATTATTCTCGCATGCGTGAGAGTAGTTTCACGTGTCATGATGAATAAAGCATGTGTATTCACGAATTGGGTTCTCCAAAAGCTCCCAGCAATTGTATAGGATGATATTTGAAGCCAAGTCTTTGAGGGAAAACACACACTACACTACATGAATTTGCTTTGTTTTGTTACTTTATGAACTATGTTGAATTCTTAATTTCTAATAATGAATTTGATTTTTTATATTTTATTAATGCTTATTTGAGTTGTTATTGTTGAATTCTTGTAATGGATAGTTGTAGTTTTTATTAATTCTTACAATTTATAATGCTTTATGTTTATGCATACCAAGTATTTGATGAAATGTTTAAACTAGTTATGGAGTAGATTTTTTTTCTTGGCTTGGGGTTGAGAACTTGGGTGATCTTGAGTAACTAATATCTAATTAATTGGTAATTTAGAGTTGTTAATTGATCTTGTTTTCACTAACGCTAACTTTTTACTAAATTTAATTAGTAAGTTAGTTAGAATTTGTGAATTAAGGCCAATGATGCCTACTTGGCTTTCCTTAATTTGTAGAGGTTGACAAAGTAGGATTAACTCTTAGCAATTACCATATTTATGATTAGTGACAATAATAGTGCTCCTTAACCCTCAACTCTAGCTAATACACTTTTAGCATTTGAATTCACTCTCTTTCATTAGTTAATTGTCTCAATAATTTTTTGTTTAATTTAGTTACTTCTTAGTGTAGTTATCATTTTATTTGTTGCCTTTTATCCCATATTTATTTAGTTAGTTCTTTACTTGTCTATTTATTCTACTTTTTTGCAATTTAGTAATTAATTGTTTTAACTTTTAGTCAATTTAATTTCTGTAATTGCCACAGAACCTTCGATATTCTCATAATAAATGATTTTGCACCCTGTTGTGATTTTAAAGGAGGATTGTAAACCATGTTACTTGTATACGAAGATTGTATTCGTAGGTTTTGATGAATGACAAACCAACAAACGACATGAAAAGACATACCAACAAACAACTTGAATAAACAAGCATGAAGAGTTGAAAGCAAACACAACAACAACAAGAAACTCAAGTCCACAACAGTTGAAGACAAGTATAGAGTCTTAGGACTTAGGTAACTTCTTGTTAAGAACCAATTGCTAAATCTCTCAACACACACTCACAAAATGTTTTGATACACATCTTGCAATTCGATGCTAGCCAAAAGGTTTAAAAACTTGTTTTCAAAAGTACAAAAGCATAGGAATTGACTCCAACAAGTTTGAGATCAATCCTAAGCATTTTGAAGTGTTTTTAAGCCATTCTTTGAGGTTTGCATCGATGCACACTCATCTTGCATCGATGCAAAGCATGCAACGACTTGTTGCATCGATGCAAAGATGTTTGCATCGATGCAACCTAGCTGAAAATTCAAATTTCAGCATCAAAGGCACATTTGCATCGATGCAAAGTGTTATGCATCGATGCAAATAATTCAAAAACATAAAAAACGGCTAGTTTTGACATAAATGCTCCATCCCATTAATTCCCCAACGTTTCTAAGGTTTGGGGAATCTATAAATGGATGGATTGAAGCCTTATTTCACAGTTTTTTATCTTAGAAAACTATCTTGCTCATATTCTTTCATTCTACACTTTTTTTTAAGTGATATAGTACACAATTTGAGAGAGTAATATCAATTGGTTCAATAGTGCTAGACTTGTAATCACACACTCTTCTAGAGAGCACTCTTTTCATCTCAACAATTCTTTGAGAATTGTTTTCTTGTACACATTGTAAATTGGAGTGTGATCTCCAAGGTTGAGTCAAGAGTTACAAACACTATAGTCGGTGAGGATACCAAAGAGGTATACTAAGTACTCAAGGCAAATCTTAGAGAAGGTATCTCTAAGTGGAGTGGGTTAGTATACGAGTGGTGATCATATACCGTGAGGTGTTAGAAACTAAGGACTCGGATTGTAAAAGGTTTTGCTCGAGCACCTTGAAGCTTGGCAATAGTGGAACTTCTCAATTGCGATTGAGAAAGAAAGTGGACGTAGGACAAGAATTGTGCCGAACCACTCTAAATAGCTTTTGCATCTCTCCAAACTCATCTTTTCAATATTATTGCCTTTTACCTTTAAGCAAATAAATTGTGATCGTAAAGTAGCTTCGTAAGTACTTAAGGAGTGGCTTAAGTCCGATTGGTGAAAAACTTGATCAATTTATTTGAGTTGGTGTCTATTGGAAAGTAGAAGCTCCTTATAAATGCTTAGCAATTGAGTTAAGCTCTTGGAAAAATACTAGTACAATAACACTTTTGCATATTGTCTTTAAATTCATCAAAAAGATTCATTGTTGTTGGTTTACTCAATTCACCCCCCCTCTTGAGTAATTGTGCATAGGTTCTACAAGTGGCATCAGAGCTTAACCCTTTGAAAGACTTAACCGTTTAAGGGAAAAGATCATGGCAAGCACAGGCTTTAACAACAACAACACTAGCGAAGGTAACTCAACCGCTAGACCTCCTCTTTTTAGCGGAACAAATTACTCTTATTGGAAAAATAAGATGAGAATTTGGATCCGTTCTCAAGATGTGAGAATTTGGAAAGTAATTGAGAATGGAAATCACATTCCAACAAAGACAACAAGCGCTAAAGAAGAAGGAGTCTCCGTCTTAAAGCAAGTACCGAAAGGAGAAGATGAATATAGTGACGATGATTGGAAGAAAGCGGCAATGAATGATAAAGCCATCAACTTCATTCATTGTGCACTTAACGAGCATGATTATATGAAGATCTCTACATGTGAAACCGCTAAAGAGATTTGGGATAAACTCCAAATCACTTACGAAGGAACCGACCACGTTAAAGAATCAAAAGTGTTTATGTTGGTTCATGAATGGGAAAATTTCAAAATGAAAGATGAAGAGAGCATTGAAGAAGCCCTTGAAAGACTCTCCAAGATCTTCAACAATCTAAGCATGCTTGGTACAAAATACAATGATAAACAAATTGTGACCAAGGTGCTTACAAGCCTTACACCAAAATGGAACTCCAAAGTGAACGCCATTGTGGAAGGAAGGCTCTATGATCAACTTACTTTTGATCAACTGCGAGGAAATCTTCTCACCTATGAAATGACTATGCTAAATAGACAAAAAGGTGAAGAAAGCAAGAAGAAAAGTCTCGCCCTTAAAACAACATCACTGCAAGAAGAAAGTGATGATAATGAAGAAGAAGGAGATGAAGAATTTGCACTCTTATTAAAAAGATTCAATAAGTTTGCAATGAAGAAAAACTTCAAGAGCAAAACAAAGGTACCAAAATGCTATGAGTGTGGAGAAGTTGGACACATCAAACCCAATTGTCCAAAACTTCAAAAGGAGGACAAAAACAAGAAATTTAAGAAGAAGGAGAAAGCATACATATCATGGGAGAACGAGGATGAATCCGACTCCGATGACAACGAGGTTGCAAATCTTTGCTTAATGGCAAGCGAAGAAAAGGTTAGTAATGACAACCCCACTTCCTTTAATTTACAAGATGAATATGATGCCTTACTTGAGGTTTACACAAAACTTACCCAAGATTATTCTCTCCTAAAGAAAAAGAATATGGAACTTTTAAAACAAAATGAGATGTTGAAAAACGAGAATATCAATCTTGGAAAAGATAAGTGTAGCACAAGTAGTGATCCATACAAATCTTGTAAAATGCATGAAAATGAAATTACAAATCTTAAGAACACTTTAGCTAAGTTCAATGAATCTTCAAAGAACTTAGATAAAATGTTGAAAGACCAAAAGCATGTTCATAATAAGGAAGGTTTGGGTTTTGAAAAAGGAAAATTTAAAAATGTTAAAACTCCTATTAGGCAACCGCAAGCCCAAAAGGTAAGCATGCCTAAAAGGAATGAAGCCTTTAAACATCCTCCTCAACATGCTTCATTTAGAAATTATAATCACAATGTATATAGATCAAAAGATGTTGCATTTAGGGAACAACCTAGGCAACCATTTAGAAACATGCATAGGATGCATAATCCAAATGTAATATGTCATTATTGTAATAAAGTAGGTCATATAGCACCCGTATGCTTTACTAGAATTAAACATATAAACTTTCGTAGTCAAGATATGAGATGGGCACCATATGGGCATTACGCTCATACTAACCATCAAGGACCCAAATTCACTTGGGTACCTAAATCCCAATTTTAATTATTTTGTAGGTACGTGTTGGAGCTAAGGATACAAATTGGTATGTTGATAGTGGATGCTCCAAACACATGACCGACGATGAATCAAAGTTCACCGCAATAGAGCCTACAAACGGAGGAAACGTGATCTATGGAGACAATAACACCGGCAAAGTAATCGGCGTTGGAAAAGTTGGTAAAAATCCTTCCACCTCCATAGATAATGTTATACTTGTCAAAGGTCTCAAACATAATCTCATTAGTGTTAGCCAACTTTGTGACAAAGGAAACTTAGTCACCTTTGATTCAAAATGTTGTTTGATAAAAAGGCAAGACACTAATGAAATTGTGCTAATTGGGCACCGTGTTGACAATGTATACATGATTAATCTAAATGAAGTTTCTTCAAATGATGTGAAATGCTTTGTTAGTAAAAATGATGAAACTTGGTTATGGCATCGTAGAGTAGCTCATGCTAACATGGACCATCTTAACAAGTTGGTCTCTAAAGAGTTAGTAATTGGCTTACCAAAGCTACGTTTTGAAAAAGACGTCCTTTGCGACGCATGTCAAAAGGGAAAACAAGTAAAGGTCTCTTTTAAATCCAAAAACATTGTTTCAACAACAAGGCCATTACAACTTTTGCACATGGATTTATTTGGTCCTTCTAGAACTATGAGCTTTGGTGGCAATTACTATGCTTTAGTTATTGTTGATGATTACTCTCGATTTACATGGACCCTGTTCCTAGCAAACAAGAGTGATGCATTTCGAGCATTCAAAAGATTAGCCAAAGTTATTCAAAATGAAAAGAATTTGCATATATCATCTATTAGAAGTGATCATGGTGGAGAATTTGAAAACAATCTTTTTGAAACTTTTTGTGAAGAAAATGGCATTGAGCATAATTTTTCCTCTCCTAGAACACCACAACAAAATGGTGTGGTTGAAAGGAAAAATCGTCATTTAGAAGAAATGGCGAGAACTATGCTCAATGAGGCAAATATTCCTAAGTACTTTTGGGCGGATGCGGTTAGTACCGCGTGTTATGTTATGAATAGGATTATCATTCGACCTATTCTTAAGAAAACACCGTACGAATTGTACAAAGGAAGAAAGCCAAATATTTCCCACCTTCACGTCTTTGGTTGTAAATGCTTTATTCTAAATAATGGAAAAGATAACTTAGGCAAATTTGATGCTAAGGCTGATGAAGGAATCTTCTTAGGCTACTCTTTAACTAGCAAAGCTTTTAGAGTATATAATAAACGCATCATGACTATAGAAGAAAGTATTCATGTCGCTTTTGATGAAACTAACCATTATTGTGCTAGAAAATATTTTGATAAAAATGTAGAAAACCTTGGTTCACTAAATTTGAATAGTGAAGACAAAGAAAAAGATTTAAATGAAGCCTCTACAAGCTCAACAAAGGATAGTGCTCAAGTTGAAGAAATTGAACCATCACAAGCACAAATAAATGCACTTCCAAAGGATTGGCGTACTTCAAAGGATCATCCTCTAGACAACGTCATTGGTGGTGTTTCGAAAGGGGTAACAACTCGATCCACTTTTAGAAATTTATTTGCATATAGTGCTTTTGTTTCTCAAATTGAACCATCTACCATTGAGTCCGCAATTGATGATGAACATTGGGCTATGGCAATGCAAGAGGAGCTTAACCAATTCAAACGAAATGACGTTTGGGAATTGGTGCCTAGACCAAGTAATCAAACAATTGTAGGAACAAAATGGGTTTTTAGAAATAAACTCGATGAAAATGGTACAATTGTTAGAAACAAAGCTAGATTAGTAGCTAAAGGTTATAATCAAGAGGAAGGCATTGATTATGACGAAACCTATGCTCCCGTAGCTAGATTAGAAGCTATTAGGATGTTACTTGCTTTTGCATCCTCTTATAACTTCAAACTTTATCAAATGGATGTTAAGAGTGCCTTTCTTAATGGTTTCATTAAAAAAGAAGTATATGTTGAACAACCTCCCGGTTTTGAGGATTATGAAAATCCTAATCATGTTTTTAAACTTAAGAAAGCTCTTTATGGTCTTAAACAAGCTCCAAGAGCTTGGTATGAACGTTTGAGCAAGTTTTTAATAGAAAAGGGTTTTAGAAGAGGGAAGGTTGATATAACTTTATTTATCTTGATTGAAAACAAAAATATTCTTTTGATACAAGTTTACGTCGATGACATAATATTTGGTTCAACTAACGAATCACTTTGCAAGTTCTTCTCAAACCTCATGCAAAGTGAATTTGAAATGTCCATGATGGGCGAACTCAACTTCTTCCTTGGTCTTCAAATCAAACAAGGAAAAGAAGGAACTTTCGTTAGCCAAACCAAATATTGCAAGGAATTGCTCAAAAGATTTGGAATGGACAATGCTAAGGCAATGGACACACCAATGAGCACTACTTGCTACCTTGACAAAGATGAACAAGGTAAAAGCATAGATGTAAAGAAGTATAGAGGCATGATAGGATCATTACTTTATCTAACGGCAAGTAGGCCAGATATCATGTTTAGTGTATGCATGTGTGCGAGATACCAAGCTAATCCTAAGGAATCTCACTTAAGTGCGGTAAAAAGGATTATGAAGTATCTCATAGGAACATTAAATGTCGGATTGTGGTATCCGAAAGGATCCACCTGTGATTTGATTGGTTATTCCGATTCCGATTTTGCCGGTTGCAAATTGGATAGGAAAAGCACTAGTGGCACTTGTCACTTGCTAGGAAACTCTCTTGTTTCATGGTATAGTAAGAAACAAGTAAGTGTAGCCTTGTCTACCGCCGAAGCCGAGTATGTAGCCGCCGGTAGTTGTTGCGCCCAAATTTTATGGATGAAACAACAACTTATGGATTATGGACTCATGCTTGACCACATTCCTATCAAATGTGATAATACTAGTGCAATAAATTTAACCAAGAATCCGGTTCAACATTCAAGAACCAAGCATATTGAGATTAGACATCACTTCATAAGAGACCATGTTGAAAAGGGTGATGTGGTTATTGAATTTGTTGAAACTAGTAAACAACTAGCAGACATCTTCACTAAACCTTTATGTAAAGAAAGTTTTTTTAACATCCGAAATGAACTTGGTATCTTGGATTCTAATCTAATATGATTTGTTTGAATTCATTGTATTCATGTTGCTATTTTTTGTATCTCTTACTAACTTAAGCATTGGAGATATCCAATTAGCCTTTGTTTTGTAGGTTTATGAGTTGATGAATGAGTGATCAATCTTGAGGTAGATTGAAGAACTTGAAGATTATAAACAATGGAGGATCAACAAATTAAAGTTTATAATGGTTTAAGTGAGTATATACATGATGGAACTCAAAGGTTTGAAGAAAGAACCCCCAAAGGATGAAATTTTGGTGATTTTGGGCAAATGATGCATGTTGCATCGATGCAAAGCACACGACGTGCTATGTGCATCGATGCAAAGCCTATTGCATCGATGCAAACTCGACCAAATTGCACAAAAACACGTGAATTTGGCATTTTTTTGAACAACAAAACCCCTTTTTTCATCATCTTCATCCTCACAACTCATATCCCCACATTCAAACCTCCATAACCTCCAAAACAAGCTCAAACATACCTTCATACAACTCACAAAACTTTGATACCCACTACAAACAAACTACATATTTGAAGTCCCCACACTCTCCTCTACAAAACCCATAAAACAAAATCATCAACAATGCCTAGAATCAAGAGAACCATGAAGAAGTCAAAAGGCTCTTCAAGTGTGGTTCCACCTCCAAGTAATCATCCTTTGGCAAGGTACTTTGCTTCTAATGAAGATCTTCAATTCTATGAGGAAAAGCTCGCCGGAAGAAAGGAAATTCCTCCGAGGTATTTGGATCCGACCCTTCTTGTCATTCATAAGTTTGATACTCTTAAGGCTATTCTAGTTCATCAAGGTCTCATGGATTTTGTTCAAATTAAGAGTAAATATTATCCGGATTTAGTTGCCATAGCCTATAGTACACTCATGATTGAGATTGTTGAGGGAGATGAATCAAATTTCACATTGTTCTTCAAGATAGGAAGAAAGGATTATAGGCTAGATGGTGATGAGTTAGCCACCATTTGGGAGTTACCAAATCAAGGTGACATGTTTCAAGGTGGTAAAACCCCAATTGATGAATGGGGTTATTCTAAGGAAAATGCCATGCATATGTTCAACCTTGTACAAGGAGCTCACTCCAAAATTAGTTGCAATTCAATGAGTGCGGAACATAGAACTTTGTTATATCTAGTCACCTATGTATTGCAACCTAGAATATCCGGGCATGCGAATGTAACTGATGAAGATTTGATTGTCATGTGGGCTATGATAAATGGGATTAAGATTAATTGGCCATACTTCATATTACAACATATGATTAGGCTCAAGATGAAGGATAGGAATGGTGGATTAGGATTCCTTTGTCTATGGTCTAAAGTCTTCGATTATGTTGGTATTGATGTATCAAATGAGATTGCCAAGGAAGTACCACCCCAATCTTGTATCAACACTCATCTTCTCAATAAAATGGGAAGAAGAAATGTTGATGAGCAAGATCCTCAAGAGCAAGCTCCTCCACAAGCACCTCAAGCTCAAGAACCACCCTCCTTGGTTGATGTAATGAGAGAATTACAATCCATCAACCAAAACATCCAAAGGATTGAAGTAGAGCATGGTAGGCAACTTGAGGCACTTAATCGTCGTGTGTCTCGTGTAGATCATCGCACGGGTCGCTTGGATCGTCGTATTGATGACCTATATGAGCATTTTGGCATCCACCTACCATATGAAGAGGATACTGATAATGATGAAGACCAAGATTGATTATCTCCTCTTCATCTCTTTATTGCTTTATTTGATTATATGAATTGTTAAACTAACTCCTAGTAAGCTAAAGATTTCTATTATGGTTTAAATACTTTGATATTTCCTTCATAATTTTGTTTAATGATTAAATGCTTGTATGCTTATTTGGTAAATAACTCAAAAATAGGCTTGGTACCCCTATTTTAAGTTAATATGCATGCCTTGATATTTTTTAGGGGGAATTATGCATGCTTATCATATATAAAAAGAGGAAATCAAACTCTCTTCTTTTTGATAATGTCAAAAGGGGGAAGAAAAGTTTGAGGATATTTTGAAGTTTTGAGGTTTTGAAAAGAAGAAATAAGTTTGCAAAACAATGATTTCAAAAAGACTTCCGCTAAGCAAAAACTTTGATATCAAAATCGTTTTCTTTGATAAACGTCCTTTTTTAAAGAAACAAATGCACATATTTAGGGGGAACTCTTGCAAAATTTTTTCCAAAGCCTTTTATCAAACAAAGTGCATTATTGTTGCTTTCAAAATCATTTATAAATACATACCCTCAAAATTGGTTTGTCATTATCAAAAAGGGGGAAATTGTAAACCATGTTGCTTGTATACGAAGATTGTATTCGTAGGTTTTGATGAATGACAAACCAACAAACGACATGAAAAGACATACCAACAAACAACTTGAATAAACAAGCATGAAGAGTTGAAAGCAAACACAACAACAACAAGAAACTCAAGTCCACAACAGTTGAAGACAAGTATAGAGTCTTAGGACTTAGGTAACTTCTTGTTAAGAACCAATTGCTAAATCTCTCAACACACACTCACAAAATGTTTTGATACACATCTTGCAATTCGATGCTAGCCAAAAGGTTTAAAAACTTGTTTTCAAAAGTACAAAAGCATAGGAATTGACTCCAACAAGTTTGAGATCAATCCTAAGCATTTTGAAGTATTTTTAAGCCATTCTTTGAGGTTTGCATCGATGCACACTCATCTTGCATCGATGCAAAGCATGCAACGACTTGTTGCATCGATGCAAAGATGTTTGCATCGATGCAACCTAGCTGAAAATTCAAATTTCAGCATCAAAGGCACATTTGCATCGATGCAAAGTGTTATGCATCGATGCAAATAATTCAAAAACATAAAAAACGGCTAGTTTTGACATAAATGCTCCATCCCATTAATTCCCCAATGTTTCTAAGGTTTGGGGAATCTATAAATGGATGGATTGAAGCCTTATTTCACAGTTTTTTTATTTTAGAAAACTATCTTGCTCATATTCTTTCATTCTACACTTTTTTTTAAGTGATATAGTACACAATTTGAGAGAGTAATATCAATTGGTTCAATAGTGCTAGACTTGTAATCACACACTCTTCTAGAGAGCACTCTTTTCATCTCAACAATTCTTTGAGAATTGTTTTCTTGTACACATTGTAAATTGGAGTGTGATCTCCAAGGTTGAGTCAAGAGTTACAAACACTATAGTCGGTGAGGATACCAAAGAGGTATACTAAGTACTCAAGGCAAATCTTAGAGAAGGTATCTCTAAGTGGAGTGGGTTAGTATACGAGTGGTGATCATATACCGTGAGGTGTTAGAAACTAAGGACTCGGATTGTAAAAGGTTTTGCTCGAGCACCTTGAAGCTTGGCAATAGTGGAACTTCTCAATTGCGATTGAGAAAGAAAGTGGACGTAGGACAAGAATTGTGCCGAACCACTCTAAATAGCGTTTGCATCTCTCCAAACTCATCTTTTCAATATTATTGCCTTTTACCTTTAAGCAAATAAATTGTGATCGTAAAGTAGCTTCGTAAGTACTTAAGGAGTGGCTTAAGTCCGATTGGTGAAAAACTTGATCAATTTATTTGAGTTGGTGTCTATTGAAAAGTAGAAGCTCCTTATAAATGCTTAGCAATTGAGTTAAGCTCTTGGAAAAATACTAGTACAATAACACTTTTGCATATTGTCTTTAAATTCATCAAAAAGATTCATTGTTGTTGGTTTACTCAATTCACCCCCCCTCTTGAGTAATTGTGCATAGGTTCTACAAGGATGACATTGGATTAAACTTCCGGTTATTATTTGAATCTTTGATATTTTTTGAACTAAACTTTGATAGCATTAATTATTAGTTTAGAGCTATTTGCAACGAATTTGAGCCTTTTAACTTGTAAATTTCTAAATCGGTATTTAGCACTCATCAAATTTGCTTATCAAGTATTTGATGAAATGCCTAGGTTCAGATATGAGCAGTTTAATTGCTTAACTTGGGTTTATGACCAAGGTTAGTCTTGAACTACATGGTTGAATTAACCTAATTGACCTAACTCTTACTCACTTTCCATTTTATTCATGGATGAATGGTTAGAACTTTGTAAAATTTTTCTAGTTAATATAGGTTAACATACTAGAATATCTTCAATTTAATTATATGTACGTTTGATTAGATTAGGTGAATTCAATTGGTTAGATTGACTTGACTCCAATTGGCTTTCCACATCATTGTGGTTAACTAATTGGAACTTTATTCATTGAATAATCAAGAAACTCCAATAATTTCTATTACCATTTGGTTATTGACTTGTTAGGACAATTCAATTTAATTCATCAACGTAGGAAAAGTAGTAATGATAGATGACCGTAGGAAGTATCTTTAAGTCAAGCCTAGTTTAATTGCCTCTAGTTTATTAGTTAATTGTTTTAATTTGCATCTTTAAATTTTTATTGCTAAGTTGTCTTTTTAAATTCACTTTCTTGCCTTTAAAACCATCTTATTTCCGCAATCAATCTAATTGCAACCTCCGCGAGAGTCAACCCACAACTTAAAACTCCTGATTTATACTTTTTTGTGAAGATTTAAAAAACATTCACTTCTTCTAAATTTGTGTGCAGAAGTTTAATATTTGGAGCATACTATAATAACATAAAACTAAATTTAAGGCTTTAAACTCCAAAGCATAATTTTTGTGCTTCATAGTAGTATCAAGAAGTATCTATACAAGTATTACTATAAGAGACCAGACTATATTGCATTGGAAGTTCACAGAAGTTCTCATTATGACGAGGTGTAGTAGTTTATTGATGCAAGATGGATAGTCATTCCAGACACATGTTGGAGAATATTTAAATTCAACCTTCATTGAATGTATCCATTAGTGAAAATGTTACAGATTCATTTGCCAAATCAAACATCAAGTGAGTTTTTATGAGCACCAAACCATTTCTAAAATAATTAATGGTGACTATTTTTCAAGAACAATGTTCACTGAATTTTTCGTAATAAATCAACTAGATAACCAATAATCTAGATATCTTTTGTATAAAAAAATCTCAGAATATAAATAGTTGGCACAAAAGAAAAAGGAATGGTGTTGGTATAGGTCACAAAAGAGTGCCATCGATCAAATTTATACTATTTCACCTATAGAAGGAGAAAATTTTTATTAGCATATTCTGTTGTCTAATGTTAGAGGATTAACCAATTAGTATGACTTGCTAATAGTAAATGGTGTCTAATATTCCTCCTTTAAGCAATCCACTCAACATTGAGAATCATTAGAGAGTGATACTAACATAGAAGCGTGTTTGGTTGAGGTATCTATTTTACAAATGACATGTGCTTTAAGAAAATTGTGTGCAACCATCTTAATATTTTATGAGCCAATAGATGTAAGAAGCTTATGGGATGAGTTTTTTTTCATATATCGTGAATGATTATTCATCAACAAGCACTACAATATGCCATGGGTTGACAAATCAACTACTCAAGGATTTAAATGACATTCTCATTTAGTATTAAAAATAAATTATATAATACGATTTATTGGCTCTAACTTTGGACAATGACAATGATAACTCGATACCTAAAATTATCCAAGAAGAGTTATCTATCGAAGTACCTCAAGAAGGATTATATTTTATAAAACAAATTGAATAATGACAAATTTGTAACTTTTAAATGCATTATAAATATAATTGATCTAAGAAAACATGGAGCGTTCTTCATTGATGGACTCGGAGAGCGAGCAAAATATTTTTTATAGAACTATAATTACAAATTTCGGAAGTAAATGACATATTACCTTGGTAACTATGTCAACAAGAATAACTGCAACGTTATTTCCAAGGGTCGAATAGCTCATTCTAAGTTTAAGATCCTGATTAATGTATAGTCATCTTCGATTTGCAACCTAAGTAAGCAATTTGATCTTGCAAACTAATTAGACAAACAATGATAATAATTTAAGATGGAGCACCAATGGCTGATAAATAGTCAATGGAATCATTAGACCGTACATTGCGAGACATATTAGAAAATAATAATCCATTTGGAGAAAAAGTGATGATAATGGGAGAAGATTTTTGCCAAGTACTACTTATTTTGCCAAAAAAATGAGTCATAAATGATTTTAGCTTTTATATTTAAATCTCATTTATCAGCATTCACTAAAATTCTTCACTTGTGATAAAATATGTAATTTCATAATGATCATGATTTTGTTGTCTATCTTATGCACATTGGAGATGAGATTAAGCATACCATACCTGAGAATTTGATACAGATACAAGCACACATGACAAAATCATGAGAAGGTGAAGCATCATTACAAAAATTAATAAAAGAAACCTTTCTAAATTTATAAGCTCGTGAGTAGGATGCATCTTACATGGTGGGGAGAGCGATATTGACACCCAAAAATTATTGATGTACAACAACCCATGATATAATCATCAATTTTTAGCATTATTTAATGAGGTGGAAGGAGATACAGTATCAACAAGAATACGTAAGTTCGATCCCTACAAGTGGATTGTCACCCCATATATTAAAAGTAAAAAAAATGTGCTCCTTTAATATTAATGAGAAACATAAATTTTAAGATTGACTTATGCAATAACACAAAGTTACTATGTTAAGGAACTTTTAAAAATATCTTAGACTTGAAAATCTTAACCAGCCATCACTTTAGATAAAAAGCTTTTCTATATTAGATAAAATAGAAAACAACCAAGAATTCAGGATTATCCTTGGTATTTATCAAGAAGCATTTTTTTGTAAGACTAAGTTTTGCATTAACAATAAATAAATCATAAAAGCAAACTATTTCTAATGTAGGGATATATCTCCTTAAACATGTGTTTAGCCATCACCAGTTAGACATTGTTCTATCTTAAAGTGTTTCTAGTCAACCATAAAAATCTTAGTCAAAGAAAGAAAATATATAAGAAAAACAGAAAATTCGCAAAACATGGTCTTTAAAGAAATTTTGTTACCTACGTCGCAGGTAATATATGTATTTAGTAAATGTGTAACTCTTTTTTTTTTTTTTGATAAAATGTGTGTATTATGTAATTATAATATTATAATATCTTCATCAGAATAAATAATATTATTTGCTAATTTTAACAACTAAGTACTAAAAATTTTTAATAGATAAATTGGTATCAAAAGAGCTCATCAAAATTTGTTAAGAGATAAAAAAAAAGGAACTCGAATATCTATTTTACTCAATAAGTATGCACTAACTAAGATTCACATAAATTACAAGTATAATATACAGTTGAATATATCATTCTTGATTTTTTAAGAAATTAATTTATGAAATATTTATATTTCTCTTGGAATAATTTTTAATTATGAGTTTTTTAGTTGTTGATATCAAATTCATAATTTTAGAAAAAAAATTATGAAAATTAATTTGTTAAAACAAAAAATGTATGCAAATCTTAGTTAGGACACATCATTATTTAATTCAAAATGACATATCATTGAAATATATTATGCATGATAGATATACATTACAAAAAGATGGATTTCAACAACTTTAGAATATATAGAAGGATAAGCAATTAATTCCATCAACAAAATCAATTGATAATAAAATAACTATTTGTATATTAATTATTGTAAAAGTTGCATTGACGATAAGTATTTCTATTTCAATATTATTAATCAAATGTGATTTTTATAATAGGTGTATTTACTTGAAATTTATTTCATTAGTTGAGAAATTACAGTTAAAAACAGACAAGAGTAAACTACTATTTCTCTCCATGAAAGTTAAAAACGCTGACAAATCTACCCACGGAAGAAAGAAATTACCTAATGTACCCATCAATAATGACATTCGTGGGACAAAACTAACCAATCGTTATTCTAGCATTGACTCTGTTAGTGACACTCCCTACATGGCACATCACGGCGTTATGTGACCTGGGGGGCTTCATATGTGGATATTGTAATTTATTTTGTTTTAAAATATAATTGGTGGTTATTTTTTTTAAAAAAAAAAGGAAATTAGAAATCAAGAGTTAGCAAACGTATACCTGTTTGCGCATTTCACAAAATAGAGGGCAGAGCCCTAGGAGAAGAAAATTGTTCTTCTTCACTCAAAGAAAATGTCCCGTTCCATTTCTGTGTGGGTTAGCTGCCGACAATAATCTCCGTATTAAAGAGAGAGTGCTTGTTGGTGTGGAACGTCTCACTGGTTAGAAGTGCGTGGTGGCATCCATAGGTAAGTAGTAACCTTTGATCTCTCTGTTATCAATTTTTGGATTTTAGATGCGTGGTTCTGGATATGGGGTTTTGATTAGGGTTTGTTTGTACTGGCTATGATGTGGTTGTGAAATGGTTTCTTTTCTGTGAATGTCTGTTTACAGATGGCTACTATCCACATTACGTTGGTTATTAGTCACAGAGAAAAGTTTGAAAAGGGTGACGATGGCAAACTGGCATACGTTGGGAGTGAGAAAATAGAGATTGAACAAGTGAATGTGTATACCTTAAATAAGTTCTTCATAAATGACTTAGTAAAGGATACAGGGTACACTGATGTGAGTGGGTTTTATTGGTTGGAACCTGAAAGGAGTTGGATGGTGGGTTGAAGTTGCTTAGACTTGACATGGATGTGGTGACCATGTATGATGCAGCCAATGCTAATGGGAGGAGAGTTGAGGTGTTCGCTGAGCATCCAGTTAACCTTCCTGAGTTCGCAGAAGAAAACCAAGATCCTAAACTAGATGTTGAGATTTTAACTGTTACAAGGACCCCAGTTAAGCACAGACCCAAATATTTGTTAGGAGAACCCCAACCCAAAAGAAGAAGGCAAAGAGACTGTTGAAGTTAAGTGAGACAGAAGGAGGTAAGTTTCAAGGCAAGGACACTGGCATGCCTAGATCGGATGCCCAAACAGAAGATGATGTATTGGACAAAGATTTCCAACCTACTACAAAAAACACACCACAACCAGAAATAACCAGTGAGCCACCAAATGTACCCCCGCAATTATCAAAAGTAACCTTCTAAGAGCCACCAAGTACCATTCAGCCCCCAAATGCACCCATCCAACCTTTGGAGAAGACTCCTCCACACCCTCAATCATCACATGTACCAGTTGCAGGTGAAGAAATTGGACATCAAAATCCAGTTTCTGCAGAGTCAGTTGCTCCCACGCTTGATAAAGGCACTACAGAATCTGTTGAGGTTTTTACACAATACATCCCACAGCCTTACAATAAACCAGACTCTCAGGATACTAGCATCTAAAATGAGGAGGAAATAGCTGGTGAAGGGGGTCAGCCCAGTAGTTCACAGCCCGAACCAGACATAAACCCAGAAAATGGTGGTCAAAGTCAAAAGAAGAGGAAGAAACAGTCAACAGTGAGGCCTCTTCCATCAAGACAAATCTTCATACCTAACTAGGATCCAAATAAGTATCCTTCAATTTTTATACCTGTTAAGGGTGAAGATATGTCGGATGGAGGTGCAGGCATGCACTGTTATGAGTCGGAAGAGCTAGATTCTATTGCAAGTGATGATGAAGAGAGTTAGTAGGTAGCATTTCCACAAGGGAATGCAGATGCTCCAGTTAGGGAAGTAAGATTAGAGCTAGGCATGGAGTTTGAAAATCTAGAACATTTCAAAAAAGCAGTTAGAAAGTTCAACATCAACATAGGCTGAAGGATATTCTTTCCAAGAGTGGATTCAACTAGGTGTAAGGCCATATGTTATTATGAGGATTGTCTATGGCAGATATACTGTGCGAAAAGGTCGTATCCATTAAGTTTTCAAGTGAAGATGTTTGTCAATGAACATACATGCAGCAGAGTTAATAAGAATAAATCTACAGATGCAAAGTGGGTTATTGAGGAGCTTGAGGACAAGATCCGTGATCATCCAGACATGACCCAAAGGCAGGCACAAGACTTTTTCAAGAAGGAGTATGACGTAATAGTCAACAAGAGAAAGATATACAGGACTATGGTGAAGACAAAAGAAAGAATTGAAGGGTCAGAAATAGCTCAGTATGCACTTCTTAGGGACTATGCCAATAAAGTTATGAGGACCAACCTTAGCTCTACTGTAAGGATCAGCACCGATTATGTTGAAGGCACTGGACTTAAATTCAAAAGGATATACATATGTTTGGAAGGTTGTAAAAACGGGATTTTCGGTTGGCTGCCGGCCTTTTATAGGGTTGGATGGTACTTTTCTAAAAGGTTACTATCCTGGACAGTTGTTGACTGCTATTGGCCACGATGCTAATAACCATATATACCCTATATCATATGCAGTTGTGTAATGTGAATGCAAGGATAGTTGGAAGTGGTTTCTGGAACTCCTCCAAGAAGACCTAGGTGACGCAACAATCAATGGATTCAACTTCATGTCAGACATGCAGAAGGTAACGAGTGACTTCTTCTTCTTTGGATAGATGTTAAATAATAGTGCTTGACAATGTATTGTACATATTTAGTGTTGTGCTGCTTGATAAGGTGAATAATAATTGATAATTATAATTAATTTGTTAATTAAAAATAGCACTTGATAATGTATTATTTTACTTGTTTCCACCAGTGACTTATCCCTGCTATGCGTGAAGTAAATCCAAGAGCACATCACAGATTTTGTGCTATACACATATGGCAAAATTTTAGGAAACAGTAGGGGAACATAAAACTAAAAATGGGAATATGGATATATGCCAAGGCCACAACCTCTCAAGAGTTCAATGTTGTCATGGATAGGATCAGACGGGTTAATCCTCATGCTTGAGAGTATTTGAACAGGATCCCACCAAATCAATGGAGTAGGTCTAGTTTTAGCGAATACCCGAAGTCTAATAATTACACGAACAACAACTACGAATCAATCAACTCCATAATCAAGAAAATGAGAGGGAAGCCTATTATAACTATGCTGAAAGAGGTGAGGTGTTATATGATGAGCATCATTGCTAGAATAAGAAGACATTGGTAGGTTATAACGGAACTCCTGTGCAGCAGAGTAGGCTGGAGAAAGAGAAAATGGAAAGTAACAAGTGGAGACCATTTCCCACTAGAGATGATCCTGGAAATATATATGAAGTTCAGTGCTTGCCACACAAGGTTATAATGGATATTGGAAAGAGGACTTGTAGTTGTATATTTTGGCAACTGACTGGGTTCCCCTGCAGGCATGCATGTGCTGCCCTTGCATACCAGAATAGGAGACCAGAGGAACATGCACACAACTGGCTCTCTATGGGGGTATAGAATAGCACATACCAGTTTGTTATCCAGCATGTTCCAAGTCAAGAATACTGGCAACATGTTGATCTACCTCTTATATTGCCCCCAGTGTACAAAAAGCAAATTAGTAGACCAAAGTTAAAAAATGACAAAAAGAACAATGGACCAAAAGAACTCACCCCAGATCCTCATAGGGCTCCCAGAAAATATGGCCCCATCACCTGCAAGTACTGTTTAAAGGTATATGGTGCACGAAATTGTGATCATCAATGGCGCCATCAACATGGTACGCTCAATTGCAATCTCAACTCTTTATCACAACTTCGCACAACTAACCAGCAAGTGCACTGGGTCGTCCAAGTAATAAACCTTACGCGAGTAAGGGTCAATCCCACGAAGATTGTTGGTATGAAGCAAGCTATGGTCATCTTGTAAATCTCAGTCAGGCGGATTCAAATGGTTATGGAGGATTAATGATTAAAAGATAAATAAAACATAAAATAAAGATAGAGATACTTATGTAATTCATTGGTGAGAATTTCAGATAAGCGTATGGAGATGCTTTGTCCCTTCCGTCTCTCTGCTTTCCTACTGTCTTTATCCAATCCTTCTTACTCCTTTCCATGTCAAGCTGTATGTTGGGCATCACCGTTGTCAATGGCTACAGTCTCGTCCTCTCAATGAAAATGTTCAACGCGCTCTGTCACAGCACGGCTATTCATCTGTCGGTTCTCGATCATGTCGGAATTGAATCCAGTGATTCTTTTGCGTCTGTCACTAACGCCCCACAATCGCGAGTTTGAAGCTCGTCACAGTCATTCAATCCCTGAATCCTACTCAGAATACCACAGACAAGGTTTAGACCTTTCAGATTCTCAAGAATGGCCGCCAATGGATTCTAGCTTATACCACGAAGATTTTGATTAAGGAATCCAATAGATATACATCCAAGCCTTGTTTGCATATAGAACGGAAGTGGTTGTCAGGCATACGTTCATAAGTGAGAATGATGATGAGCGTCACATAATCATCACATTCATAAAGTTCTTGGGTGTGAATGAATATCTTAGAACAAGAATAAGCTGAATTGAATGGAAAATAGTAGTAATTGCATTCATACTCGAGGTACAGCAGAGCTCCACACCTTAATATGTGGTGTGTAGAAACTCCACCGTTGAAAATACATAAGTGATAATGGTGATCATTGGCTTCGGCCCCAGAGAGGGAACCAGAAGAACCAAGATCTAGGCATGGCCGAGAGGCCAGCCCCCATGATCTAAGAACTAGACGTCCAAAGATGAAAATACAATAGCAAAAGGTCCTATTTATAGAGAACTAGTAGCTTAGGGTTTACAAAATGAGTAAATGATGTAAAAATCCACTTCCGGGCCCACTTGGTGTGTGCTTGGGCTGAGCATTGAAGCTTTCATGTGTAGAGACTTTTCTTGGAGTTAAACGCCAGCTTTTGTACCAGTTTGGGCGTTTTACTCCCACTTCTGTGCCAGTTCTGGCGTTAAACGCCAGAATTCTTGAGCTGACTTGGAACGCCTGTTTGGGCCATCAAATCTCAGGAAAAGTATGGACTATTATATATTTCTGGAAAGCCCAGGATGTCTATTTTCCAACACAATTGAGAGCGCACCAATTGGGCTTCTATAGCTCCAGAAAATTCACTTTGAATGCAGGGAGGTTAGAATCCAACAGCATCTGCAGTCCTTTTCAGCCTCTGAATCAGATTTTTGCTCAGGTCCCTCAATTTCAGCCAAAAAATACCTGAAATCACAGAAAAATACACAAACTCATAGTAAATTCCAGAAAAGTGAATTTTAAATAAAAACTAATAAAAATATAATAAAAACTAACTAAAACATACTAAAAACATACTAAAAACAATGCCAAAAAGCGTATAAATTATCCGCTCATCAGTATACCATACTTCACACATTACTTACATTACTTGCATGATGAATGTCCAGGTTTATTTTCATCATATATGTATTGCAGACTGGTCACAATAGTCATAGCTATTCCAAGAAGAAGGAGGCAATGGCTGGGGGTGCTGGAGGACAGAGCTCAAGTCAACACCCTTCTGCTGGTGGGGCTACTTGGATGATAAAGAAGAGGCAGCAAGACTAGAAGAGATGTTCTGGGAGGAAACTCTGAAAGCTGTTGAAGCAGCTAAAGTAGCAGCATCTCAACCTTGACAGTGAGTCTAGTAATATTTTTTACAACTTCATTTTATTAGTTGTTTTTAATTATCACACTCATGTGTACCAACTGTTGTAGGAAACTCCATCAGTTCCTCAACATGTTCCTGATCCAGTAATGCCTCTTTCACTTAGGCCTCTGATGAGCGGATATTTTGTACGCTTTTTGGGGGTAATTTCATGTAGATTTTAGCATGTTTTAGTTAGTTTTTAGTTAAATATTATTAGTTTTTAGGCAAAAATCATATTTCTGGACTTTACTATGAGTGTGTGTATTTTTCTGTGATTTCAGGTATTTTCTGGCTGAAATTGAGGGAGTTGAGCAAAAATCTGACTTAGGCTGAAAAAGGACTGCTGATGTTGTTGGATCCTGACCTCCCTGCACTCGAAATGGATTTTCTGGAGCTACAGGAGTCCAATTGGCGCGCTCTCAACGGCGTTGGAAAGTAGACATCCAGGGCTTTCCAGCAATATATAATAGTCCATACTTTGCGCGAAGATTGACGACGTAACATGGCGTTAAACGCCAAGTACACGCTGCTGTCTGGAGTTAAACGCCAGAAAAACGTCATGATCCGGAGTTGAACGCCCAAAACACGTCAAAACCTGGAGTTTGACGCCAAGAAAGGCCTTTACACGTGGAAAGCTTTAGTCTCAGCCCCAGCACACACCAAGTGGGCCCCAGAAGTGGATTTCTGCACCAATTATCTCAGTTTATTCAATTTCTGTAAACCTAGGTTACTAGTTTACTATTTAAACAACTTTTACAGACTTATCTGGTACCTCATGCTATTTTCAGATCTGAATTACATACTTTGTGACGGCATGAGTCTCTAAACTCCATTGTTGGGGGTGAGGAGCTCTGCAGCGTCTCGATGATTTAATACAATTCCTTTGTTTTCCATTCAAACACGCTTGTTCTTATCTAAGATGTTTATTCGCGCTTAACTGTGGAGAAGGTGATGATCCGTGACACTCATCACCTTCCTCAATCCATGAACGTGTGCCTGACAACCACCTCCGTTCTACATCAGATTGAATGAATGTCTCTTAGCTTCCCTAATCAGAATCTTCGTGGTATAAGCTGGATTGATGGCGGCATTCATGAGAATCCGGAAAGTCTAAACCTTGTCTGTGGTATTCCGAGTAGGATTCCGGGATTGAATGACTGTGACGTGCTTCAGACTTTAACCTGCTGGGCGTTAGTGACAGACGCAAAAGAGGGATTCTATTCCAGTAGGAGCGGGAACCAACCGGTGATTGGCCGTACTGTGACAGAGTGCGTGCATAGCTTTCACTGCGAGGATGGGAAGTAGCCATTGACAACGGTGACACCCTACATAGAGCTTGCCATGGAAGGAACAATGCGTGTGAGAAAAGGACGCCTAGGGAAAGTAGAAATTCAAAGGACAAAGCATCTCCAAAACTCCAACATATTCCTCATTACTGCACAACAAGTAACGCTTTTATTCTCTATTATTAAAGTAATAACTATTTATTCTACGCTCTAATTGGCAACGAAAATACGAGGCTAAAGAATCCTATTGGTATCCTGACTAAGCCAAATAAAATAACATTGATTGCTTCAAACCAATAATCTCCGTGGGATCGACCCTTACTCACGTAAGGTATTACTTGGACGACCCAGTGCACTTGCTGGTTAGTTGAACGGAGTTGTGTACATACTAAAGCTCAAAAGATAGAAATCACAATTTCGTCCACCAGCCTCCAACTGCAAAAAGACCACCTAAGAAGAAGAAGAATCTGAAAAGACCACCACCAACTACTCAGCAACCACCATGTGCTCAAACTATTGTGAGGCCACTAACACCTAATGCGCAAACATCAGTTAGCCCATCACCTCCAACTTCTCATGTGCCCTCACTATGACACCTCAAACCATGCAAGCTGCCTCTTAGAGCACTACTTCAAGGTTCATGGACTTTATACCAACTCTCACAATTAAAGGATCAAGCTCAACTAGATGGTCGTAGCCAGTCTTCCATCCACCAGCAAAAAAAGGGTCAATAACTGCACAGTTGAAAGAAGGCTCAAGCAGAAGCAGCAACTCTACTCCAAATCCATGAAGCAAACGTGTTTATATTATGTTATTTTGTTTGATTTGTAGTTTATCTTATAATTGTTGGATATGTCACATATTTTACTCTATTTTGCTTATGGTTTGGTTTTCGATATGGATTGATAATCGTTGTTGAGACTCATACTTATAAGTTGAATGTTTCAGTAACTTAGTTACTACGTACATAGCATGTTATTTTGCCTCTATTTCATGTTATTTTGGTATATTATAAAAACTAAACGAAAATACCATTAGTAATGGATATTCTTTGCAAGTTATATATTTTGTAAAATTACATTTGACATTTCTTATATTTGTCATGTGTACAAATGTCTGACTCTCAATCGATTATGGGTATTTTTGTCATGACAACCATATCACAACCCAGAACATCAACCACAATAACATCGAACAGACACGAAACATCTAGCCAGGGCATTGCATCATATAATCATAGGCGAAGAACTATTCAGACTCAAAACCTCCTGAAAATCAGATACACAAAGCACACAAGGTTACATACCCCCACAATTGACATAGTCACAAGCCACAACCTAAGTCTACTAACTTCAGCTTCAATACTCCCTAATTTCATCAGCATCTTCACTTCAGCCTCAGCCTCAAGAACATCTTCGTGTATCTTTCTTTTTGATAACCCTCTCCTTAAACCCTCCCACTGAACTTCGATTTTGTCTACCCATACAAAGAAGCTACACTCTGAGGTCTATCAATGGCAAAGAAAATTTAGATCAGACACACATTCACCTCACATAGAACAGAGTATGCAACGGGTTTACCTTCCAATTGGGACAACAGATGAACCACCTCCTAGGATTCATCACCGTCCCTGACTGCAACAGCGTCATCCCCAACCTAGAGAAGCATCTGCCATTGAACTTCCTATCATGTACCTGCTTTGAAATTGAGCTTCCAGATACACTACAGCTCCCATTTGAAGGTGGAGTAAAGAGTCTTCGCCTCGACATTGGTATATCTTCAAAAAATTTTGTTAATCTAAGGCTAGGGTTCATATTTGCAATGAGAGAAGTTTTGAATTTGAAAAATTTTGGGGTTTAGGGTTCATTATAATGGTCAAACAGCTCAGCAGGCCACGTATGAAGCCCCCCGGCCATGTAACGCCGTGATGTGCCACATAGGGAGCGTCACTAATAGAGTCAACGCCGGAATAATAATTGGTTACTTTCGTCCCACAGATGTCATTATTGATGGGTACATTAGGTAATTTCTTTCTTCCGTGGGTAGATTTGCCTTATTTTCTGTATTAACCCTTATTTTAAATTGATGCTTTGGACACATATTTGTCTCATAATCTTAATGCTTTACATTGTCAATGGAACTTGCAGTTCCAAGAAATCACAAGGACATGTTAGCTTTTACAAACTGAATTGCAAATATTAGTTAGCTCTTTATTTTTTCCTTTGACTCTTCAACTGGATATTTTCGTGTCCTTAAACATGTGGAATGTTTATCTCATGTATGCCTAGCCTATATACTTTTAAATATTTGCCATTTATTGAAGGAATTCTTTTTCCTGATCTGACTTCAATAATCTTATAGGCATTTCCAGAATAAATCTTGTCAACTACATAAGGTCCTTCCCAAGTTGGAGACCACTTACCATAAGTTTTTGACTTTTTTTCTATAGGAAAAATTGTTTTCCACACTAAATCTGCAACTGCAAATGTCTTTACTTTAACACGGCGGTTGTATGATTTTGACATGATCTCTTTTTGTCGAATCACCCTCTTTAAAGCTCTCAACCTTTCGTCATCTAGTTCATTGAGCTCATCATGCAAAGAATTCCAATAATCTACTATTGGTATCTCATCTTGTCTAGCCACCCTTATACTTTGCAGATTAATATGAATTGGCAACACCGCATAATGACCGTAAACTAACTTATATGGGGTGGTTCTAGTAGAACCTCTTGGAGAATTTCAGTAAGCCCAAAGAACTTGACAGAGAGTTTGGTGCCAATTCTTGGCTGCCTTCTAATGTGTTTTTTAATTAATGCAATCAAAACTTTATTTGCTGCCTCCACTTGTCCATTGGCTTGGACATAATACGGTGTAGAAGAAAGCATTTTTATATCCCTAAACTTGGCATATTCCATGACCTTTTTCCAATAAACATGGTTCCTTGATAAGTGGTAATAGAATGAGGAATTCTAAACCTATGCACAATATGCTCTTCAATAAAATCAATTATTTCATTGTGAGTCACCTCCCTTAAAGGGATAGCCTCTACCCATTTAGAAAAATAATCAACACCAACCAAAATGAACTTATGATCTTTAAAAGAAGGTGGGTGAATCTGTCCGACCAGATCTAAAGCCCAACCTCTAAACGGCCATGACTTAATTATAACATGCAATTCTGACGCTGGAATATGTTGAAGGCTTCCATGTTTTTGGCATTCTTCACAGGACCTAGCATAATTTATACAATCTCTTTGAATAGTTGGCCAATACAATCTTCTCCTATTTATCACCCATTATTTCATTTTTTCCCTGACTGATGGGCACCACAGATTCCCTCGTGCACTTCAGCAAGAACCAAATACGCTTCTTTTTCTCCCAAACATGTCAAGAGGTTTCCATCAACAGATTTTTTAAACAAGACATTATTCATTAGAAAATAACTTTGAGCTCTATATTTAAGTTTTCAATCGACACTGAGACTTGGATTTTCTAAATATTCCACAATTGGTACTCTCCAATCTTCTAGGTCTAGCTTTTCTAATGACAACACTTCTCTTTCTCTCAAAGGCATAAATATGTCTGTTATCCTTACCAATTTTTCTAGTGTTGAGGACTTGATCTTATATCTTGAAGCAATTTGAGCTAATTCGTTTGCTTCTTAATTTAACTCCCTTGGAACATGCCTTAAAATGACATTGTCAAACTCGCTCAACAACTTTATAGCCACATTGAAATACTTTCTTAAATTTTCACTAACACACCTATACTCAAGTGATACTTGACGGACTACAAGCTGTGAATATCCAAAAATTTTCACATTTTTAACTCCTCTTTATAATAATAATTCTAGTCCCATTATTAACGCTTCATACTCTGCCTCATTGTTAGAACATTAATAAATCGATTCAAAGAGAATTTACTTGGCTTGCTGCTTGGAGAAATAATTAAAATTCCTATACCAACACCACCCTTATGGCATGAACCATCAAAATATAATTTCCAAGGCACCAAACCAACGAAACCCAGTAAACTCTCATCAATGTCACAAGGATGGTCAACCAGGAAATCAGTTAGAACCTGACCCTTAACGGCTCTTGCAAGAACAAAATGTAAAGAAAATTCCGTTAAGGCCAACAACCATTTTTCTAGTCTACCATGCAATATTGGAGAAGACAATATATATTTAAGAACATCAAATTTAGAAATTACATAAACATTCCCAGGAATCAAATAGTACTTAAGTTTTAAACAAGAAAAATATAAACCTAAACAAAGTTTCTCAATTGGAGAATAACGGCTCTCCACATCATTTAGCACACAACTTAGGTAATAAATCACTCTTTCGTTGCCATTCTCATCTTCTTGAGCCGGCATTTTACCAATTGTTACTTCAGAAGCTGACACGTAAAGTTTTAGAGGTGCTCCGTGCCTTGGAGGTGTCATAATAGGAGGATTAGCCAAAGACTGCTTGATGTTGTCAAAAGCTTCTTGATGCTCTGTTTTACATTGGAACTCTTCCTCTTTTTTCAACTTGATCAGAGGCGCAAAAGCCTTGGTTTTTCCTAACAGATTGGAAATGAACCTTCTGAGGTAATTGGCCTTTCCTAAAAATGCTTGTAGTTACTTTTTGTTAGCTGGAGGAGGAGCCTCTAAGATAACCTTTGCCTTATTTTTGTCAATTTCAATCCCTTTTTTCTGTACCAAGAAACCAAGAAAATTCCCTGCACTCACACCAAAAGCACATTTTAAGGGATTCATTTTCAATTTATGCTTTCTCATTCTTTCAAATATTTTTTTTTTAAATTTTCTAGATGCTTTTTTTTAAGCATTTGATTTGACAACTATATCGTCAACATAAATTTTCATAAAATTTTTAATAAAGTCATGAAAAATTTTATTCATCGCCCTTTGATAAGTTGCACCAGCATTTTTGAGTCCAAATGGCATCACAACCCATTCAAAAGTTCCTAAAGCACTTGGACACCTAAATGCAGTTTTTGACACATCTTTCTCAGCTATGTATATTTGATTATAAGCTGAATATCTGATGAGCGGATAATTTGTACGCTTTTTGGCATTGTTTTTAGTATGTTTTTAGTAGTTTGAGTTGAGTTTTTATTATATTTTTATTAGTTTTTAACTAAAATTCACTTTTCTGGACTTTACTATGAGTTTGTGTGTTTTTCTGTGATTTCAGGTATTTTCTGGCTGAAATTGAGGGACCTGAGCAAAAATCTGATCCAGAGACTCAAAAGGACTGCAGATGCTGTTGGATTCTGACCTCCCTGCACTCGAAGTAGATTTTCTGGAGCTACAGAAGCCCAATTGGCGCGCTCTCAACGGCGTTGGAAAGTAGACATCCTGGGCTTTCCAGCAATATATGATAGTCCATACTTTTCCCAAGATTTGATGGCCCAAACCGGCGTTCAAAGTCACCTCAAGAAATTCCAGCGTTAAACGCCGGAACTGGCACCTAATTGGGAGTTAAACGCCCAAACTGGCATAAAAGCTGGCGTTTAACTCCAAGAAGAGTCTCTACACGAAAATGCTTCATTGCTCAGCCCAAGCACACACCAAGTGGGCCCGGAAGTGGATTTTTTATGTCATTTACTCATCTCTGTACACACTAGGCTACTAGTTTCCTATAAATAGGACCTTTTACTATTGTATTTTCATCTTTTGATCATGTTTTGATGATTGAACCCTCATTGGGAGGCTGGCCTCACGGCCATGCCTAGACCTTGTTCTTATGTATTTTCAACGGTGGAGTTTCTACACACCATAGATTAAGGTGTGGAGCTCTGCTGTACCTCGAGTATTAATGCAATTACTATTGTTCTTCTATTCAATTCCGCTTGTTCTTTGTCCAAGATATCACTTGTTCTTCAACTTGATGAAGGTGATGATTGACACTCATCATCATTCTCACTCATGAACAAAGTGACTGACAACCACTCTTGTTCTACAAGCATACGAGGCTCTAGTGTTTATCTCTTGGATTCTTTAATCGGAATCTTCGTGGTATAGGCGAGAACTGATGGCGGCATTCAAGAGAATCAGGAAGGTCTAACCTTGTCTGTGGTATTCTGAGTAGGATTCAAAGATTGAATGACTGTGACGTGCTTCAAACTCCTGAGGGCGGGGCGTTAGTGACAGACGCAAAAGAATCACTAGATTCTATTCCGGCCTGATTGAGAACCGACAGATGGATAGCCGTGCCGTGACAGGGTGCGTTGAACATTTCCAATGAAAGGATGGGAGGTAGCCACTGACAACGGTGAAACCCTTGCATAAGCTTGCCATGGAAAGGAGTAAGAAGGATTGGATGAAGACAGTAGGAAAGCAGAGAGACGGAAGGGAAGGCATCTTCATTCGCTTATCTGAAGCTCTTACCAATGATATACATAAGTATCTCTATCTTTATCTTTATGTTTTATTCGTTTATCACTATACCCAATTGAGTCTGCCTGACTAAGATTTACAAGGTGACCATAGCTTGCTTCATACCAACAATCTCCGTGGGATCGACCCTTACTCGCGTAAGGTATTACTTGGACGACCCAGTGCACTTGCTGGTTAGTTGTGCGAAGTTGTAGTGATCACAATTTCGCGCACCAAGTTTTTGGCGCCGTTGCCGGGGATTGTTTGTGTATGGACAACTGACGGTTCATCTTGTTGCTTAGATTAGGTATTATTTTTCTTCAGAGTTCTTAAGAATGAATTCTAGTGTTTCAAGGTGATGTTCTTATCATCACCAAAGCTGATTGATCATCATCAATTTAGCTCTTGAATGCAATGTCTTGCTGAAGCTTAGCTAGCTATGTCTAATTCCTTTAGACTAAAGCTTTAGACTAACATTGCATGATTCTTGGAATTCTCATTAAGAATTTTGAAAAAAATTTTGATGCAAAGAAAACATGCAAGACACCAAACTTAGAAATCTTTAATGCATGGAAAATATGAATGCAAGAATGCACATGAAAAACAACAAACAACACAACACAAGAAATCATCAAGATCAAACAAGAAGACTTGTCAAGAACAACTTGAAGATCATGAAGAATACTATGAATGCATGAGATTTTCGAAAAAAAATGCAAGAAAAATTTTAAAAGCATGCAATTGACACCAAACTTAAAAATTAACACAAGATTCAAACAAGAAACACAAAATATTTTTGATTTTTATGATTTTCTAATTTTTTTGGATTTTATTAAATTTTTTTGAAAATAAAGTTTTGAAAAACGAAAAATAAAAGAAAAAATTTTGAAAAAGATTTTTGAAAAGAAAATTACCTAATCTGAGCAACAAGATGAACCGTCAGTTGTCCATACTCGAACAATCCCCGGCAACGGCGCCAAAAACTTGGTGGACGAAATTGTGATCACTTGTTATTTGTTTATAAAGGATGTATACTCTTATGGCACTGTTTATTTTCTTCACAACTCCGTTCAACTAACCAGCAAGTGTACTGGGTCGTCCAAGTAATAACCTTACGTGAGTAAGGGTCGAATCCACAGAGATTGTTGGTATGAAGCAAGCTATGGTCACCTTGTAGATCTCAGTCAGGCAGATTTAAACATGATATTTAATTAGATTCCAATAAAATAGAAAATAAATAATAAAAAGGAAAGAAATACTTATGTAGATTCATTGGTAGGAATTTCAGATAAGCGGAATGGAGATGCTGTAGAGCTCTCGGACGCCTGCTCTCCTATTCCTTCTACTCAATCCTTCTTACTCCTTTCCATGGCAAGCTTTGTATAGGGGTTCACCATCAGCTGTGGCTACTTTCAATCCTCTCGGGGAAATATCCTATGCGGCTGTCACTCGCACAACTAACCAGTCTGGAGGCATCACCCATGGCTGATGGCTACATCCCATCCTCGCAGTGAAAGCTAATGCTCACGCACTCTGTCACAGTACGGCCAATCACCGGTTGGTTCCCTCCCCTACTGGAATAGAGTCCCTCTTTTGCGTCTGTCACCAACGCCCAGCAGGTTACAAGTTTGAAGCACGTCACAGTCATTCATTACCGGAATCCTACTCGGAATACCACAGACAAGGTGAGACTTTCCGGATTCCCAGGATCCTACTCGGAACACCACAGACAAGGTTGGACTTTCCGGATCCTCATAAATGCTGCCATCCATCTAGCTTATACCACGAAGATTCTGTTGGTGAATCTAAGAGATACACATTCAAGCTTCTTTGCATGTAGAACGGAAGTGGTTGTCAATCACGCGCGTTCATAAGTGAGAATAATAATGAGGGTTATCTAACTCATCACATTCATCATGTTCTTGAGTATATCTTGGAATAAGAATAAGATAGAGATTTGAATAAAAGAAGATAGAATTTCATTAATACTTGAGGTACAGCAGAGCTCCACACCCTTAATCTATGGTGTGCAGAAACTCCACCGTTGAAAATACATAAGCAAAAGAGGTTCAGGCATGGCCGAATGGCCAGCCCTCTCCATGATCAAGTGACCGAATGAATAAAGAGTTTAAAGTGGTCAAAAGATGTCTAATACAATAGATAAGTGTCCTATATATACTAGACTAGCTACTAGGGTTTACATGAGTAACTAATTGATGCATAAATTCACTTTCGGGGCCCACTTGGTGTGTGCTTGGGCTGAGCTTGATCAATCCACGAGCTAAGGCATTTCTTGGCGTTGAACTTTGAGTTATGACGTGTTTTGGGCGTTCAACTCCGGATCATGACGTTTTTCTGGCGTTTAACTCCAGACAGCAGCATGAACTTGGCGTTTAACGCCAAGTTACGTCGTCAATCTTCGAATAAAGCATGGACTATTATATATTGCTGGAAAGCCCTGGATGTCTACTTTCCAACGCCGTTGAGAGCGCGCCAATTGGAGTTCTGTAGCTCCAGAAAATCCATTTCGAGTGCAGGGAGGTCAGATTCCAACAGCATTAGCAGTCCTTTTGTCAGCCTTCTTCAGAGTTTTGCTCAAATCCCTCAATTTCAGTCAGAATTTACCTGAAATCACAGAAAAACATACAAACTCATAGTAAAGTCCAGAAATGTGAATTTAACATAAAAACTAAGGAAAACATCCCTAAAAGTAGCTTGAACTTACTAAAAACTATGTAAAAACTATGCCAAAAAGCGTATAAATTATCCGCTCATCAAGTGCATTTTGGGCGTTAAACGCCAGAATGTATACCATTCTGGGCGTTTAACGCCAGGATGGCAAAGGGGGAAGAATTTTGTTTTCAAATCAATTTTTTTTCAAGTTTTCAAGGTTTTTCAAAATCAAATCTTTTTCAAATCATATCTTTTCAATCAAATGTTTTCAAAATCAATTTCTTTCCTTTTTCAAAGATACTTACTAACAATTAATGATTTGATTGAACATCTCAAATATGTTGCCTTTTCTGTTGAGAGAGGTTTTAATGTTTGAATCATATCTTTTCTTGTTAGGCAAGTCATTAATCTTTAAAATCATATCTTTTAAAATTGTTTTCAAATCAAATCTTTTTTTAAAATGTTTTTCAAATCATATCTTCTCAATCACATCTTTTTAAAAGCATAACTTTTCAATCATATCTTTTTAATCACATCTTTTTCAAAATAGTTTTCAATCATATCTTTTTAACTTCTAATTTCAAAATCTTTTTCAAAAATCACTTGATTTCTTTTCCACTCTTATTTTCGAAAATCAATTAAGTGTTTTTCAAAATGTTTTCAAAATCTTTTACTTAATTTTCGAAAATTACTTCCCTTCTTCTCACATCCTTCTATTTATGGACTAACACTATTCCTTCATGTAAAAATTCGAACTCCCTCTTCTTGGACAAGTTCGAATTTTCTACTTCTGTCTTCTACCTTTCTTTTCCTCTGACACCTCAAGGAATCTCTATACTGTGACATAGAGGATTCCACATTTTCTTGTTCTCTTCTCTTTCATATGAGCAGGAGCAGAAACAAAGGCATTCTTGTTGAAGCTGACCCTGAACCTGAAAGGACCTTGAAGCGAAAGCTAAGAGAAGCTAAGGCACAACTCTCTGTAGAGGACCTGACCGAATTCTTCAAAGAAGAAGAAGACATGGCAGCCGAAAACAACAACAATGCCAACAATGCAAGAAAGGTGCTGGGTGACTTTACTGCACCTACTCCCGACTTCTATGGGAGAAGCATCTCTATCCCTGCCATTGGAGCAAACAACTTTGAGCTTAAGCCTCAATTAGTTTCTCTAATGCAACAGAATTGCAAGTTCCATGGACTTCCAATGGAAGATCCTCATCAGTTTTTAGCTGAATTCTTGCAAATCTGTGACACAGTCAAGACTAATGGGGTTGACCCTGAGGTCTATAGACTGATGCTATTCCCTTTTGTTGTAAGAGACAGAGCTAGAATATGATTGGACTCACAACCTAAAGAAAGCCTGGATTCTTGGGAAAAGCTAGTCAATGCCTTCTTGGCAAAGTTCTTTCCACCTCAAAAATGGAGTAAGCTTAGAGTGGAAGTCCAAACCTTCAGACAGAAGGATGGAGAATCCCTCTATGAAGCTTGGGAAAGATACAAACAATTAATCAGAAAGTGTCCCTCAGACATGCTTTCTGAATGGAGCATCATAGGTATTTTCTATGATGGTCTCTCTGAACTATCCAAGATGTCTCTGGATAGCTCTGCTGGGGGATCTCTTCATCTGAAGAAGACGCCTACAGAGGCTCAAGAGCTCATTGAAATGGTTGCAAATAACCAATTCATGTACACTTCTGAAAGGAATCCTGTGAACAATGGGACTAGTCAGAAGAAAGGAGTTCTTGAGATTGATACTCTGAATGCCATATTGGCTCAGAATAAAATATTGACTCAACAAGTAAATTTGATTTCTCAAAGTCTGTTTGGAATGCAAAATGCACCAAGCAGTACTAAGGATGCTTCATCTGAAAAAGAAGCTTATGATCCTGAGAACCCTTCAATGGAAGAGGTGAATTACCTAGGAGAACCCTATGGAAACACCTATAACTCTTCATGGAGAAATCACCCAAATTTCTCATGGAAGGATCAACAGAGACCTCAACAAGGCTTCAACAACAACAATGGTGGAAGAAACAGGTTTAGCAATGGCAAGCCTTTTCCATCATCTTCTCAGCAACAGACAGAAAATTCTAAGCAGAACCCCTCTGACTTAGCAACCATGGTCTCTGATCTAATCAAAACCACTCAAAGTTTCATGACTGAAACAAGGACCTCCATTTGGAATTTGGAGGCACAAGTGGGACAGCTGAGTAAGAAAATTACTGAACTCCCTCCAAGTACTCTTCCAAGCAATACAGAAGAAAATCCAAAAGGAGAGTGCAAGGTCATCAACATGGCCGAATTTGGAGAGGAAGAAGAGGAAGTGAACGCCACTGAGGAAGACCTCAATGGGCGTGCACTGACCTTCAATGGGTTCCCTAATGAGGAACCATGGGAATCTGAGGCTCAAAATGAGACCATAGAGATTCCATTGGATTTACTTCTGCCATTCATGAGCTCTGATGAGTATTCTTCCTCTGAAGAGGATGAGTATGTCACTGAAGAGCAAGTTGCTAAATACCTTGGAGCAATCATGAAGCTAAATGACAAGTTATTTGGAAATGAGACTTGGGAAGATGAACCTCCTTTGCTCACCAAAGAACTGGATGACTTGTCTAGGCAGAAATTACCTCAAAAGAAACAAGATCCTGGGAAGTTTTCAATACCTTGTACCATAGGCACCATGACCTTCAAGAAGGCTCTGTGTGACTTAGGGTCAAGTGTAAACCTCATGCCTCTCTCTGTAATGGAGAAGCTAGGGATCTTTGAGGTACAAGCTGCAAGAATCTCACTATAGATGGCAGACTATTCAAAGAAACAAGCTCATGGACTTGTAGAGAATGTTTTGGTAAAAGTTGAAGACCATTACATCCCTACTGATTTTATAGTCCTAGAGACTGGGAAGTGCATGGATGAATCCATCATCCTTGGCAGACCCTTCCTAGCCACAGCAAAGGCTGTGATTGATGTTGATGGAGGTGAATTGATCATTCAAGTGAATGAAGAATCCTTTGTGTTTGAGGCTCAAGGATATCCCTCTGTCACTATGGAGAGGAAGCATGAATAGCTTCTCTCAATTCAGAGTCAAACAGAGCCCCCACAGTCAAACTCTAAGTTTGGTGTTGGGAGGCCACAACCAAACTCTAAGTTTGGTGTTGAACCCCCACATTCAAACTCTAAGTTTGGTGTTAGGAGGTTCCAACATTGCTCTGAGTATCTGTGAGGCTCCATGAGAGCCCTCTGTCAAGCTACTGACATTAAAGAAGCGCTTGTTGGGAGGCAACCCAATGATTATATTTTATCTATTTTCCTTTGTTATTTTATGCTTTTTGTAGGTTGATGATCATAAGAAGTCACAAAATCCATTGAAAAAGCAAAAACAGAATGAAAAACAGGAAGAAAAACAGCACACCCTGGAGGAAGAACTCACTGGCGTTTAAACGCCAATGAGGCTAGCAGTTGGGCGTTTAACGCCCAGTCTGGCACCATTCTGGGCGTTTAACGCCAGAAAGGGGCACCAGACTGGCGTTAAACACCAGGAAGGGGCAAGAACCTGGCGTTAAACGCCAGAAATGGGCACCAGCCCGGCGTTTAACGCCAGAATTGGCTCAAAACGTGTTTTTGAATGCCATTTGGTGCAGGGATGACTTTTTCTTGACACCTAAGGATCTGTGGACCCCACAGGATCCCCACCAACCCACCACCCATCTTTCTCTTTACCACTCACATTCATCCTTCCAAAAACCCCCACCTATCAAATCCCACTATCATCATCACTCCTTCATTTTCACACACCCTAAACACTACTTCTTCCCCTAATGGCCGAAACACAAAGCCATTCCCTTCTTCCTCATTTCTTCTTCTTCTACTCTCTTCTTTCTTTTTTTGCTCAAGGACGAGCAAACCTTTTAAGTTTGGTGTGGTAAAAGCATTGCTTTTTGTTTTTCCATAACCATTTATGGCATCCAAAGCCGGTTCAACTGAGAAGGCATGACCTCAAGCCCATCACTAAGAAAAGGATGGAGCAAACAAGAGACCCCTCTCATCAAGAGATCCCTGAGATGCCTCAAGGGATGCACTTTCCTCCACAAGACTATTGGGAGCAACTGAACACCTCCCTAGGAGAATTGAGTTCCAACATGGGACAACTAAGGGTGGAGCACCAAGAACATTCCATCCTCCTCCATGAAATTAGAGAAGATCAAAGAAGCATGAGAAAGGAGCAACAAAGGCAAGGAAGAGACATTGAGGAGCTCAAGCACTCCATAGGATCTTCAAGAGGAAGAAAGAGCCGCCATCACTAAGGTGGACCCGTTCTTTAATCTCCTTGTTCTTTATTTTTCTGTTTTTCGAAATTTTCATGCTTATGTTTGTCTATGTTTGTGTCTTATGATCATTAGTGTCTTAGTGTCTATGCCTTAAAGCTATGAATATGAATCCATCACCTTTCTTAAATGAAAACTATTTTTATTACAAAAGAACAAGAAGTACAGGATTTCAAATTCATCTTTAAAACTAGCTTAATTAGTTTGATGTGGTGACAATACTTTTTGTTTTCTGAATGTATGCTTGAACAGTGCACATGTCTTTTGAATTTGTTGTTCATGAATGTTAAAATTGTTGGCTCTTGAAAGAATGATGAAAAAGGAGACATGTTACTGAGGATCTGAAAAATCATAAAAATGATTCTTGAAGCAAGAAAAAGCAGTGAACACAAAAAAAAAAAAGAGAAGGAGAAAAACGAAAAAAAAGGGAGAAAAAGAAAAAGAAAGAAAAAGAAAGAAATAAAGTTGTGATCCAAGGCAAAAAGAGTGTGCTTAAGAACCCTGGACACCTCTAATTGGGGACTCTAGCAAAGCTGAGTCACAATCTGAAAAGGTTCACCCAATTATGTGTCTGTGGCATTTATGTATCCGGTGGTAATACTGGAAGACAGAGTGCTTTGGGCCACGGCCAAGACTCAATAAGTAACTGTGTTCAAGAATCATCATACTTAACTAGGAGAATCAATAACACTATCTGGATTCTGAGTTCCTAAAGAAGCCAATCATTCTGAATTTCAAAGGATAAAGTGAGATGCCAAAACTGTTCGGAGGCAAAAAGCTACTAGTCCCGCTCATCTAATTTGGAGCTAAGTTTCATTGATAATTTGGAGTCTATAGTATATTCTCTTCTTTTTATCTTATTTGATTTTCAGTTGCTTGGGGACAAGCAACAATTTAAGTTTGGTGTTGTGATGAGCGGATAATTTGTACGCTTTTTGGCATTGTTTTTAGTATGTTTTTAGTAGTTTGAGTTGAGTTTTTATTATATTTTTATTAGTTTTTAACTAAAATTCACTTTTCTGGACTTTACTACGAGTTTGTGTATTTTTCTGTGATTTCAGGTATTTTCTGGCTGAAATTGAGGGACCTGAGCAAAAATCTGATCCAGAGACTCAAAAGGACTGCAGATGCTGTTGGATTCTGACCTCCCTGCACTCGAAGTGGATTTTCTGGAGCTACAGAAGCCCAATTGGCGCGCTCTCAACGGCGTTGGAAAGTAGACATCCTGGGCTTTCCAGCAATATATGATAGTCCATACTTTGCCCAAGATTTGATGGCCCAAACCGGCGTTCAAAGTTACCTCAAGAAATTCCAGTGTTAAACGCCGGAACTGGCACCTAATTGGGAGTTAAACGCCCAAACTGGCATAAAAGCTGGCGTTTAACTCCAAGAAGAGTCTCTACACGAAAATGCTTCATTGCTCAGCCCAAGCACACACCAAGTGGGCCCGGAAGTGGATTTTTTATGTCATTTACTCATCTCTGTACACCCTAGGCTACTAGTTTCCTATAAATAGGACCTTTTACTATTGTATTTTCATCTTTTGATCATGTTTTGATGATTGAACCCTCATTGGGAGGCTGGCCTCACGGCCATGCCTAGACCTTGTTCTTATGTATTTTCAACGGTGGAGTTTCTACACACCATAGATTAAGGTGTGGAGCTCTGCTGTACCTCGAGTATTAATGCAATTACTATTGTTCTTCTATTCAATTCCGCTTGTTCTTTGTCCAAGATATCACTTGTTCTTCAACTTGATGAAGGTGATGATTGACACTCATCATCATTCTCACTCATGAACAAAGTGACTGACAACCACTCTTGTTCTACAAGCATACGAGGTTCTAGTGTTTATCTCTTGGATTCTTTAATCGGAATCTTCGTGGTATAGGCGAGAACTGATGGCGGCATTCAAAAGAATCCGGAAGGTCTAACCTTGTCTGTGGTATTCTGAGTAGGATTCAATGATTGAATGACTGTGACGTGCTTCAAACTTCTGAGGGCAGGGCGTTAGTGACAGACGCAAAAGAATCACTGGATTCTATTCCGGCCTGATTGAGAACCGACAGATGGATAGCCGTGCCGTGACAGGGTGCGTTGAACATTTCCAATGAGAGGATGGGAGGTAGCCACTGACAACGGTGAAACCCTTGCATAAGCTTGCCATGGAAAGGAGTAAGAAGGATTGGATGAAGACAGTAGGAAAGCAGAGAGACGGAAGGGAAGGCATCTTCATTCGCTTATCTGAAGCTCTTACCAATGATATACATAAGTATCTCTATCTTTATCTTTATGCTTTATTCGTTTATCACTATACCCAATTGAGTCTGCCTGACTGAGATTTACAAGGTGACCATAGCTTGCTTCATACCAACAATCTCCGTGGGATCGACCCTTACTCGCGTAAGGTATTACTTGGACGACCCAGTGCACTTGCTGGTTAGTTGTGCGAAGTTGTAGTGATCACAATTTCGCGCACCAATATCCATCCATAAAACTTAATAATTCATAACCAGCCGTAGAATCTATATATCAGCTATAGGCATTGGATATTCATCTTTTGGTGTTGCAGAATTTAAATCTCTAAAATCAATGCAAACCCTTAATTTTCCATTCTTTTTCATGACAGAAACAATATTAAAAATCCAGTTGACATACCTTGCTGTTCTTATAAACTTACCCTTAAGAAGTCTTTCAATCTCTTTTTTAATCTTCTGCACGATTTTAGGAGCAAATCTCCTTGGTGGCTGCTTGACAGGTTTGACATTGGTTTTCAATGACAATTGATGTTCTACTAATTCACGATTCAAGCCTGGTATCTCTGCATAATCCCATGCAAAACAGTCGCAATATTCCTTCAAAATCTCCACCATTTCTTTTTTAAAATCATCAGGCAGCATTTTACTCACATATGTTGGTCTAGGATAATCACCGTTACCAATATCTACTTCCTTCAAAGGATCCTGCACCTCAACCTTTTTTATAGTGTTAGTGTTATTTTTTTCAAAACCTAAAGGACCATCATCATATATACAATCATAAGGTACACTGTTAATGCACCATTCTCTGTCTGCCATATAGGCTGACAGTCAAGCCTGTTGGCTCGTCAAACTCATCATCTAAATTTCTCCTAAGGCCGTATCCGCCCCGGCCTTAGGGACCAAAATAAAACCATTCATATCTATTTTGCATAGCTCAATACTTTCAGGATTAAATGCCTTGGTGTCAACCGTCAGTGGCTTGACTCCAGGATTATACATCCTGAAATCGACATGCATCTCATCATAGTAACATGTACTATTATCAGCAGGAACTTCTTCCACTCCTCCATCTTTGTACTAGAAAATTAAATTTTGATGTAGAGTGGATGGAATAGCACCCATTCCATGAATCCAATCACATTCCAAAATCAAGTTAAAACCAACCTTAGAAGGAACAACAATAAATAGAGTTGGCCTATTGACAGAACCAACTTCAATTGACAGCAGAACCACACCTCTAACAGAAGAAGTCCTTTCATTAAAATCTGTTACCCCAATGCTACTTTTAATCAGATATTTTTTAGTCTTTCCAAGCCTTCCCATCATTCTTTCAGGCATGAGATTGACAGCAGCTCCCCCGTCGACCAAAATCTTATTGACTATCCTTCCATCAACACAAGCCTTGATATGCAGTGGACGCAAGTGTTCTTTGTCATTTTCAGTAGGCTTCTCAAATAATCCTCCACCACACATATTGTCATCTAGTAATAAGCATTTGCTTCCAGGAAATACATCATAATAATAATCTTCTAATGACTCCACTTCCCGAACTTGACTATACTCCTTAGGCAATATTGACACCACAGCTATAGGTTGCTTAACACCAAATATTGTTTCTAAGCTGTTATCAAAACCAGTGTCAAAATTATCAGTAATTAAATCTTCATCCTTTTCTCCCTTGTGTTCAACCATTACCTTCTTTCCGGCAAGATTATTCTTTATATTTTTATCGCATTTAGGGTGATTAGAAGAATTGCCTGTTTTTGCAGACTTGGCCATGGTTGGCAAAGGAGAAAAATCTACACCGTGTCCCTTCTATAGATCTAAAGGAACATACTCAGGTATATTCTCTTTTTGCTCAAAAGTTATAAAAGGAGAATACTTTAGAATATTTTGACAATTTGGCCAAGGAGAGTAATTAGGAACCTGTTGCATGTTAGGATTATAGCAAGAGTAAATTGGCTTTGAGGGAATAGGCACATTTTTTGAAATATATATATAGTATCTCCATCTTATGCATGATTCATGTTCCATGACTGAGACTCGTAGTACCTGGGCTTAAAAGGTTTAGACTTCACCCATTTATTTTTTCCTCTTACAAAAGCAGTAGGTTGATTCTGCACATTTCTCACATTCTAGACCCATTTATTGTTTGAAATTTTGGTGGGAGGAACTCTTGTATTTTAAGAAAATCCATTAGGTTTTTTATCAATCATGACTACAGTCTTTATCTTCTGGTTGACGGGTTGTATCCCAGTGTTGTTGACACACTTGTTCAAAGGAGCCTGATGATGAACGAATTTTTGACGGTTTAGAATTTCTCAAATAAAATCTCGTCGAAGTATAGTTTCTAAACCAAGCAATGATCCTTTCATACAAAAAGTTGTTTGTCACTAGTACAAACCCCTAAAATTTATAAACCGAAGTATTGGAACCTCGGGTCGTTCTCCCTAGGAATTACAATAAAGTGTCTTGTTATTGGTTGTGAGTTATTTTGGGGTTTTAGATGAGAAACATGAATGGTAAATGGTAAGAAAACTTTATTAACAAAATGGTCTTGGCAAGATTTGGTTGTCAAGGGTCTTCATCATTATCACTAGCCACAAGTATGGTAGTTGCAAGGATTAATCCCACTTAGTCATCCTTAAATCAATTAACAAAGGAAAGTCAAGTGAGTTATATCAATCCTAGTCCATAAGTCCTAGCTTTCCACTAATTGGATTAATGAAGGCTAGAGTTAATGGCTATCAACTAGCAATCAATTGGACACTAGTGACTCAAGAAATCCTAAGTTACCTTCTCAAGCCAAGAACATAAAATTCTAGTCTAACATTCTTCCAAGCATTTAATCAAACACTTGGAAAGCACAAAAGAAAAGTATAGTAAATCACAACAAGAATGAATTCTAACTACAATTGAATGTAAAGAATTAACAACAACAATCAAGGAAATCTCAATTATCCTGAATTACCTCAAATTGCATTATTGAAAGAAAATAAAGAGAACAAGAGTATCTCAATTACAAAACCTAGAAACAAAATAAGAGAAATTACAACAAGAGGATAGGGATAGAGAGAAGAACCAAAGTGTAGCAATCACCACTTGAAGGTAGAAGTAGAAGGAGACTTGAATTAAACCTAGAACTATGAGATCCTAATCTAACCCTAATTCCTAATCCTAATTCTAGAGAGAAGTGAGAGCTTCTCTCTCTAAAAACTAGTTCTAACTACTTCTAAAACTAAACTATTACTAATGATCAAAAGTATGTAAAGTATCTAAAGTATGAAGTGTATGTTGATTCCTCTTCACTCCTTGGGTTAAATAGCATCAGAAATGAGTTGGATTGGGCCCACAAGGCTTCTAAAATCGCTGGCCACGTTTTGCTTTAAGTGAACCAGGTGGCAGCAACGGCGCGTGCGCGTACTTTGTGCGTGCGCGCTACCATACGTGTAGCAACTATGGCAAATCTTATATCATTTCGAAGCCCCGGATGTTAGCTTTCTAACCCAACTAGAACCGCATCATTTGGACCTCTGTAGCTCAAGTTATAGTCGTTTAAGTGCGAAGAGGTCGGCTTGACAGCTTTTCGGTTCTTTCATTTCTTCATGAGTTCTCCAACTTTTCATGCTTCTTTCTTCATTTCCTTGATCCAATCTTTGCCTTCTAAATCTGAAATCACATAGCAAACATATCAAGGCATCTAATGGAATCAAGGAGAATTAAATTTAGCTATTTTAAGACCTAAAAAGCATGTTTTCACTCTTAAGCACAATTAAAGGAGAATATACAAAACCAGCCTATTTCATTGAATAAATGTGGGTAAAAGGTGATAAAATTCCCTAAATTCAATACAAGATAAACCGTCAAATTGGGGTTTGTCAACCTCCCCACACTTAAACCAAGCATGTCCTCATGCTTAAGCCAAGAGAAAGCAAAGGGCATTAACATTTATTCAATGTAACCTATCTATATGCATCCTATCTACATGAATGCAACTAGATGCAAAATGGTTGTACCTACTTGGTTAAAAATAAATCAATCCTCCAAGTCATACATGCACAAGTAGGGTCAAGATCATATAACGATTCATGAATCCTACCAATTCAAATATAAAAATTGAAGTTCAAATAGACTTGCAAGAAGAATGCTCGTGAAAGCCGGGAATCAAGGAATTGAGCATCGAACCCTCACCGGAAGTGTTTGCACTCTAGTCACTCGGTGTTTGGGGTTGATTCACTCAATTCTCCCCTAATCATGCTTCCAAGATTTGTTTTTCATCTAACAATCAACAATTATTCAATGCATGCATACAATTATCATGAGGTCTTTTCTTTAGGTTGTAATGGGGCTAGGGTTAAGGTAGGATGCATATTTGGTCAAGTGAGCTTGAAGTTTGAATCTTTGATAGGCTTAGACTTCCCACCTAACCTATGACATCCTATATTCTAACCTAACTACCCATTCTTCATTTTTCCACATACTCATGCATTCTCTTTTCATTTCACAACACATATGCATTGACTTTTATTTGAGCTTTACTTTGGGGCATTTTGTCCCCTTTTTATTGTTTTTCTTTTTCTTTCTTTTCTATTTTTTTTCTATATTTTTTTCTTTTCCATATTATTTTTCTTTTCTTTTTCTTTTGTTTTTTTTTCTCATCATTTTTTTTATATACAAGAGCATCAATGCATAAGGTCTATACATTTGATCAATACACGAGCATGTACCCCAATTCCCAATATTTTCAATAATAATGCAAAACTACCCTTTTATTCACCCAATGTCCCAAGGTTCCCATACTTGAATGATACTCACACACACTAGCCTAAGCCAATCAAAGATCCAAGTTAAGGACATTTATTGTTTTCCGCTTTAAGCTTGTAATGTGCTAAAATTAAGAACAAGTGGGTTAAGCGTAGGCTCAAATTGGCTAACAATGGATGATAAAAGGTAAGGCTTTTTGGGTAAGTAAGCTAAATGAAATGATGGCCTCAATCATATAAATGCATGAATGCACAAAATAATGGACATAAAGAATCAAACAAATCAAAGATTACAATCATAGGAAGGGAATAATGCACACAAGAAGGAAGAATAAGTGGTTATAAGATGTAACCACACCATAAGGCTCAAAGCTCACATGCTTGTGTGTTCTTAGCTCAAAAACCATGTTCCAAAATAAATTCTTTCAAGTAAGTTCAACAAAAAAAATTTATTTTAATTGGTAGGGTGCCCTAAAATAGTTTCTTGGAAAGGAAATCATCACCCTAACCAAGTAGTCCTAATAAGAAAGAGTGGTAAAAATATATACAAATTCTAACTAACATGCAACCTATCATGCAATGCAATAACTAACTAACATTGGTGTTGAAAAAGAAAATTGTTACCCATGGAGATCGGTCGAACGACCTCCCCACACTTGAAGATTGCACCGTCCTCGGTGCATGCAAAGAAGAGCAAGGTGGACGGGTTGCTACAATTGATGAGCTTCTTCAAAAGGTTGTGCGGATGACTTGTTTGTTGCCCCATTTAGAAACTTTCCTTTCCTTCCTTCTTGGTGGCCAACCTAAAAGGATAGAAAAGGAAAGGAATATTAGGCCTATAACAAAGATATCGAAGCAAATAGAACATAGGCGGGGGCTAATGCCAAATAAGAAGCAAATATGACCGCCTAAATTTTATTTTCCCTCGACTATCTTCCGCTTTAGCTCGTTAGTTTCATTTTCTTTTTCAGCAATCTTCTTTCTTAACTCAGCCTTTTCTTTCTCTTCAACTTTGCACTTTTCAAACTCTTTTGCAGTTTCCTTGTCAAAAACAACATTGCACTTTGGGCACATAGCAATGGTGCTGTCAGATTCTTTAATTCTCAACAAAAAATCTAAAAGATCCTCACCAGGACGAGGATAAACTGGCTTCTTATCTCATGTAAAAATCCTCAGGTCTTTATTTTCATCTTGAGCACTAACCATTGTGGTGTCAATTTCTACTATGTTGCCTGACAGATTGAATGGCTCAACATAATTTGAATCAGCAGTAAATAGTTCAATGTCTATCTTCATAGTAGTTTTATCCTCAAACTTCAACCTTCCTTCTTCAATGGCTTTTTGTATCAAGTCCCTGAAACGGATGATTATTAGTGGTGTGCGAAAATACCTGATAAAACTTACAAAATTTCTTATTCTTTATTTCATCAACTGTAGGCATCTTTTTTCCTTCTAGTAAAATAAGTTGCTAAATATTTGATCTACCTTAGAAATATCAAAAGAATAAGTCTTATTTTCAACTTTAGAATAAGAAGAAACTTTTTCTTTTCCTTTAACAGGCTTCAAAGATTTGCATACATAAGGAAGACCCCCATGTAATTCAGCAATATAAATCTCTTTCTCATCTGAATCACTACTATCGGAAAAACAATAAACATATGCAACCTTTTTTGAACCCTTTTTAAAATTTTCTTTTTCTTTCTTAATTTTCTTTATCTGTCTTACTCTCTCAGCTAATTAGGAAAGATCTAAAGTATATTGATTAACAAGTTTCTTCCTAACTCCAAATTCTAGCCCATTAGTAGCTATTTTGACAACTTCAAATTCTGGAATCGGAGTAAAACATTTATTTTTCATGTTTCTAAACCGTGCCAAATAAGTGTCAATGGATTTTCCCTCTGCACGTTTCACAGAGAATAAATATGTAAGACCAACTTTTAATTCACCTCGAAAAAATTGATCATGAAAATTTCTTTCTAACTGTACCCAAGAATGAGTAAAATTTGGTCTCAAGTTGGAGAACCATGTAAATGCATTTTTTGTTAAAGAAGAAGGAAAAATATCTCATCTTGAGATATTCATTAGAAGTTGCTTCCTCAATTTCAACAGTATATCGAGTAATATGCTTTACTGTAGAGTCATTTTCTTTTCCAGAAAATTTTGTAAGGGATTTTAAAATTTTTCAACCTCTTGGAAGCTCTGCTTTTTGGACACATTCAGGAAAAGTGGACACAAAATATGGCCTATTTAAGCAACTAACATTAAATTTTAAATGGTTTAACACTTGTTTGACATTTCTAGCTAGATTATAATACCCCTCTAAGTTGTTTGCCTAAGTCTTTCCAACATATCATCAGCATTTTGACCATGTCTAGGCATATGAACATCATAATTAGGAATTGCTCCACCGTTCTGACTGACATTATCAAACCTTAAACCCTGGTTATCATTTTCTTCTAAATTTACCACAGTAGCAATCCTATTAACTTGCCTATTTAATTGTTCAATTCTAGTGTTTGTGTTTTCTAAAAGAGGATTTAAAACTGTCACCATTTGATGAGTTAACATATTTACTAGATCATGGTGGTTTTCATCCATCTGTTACCTAATGTTTGCTAAAGATCCCACGGTTTGACTAGGTTGATTAACAGGTATTGCTCTTGACATGTCAGGAAACACAGGTCTGGAATTTTCTACCCTAGTGACAGTGGATGTAGTAGAATTAGATGCACTGTTATTTCTTGTATTAATAGCATGTAAAAAATTTTGTTGTATATGTGTGAACCTGACACCCCAGAAACAGGTACATTTGACATGCCATATGGATTTTGATAAAGAGAATTTTGAAAAGTTGAGTAGAGAGGCACAGACAATCCTTGTGTCACCATGGGGGGGCATACCCCGGTGGCAAGCCATATGGCGGCCACCCCACGGTATTTATGTGGGTTGCATTTAACCCTGTATGAGCATGACCAACGCCATCATGCCTCACTGACAGCAAGGTAGGCTCTGCGTTTGAAATCACAGGAGAATTTTTGGATTCATTTCCTCTAGTCTCATCACTGAAAGTAGAAGAAGATGTTGCAGAAGTATTTGACATGTCAACTAACGGTGATTTCTTTGCCTCTGGACGCACGAACTTACCACTGCGCAACCACATGCAAATTCAAAACTCCTGGTTTTCCTTTTGACAATTACAATCTATTGACAAGGTCCCACCGGGCGTGCCAATTTGTTTTACTCAAATTTTTGTTAATATTAAAAGAAAATGTGGGTATCTCAATGTCGCAATTATAACGTCAAATAAAATTAAAAGGAATAAAAGTAACAAATAAACATATAAAGGCAAGGTGCCGGTGGCGAAGTAAATTACAGAAATTGAAACAAACAGGAAATTAAAAAGAAGATGAAGGAAGAAACATGAATGTAAAAGAGAAGAAGATGTAAAAGTAGAGGAATTTTATTAATAAAAATTGGAAAAAAGCAAAGTACAAGTGTTTAAGTTCAGAAAAATTACTTAAGATCCCCAATTTTACTCTGTGATGCCAAGGGACTGAGAGCGTTTTGGGTTTCTAAGTGTTTTCCAAGAAAAACTGAACTGGTTACAATGTGTTCCTAAAGCATTATTTATAGACAAACCTAATGTCAACTGACAGTTACCATTTGTACACCTGTTGCGGGAAATTTAGATTGGCCTGTAACCGTTTTCACACCTCTTGTGAATTTCAAAAATCAAATAGATAACCAACTGTCAAATGATCTAATTTAATTTAAAATAGATATAAATATTATATATGGAGACATCACCATGTAACTAATTATTTCTTTTTATAACTTTCTTATAAAAATTATATTTTGTCTAATAGCCACCTCAATATATTGTTTGTTAAGGACTAATGTAATGTACTTTGCCAATTTTAAAAACATAATTGATACAATTTGAATTTTAAGAACCATTTTGGTACAGGACACTAATTTTAGGGATGGCTTTACTCATTGTAATTAATTCTGCAACAAACTTTTTTGTAATCGAGAAAGTATAAGGGACAACTACACCATCAACCATTTTGAACAACTTATTTGAACGCAGCATTTTATATTTTTTAAAAATAGAATTTTGAATAACAATTAGGATTAGCACCACGAAATTAGGATTAGCATAACGTAATTCTCCACTAATGATCATCATGTGACCGCTTTGTCAACGTGAAATGCTCCACTGCATATGCCACTCACCCCTACGTCCTCCCCCTCCACCACGTCTGCCACTCGCGATAGCATCCTCTCCTTCCATCGTGTCTCGTGGCGATGCTATTCCTTCTTCATCTAGTTAAGAGAAAAGGAACATAAGAAACATTCGAAAAGCTATCAAAGAAACATCCATGAAAAAAACATCTGATATCAAACACCACTCATAGACAATTTTTTCAACAAATTAAAAAAGAACATTTTGAAACTTATAAAAAAACATCCAGTAGACAACAAAAAAATACCCAAAATCCGAGTTAAAAAGAGTATTTAATAATGGAAAAAGAAACATTTGGAGCCATGTAAACAAAAAAAGAACATCTGCAAATCTATGTTAAGAAACATCCATCTAAAAAACAAAGAAACTTCTATCGAAACGCAAAGAAACATCAATTTAATCAGAAACAAGCACCTGTCACCGCAATCGACTCACGGGCGAAAGGGCCGGCTTAGGGCTGATGCACCGGCGTGGTGAGGCACGGCGCAGCGACGGACTACTGGAGATCCTTCGCGTGGCTGTTGGCATCATCTTCGACGGAGAGGAGACTCGGGCAGTTGCTTCTTCGGGAGGACGGGCAGCATGGGGTCGAGGACAGGTAGTTGGGTTGCCCGGGGCGGTGATGGCATTTGGGACTTGATAAACCACTATTTTATGGCTTACAATGTGCTTAATTGTGTGGTTTTATCATGGTCTTTACCCACTTATTCATATAATTAGCATGCATTTATATTTCCTTCCTAAAATTATTACATGATTGAAAACATGCTTCTTTGGTCTTAATTTAGCTAATCTTAATCCTCTCTTATTACCATTTGATGCCTTGATCTGTGTGTTAAGTGTTTCAAGCTTTATAGGACATAAATGAGTGAGAGATTGGGAAGAAAGCTTGCAAAAATAGAAGGAACACAAGAAATTGAGGAGATGACCAGCGAGAAGTGACGCGTACGCGTCAGCGACGTAACCGCGCGGAAGAAAAGAATTCGCAGTGACGCGGTCGCATGGCTCACGCGACCGCACGGATTGGAAAAGCACAAGTGACGCGAAAGCGTGGACGACGCGAACGCGTGGCAGGGAAAAATGCGAATGACGCGTCTGCATGGATGACATGATCGCGTGACGTGCGCGATCTGTAGAATTACAAAAGTCACTGGCAGAGATTCTGGGCCGCATTTCAACCCAGTTTTCGGCCCAGAAACACAGATTAAAGTCAGAGAACTTGCAGAGACTTGAGATCATGCTCTTATAATTCATAATTTTAGGATTAGATGTAGTTTTTAGAGAGAGAGGTTCTCTCCTCTCTCTTAGGACTAGGATTTTTAGAACTTAGGAATATTTTTATCTCATCCTTTTATCAGGTTCAATATCTTTTTATTTCGACTTCTCTTAATTGTTGATAATTGATGTTGCTTATTTGGCTTATGACTCTTCATATTTGGATTGATTTTATTTTATTAATATAATTGAGATATTTCAGATTTATATGTCACTGATGTTTGGTGTCTATCCAAATTATTTTCATTCAAGTAGATTTTATTCCCTTTTGGCTTTGGTTGATTGATTGGTAACTCTTGAGTTATCAAACTCATTGTTGACTGAAAATTAGAATTCTTCAAGAATTAATTCGAGATCCAATAACTCTGACTTTTCCCAAGGAAAGACTGGGACTTGAGGATTCGAATTAATTCATTCACTTGACTTACCTTCATAGTTAGAGGTTAACAAAGTGGGAGAAAAATCCAATTCTCATCACAATTGATAAGGATAACTAGGATAGGACTTCCAGTTCTCATACCTTACCAAGAGTTTATTTTACAGTTGTTATTATTTTATTTTAAGTGTCATTCAACATACCTTTTACCTTAATCCAAAACCCCAAACATACTTTTGCATAACCAATAATAAGAACATACCTCCCTGCAATTCCTTGAGAAGACGACTCGAGGTTTAAATACTCGGTTATCAATTTTAAAAAGGGGTTTGTTACTTGTGACAACCAAAACTTTTGTACGAAGGGATTTCTGTTAGTTTAGAAGCTATATCTACAACGCGAATATTTTTATAAATTCTTTACTAGCAAAAATCCTAACGTCAAAATGGCGCCGTTGCCGGGGAATTGCAAACCTGTGCCTTATTATTGGTTATTGTAAATATTTTTCAAAAAAAAATAATTTTCAGATTTAAAAATTTTTTATCTTATCTTATCTTATTTTTCAAAATTCAAATCTTTTTCAAAATATTTTCTTTTTGTTAATTTTTATTTTTATTATCTCTCACTACTATGAACTCTCACCCCTTTGGCTATAAGTCTGATTATAATTATGTTGCAGGAAGAGGAGATTATAATGACAACATGTACCATGGTTGGAACAATCAAAGATGGGAGGAGCCACAAGGATTTGATCAACCCCCATGGCAACATCCACCTCCAATGGACTATCAACAACCATTCTGTGATGCATATCAAGGCAATGGCTATGGTGAGCACTCTTTTGATTATCAACAACCACCACCATACTCCTATGAACTCCCTCCTCAATATAGCTTTGGACCACCATACTCATAAGCCCCTTACCACCAAACATCCTCATATGATCCTAACCCTCAACCACCATACCAACCATCTTATGAGCCAAATGAACCATATATAGAACCACCACAATTCCACCCCAATTACTCCCAAGAACCACCACCTCAATATACACCATCTCCATATCCATCGATCCAAGAGCACTATGGTCTTACTTATAATACCCAAGCAAAACAAGAATCAACGGATCATCTCAAGGAAACAGTGGATCAATTTCATGCAACCCTTCATCAATTGAATCAAGCAATAAATCAATTAGCTTCCCGACGTTCGGATACTCAAGGAACCCCCATGGCTTCATGTGGACAATCTAATGAAGAACGTAGCATGAAAGAGACACTAGAGACTCCAGTGGACAATAAGGAGCATGACTTTGTACTGGAACAAGTGGAGAAAGCCATAATAGTTGCAGAGGAAGAAGTGGTTGAAGATTTAGGAGATGCAGAACCTCCACGGGAACCTCAAGTCATAGAACCCTCTTCTAAGGAATTTGAATTTATTGTTGAGGAAGGTGTACAACCTCCAAGGCATGTCATGACAGAAGACTTGGAAGAGGTTAATCAAGAGATGGAGATTCAAGAAGAAGAGGCACAACCTCCCATGCCCTTGGTGAGCAATGAAGAAGAGATTGAACTGGCAGAAAGCTACCAAGAGGAAGAGGTTGAGATTGAAGAAGCTTACAAAGAGGTGGAAGTTGTCAGAGAAGAGCATAAGGGAGTGGAGCTTGCAAATTCATTAGAAATATCTCTCCCAAAACCATTACCGTCCAACACAACGTTCAAGTGGGTAAAATTCCTATCCTTATCCTTTACTTTCCCACTTGAATATGGGCTACTAGAGATGGATGGTCAACTTAGAGCTCGCTGTGGCATCAAGAGTAAGAGGAAGATGGTTAGTGGTAAGAATTGTCCTGCAAGGTTCATTATGGTTGGAAGCTTTAAGTTTAAACGCAAAGGTTGGTGTAAAGCTCAACTGAATGGGTCTAGGAAGTTGTTTGCTCGCTGCAGTGAGATTTCAGATCACCTTTCATCCGGCTGGAAAAATGCAGATCGAGACAAAAACGGGTGTAAAAGTAAGGTTTGGGATCCTGGAATCTGTTCTGACATTTGTCACCCCGGGAGCCTAAGAATCTGTTTGAAGCTTCTTAAGGGCTTTACATGCTTAGTTTGGGACCCCGGAGGCTACTGGAAGTACAAACATTGGTGGGAATTCCTGGATCAGTACAAGCATAAACCACCATAACAGGGAGCTCACCAAATGTCCAACTTAAGAACTTTAACTAAAAGTGCTAGGTGGGAGACAACCCACCATGGTATGATCGTTTCTTTTTTATTTTTATCTAGTTTTATTTGTTTCTGAGTCTTATTTTATCTTATTATATTGAACCGGGAGTTTTGCATAACATTCATATTAGCATTGCATTCTGCATTTTTCATGCATAATAAAAAAAATTTGCCACCCAACGCGACCGCATCAGCGACGCGTCCGCATCGCAAGGAGAGGGGAGAAAATAAAAACGAACAGAGAGTCACGCGAGAGCATGGCTAGAGGCGTGCCAATGGCACAAATCATCCCACGCGACCGCGTCGCTGACACGACCGCGTCATATGGGAATAATGGCCTCCCACGCGACCGCGTGCCCTGGATTTCGACGTAAAAAGGTGCACAACCAATTATTGTGCTAGAGTGGTGCTGGATTGGTACTGAACGCACAATTCTACCCACGCGGCCGCGTGACCCACGCGACCGCGTCACATTCTTCTAAAGCCCACTCACGCGATCGCATGCCCCATGCGATCGCGTCACTTAAAATTTGGCACTAATAATAATTTGAACAGAGAGTTGTACGAGCGCGCGGCTGCCCTCGCGCCAGTAGCATGAATTGTGTCACGCGACCGCGTGACCGACGCGACCGTGTCAATCAGTATCAGCGCAAGTCGTGCGACCGCGTGCCCCACGCGATCGCGTCGCTTGCGCCGCACAGCTTATCCTAATTTGCCAAATATCTTATCTTTTCTTCCCCAATCCTAATTTTTCCTCCCTCCTTTCTTACTTACTTCTTCTTCCCTTCTTTCCCTTCTCATTCTTCTTATCTCTTATTTTATTTTACTTAATTTATTTACATATTTCATTCATTGCATTTTCATTTTGTGCATAATTTTTATTTTCTTTTTTAAATTCATTATTTTTTCTTTGGTGTTTGATTTTCTTATTTAACTGTGCATCTTTTCTTGAACTATTTTGGGTGCTTAGTGACTTGTGTTATTCTGGTTAGGTAATATTATCAATGCCAATCTTTTTTTTCTTTGTATTACTTTTACATTGACATGAATTTATATTATCTCTCCTCCTCCAATCTCTTCCCCATTGTTGTACATTTTGTACCATTGGCATGCCATGACTTCTATTGTTTTTTCACTTGCATGTTGTAGCTACCATGTAATTGAGACCCTCATTATTTGGCATTAACCCACCCATACTTCATTTATTTTCTTATCTTTACTTCTGGGTATTACTGTTCTTCTTTTTTTCTTCTTCCAGACTGGCCACCAAAGACGGAAAAAGGGAGAAACTTCTAAAAGGGGAGACAAACAAGTCCATTTGCACAATCCTTGAAGGAAAGCATCAGTTGGAACAACCCGTCCACCTGCACATCTCAGCATGCACCGAGGACGGTGCACCTTTAAGTGTGGGGAGGTCGATACCGATCTCCACGGGTTAGTTAGTCCCTTCTCAACACCAATTTTTGTTTTTCATTGTTGCATTTGCATGTTTGATTGCATGTTTGTTTCTTTTTGTGCATATTTTACCACTTGGTTAAAGTAATATTTTATTTTTCAATAAATTTTTATAGTATTTCACTAATTTGAATAAAACTTTTTTTAAAAAAAACTTGTTTGAAGAAATATTATTTTGGAACATAGTTTAGAGCTCGAACACACAAAACCAGTGAGATTTTGAGCCAATTTGATTGGTTGTATTTTATCAACCAATATTTTATTCTTGGTGTGTGTTTCTCTCTCTAAAATTGTGATCTTTATCTTGCTTAATTCTATATTTCCATTATTTGATGTATGCATACACTTATATGATTGAGGCCTTATTTCACTGAGCTTACATACCCTTATGGCCTTACCTTTTATTATCCTTTGCAAACCCATGTTGAGCCTATTTTACCCCTTGTTCTTTACTTTAGCTCATCACTAACTCTAAGCGAAAAATAATAATGTCCCTAATTTGAATCCTTGATTAGCTTAGACTAGTGAGAATGCTCATGAATTAAGTGTGGGGAAAAGTGGGTTTGAAAACGTTTGGTTTGGGAATTGAGTATGTTAGACTTTGTGTGAAAATATGAAAAATGTTAAGAACATGTTTATGCATTCAAAACCTTAATCATATGCATTAAAAAAAAAGAGAGAAGCAAGTAATAAAAGGGGACAAAATGCCCCAAAGTAAGTGTTGGTATCAATGCATATGTACTAAACTCAAATTTAGGATGCATGAACATGTAATAAACACAGTTAATGGGAAGTTAGATTTTGTATTTTAATTAAATGAATTGTCTTAAGTTAGGTGGAAAGTTTATGTTAATTAAGGATTCAGATTTTAGTCCACCTGGCCAAATACAATCCTACCTTGACCCTAACCCCATTACAACCCTTAAAAGACCTCTTGATTTGTGTATTGGTGCATTAAATTTGTGTTGATTGTTAGATGAAGAGCAAGCTATAGAAAGCAAGATTAGTAGAGAATTGAGAGAATTGACCCTAGACACTTGAGAGTTAGAATGATATACACTACTAGTAAGGGTTCAGTACTTAATTCTATGTTCCCTGCTTTTATGAGCTATCTTCTTCTTGCAAGCTATTTATATTGTATTTTGTGATTTGAATTAGTGAAATCCAGTTCATATTTATTCTTGAAAGATTTATTTACTTTTTCACCAAGTAGGTAGAACCATTTTAGCATGTAGTTGCATTCACATTTCATAAGTTGCATTGCATGAGTCTTGCCTTTCCCTACTCATTTATTTGGTCTCCTTGAGTTTAGCATGAGGACATGCTAATGTTTAAGTGTGAGGAGGTTGATAAACCACTATTTTATGGTTTACAATGTGCTTAATTGTGTGGTTTTATCATGGTCTTTACCCACTTATTCATATAATTAGCATGCATTTAAATTTCCTTCCTAAAATTATTACATGATTGAAAACATGCTTCTTTGGTCTTAATTTAGCTAATTTTAATCCTCTCTTATTACCATTTGATGCTTTGATCTGTGTGTTAAGTGTTTCAGGCTTTATAGGGCATGAATGAGTGAGAGATTGGGAAGGAAGCTTGCAAAAATGGAAGGAACACAAGAAATTGAGGAGATGACTAGCGAGAAGTGACGCGTACGCGTCAGCGACGCGACCGCGCGGAAGAAAGGAATTTGCAGTGACGCGGCCGCATGGCTCACGCGACCGCGTGGATTGGAAAAGCACAAGTGACGCGGAAGCGTGGACAACGCGAACGCGTGGCAGGGAAAAACGCGAATGACGCGTCCGCATGGATGACGCGATCGCGTGACGTGCGCGATCTACAGAATTACAAAAGTCGCTGACAGAAATTCTGGGCCGCATTTCAACACAGTTTTCGGCCCAGAAACACAGATTAAAGTCAGGGAACTTGCAAAGACTTGAGATCATGCTCTCATAATTCATAATTTTAGGATTAGATGTAGTTTTTAGAGAGAGAGGTTCTCTCCTCTCTCTTAGGACTAGAATTTTTAGAACTTTAGGAATATTTTTATCTCATCCTTTTATCAGGTTCAATATCTTTTTATTTCGACTTCTCTTAATTGTTGATCATTGATGTTGCTTATTTGGCTTATGACTCTTCATATTTGGATTGATTTTATTTTATTAATATAATTGAGATATTTCAGACTTATATGTCACTGATGCTTGGTGTCTATCCAAATTATTTTCATTCAAGTAGATTTTATTCCCTTTTGGCTTTGGTTGATTGATTGGTAACTCTTGAGTTATCAAACTCATTGTTGACTGAAAATTGGAATTCTTCAAGAATTAATTCGAGATCCAATAACTCTGACTTTTCCCAAGGAAAGACTAGGACTTGAGGATTCGAATTAATTCATTCATTTGACTTACCTTCATAGTTAGAGGTTAACAAAGTGGGAGAAAAATCCAATTCTCATCACAATTGATAAGGATAACTAGGATAGGACTTCCAGTTCTCATACCTTACCAAGAGTTTATTTTACAGTTGTTATTATTTTATTTTAAGTGTCATTCAACATACCTTTTACCTTAATCCAAAACCCCAAACATACTTTTGCATAACCAATAACAAGAACATACCTCCCTGCAATTCCTTGAGAAGACGACCCGAGGTTTAAATACTCGGTTATCAATTTTAAAAAGGGGTTTGTTACTTGTGACAATCAAAACTTTTGTATAAAGGGATTTCTGTTAGTTTAGAAGCTATATTTACAACGCGAATATTTTTATAAATTCTTTACTAGCAAAAATCCTAACGTCAAGACTCCCTTCGTTGTCGCCAGCAAAAGGACACACGACTTGTTGTAATGGGAGAGTTGTCGGCACTGACTAAGAGTTGGCAGCGCAATTACGGGAAGTGGAGCGGCATCGTGAGTAAGGGTGCGAGAAGAAGGAAAGTAGGTATGCTGTTAAAAATTTTTATCGTGTGTGAAAGTAAAAAGTAAAACGAGAGTTAAGTTTGAATATAAATGTCAAGATGTGGAATACTTTGTATTATTAAACTTTTTTATTAGGTGAATTTTATGGTGTAGAATGTAATTTTTTTCTACACATATAGAATTTAGGTGGAAACTTTTAAAAATAGATACCTGTTGTACTACATTCTGTTTAATCAAGTCTTGTAGTCTCTTGGCTAATCAATAAGATAGTTTGAAGTAATTTGTCTCTTTATATTAAGTATTAGCTGAACTTAATTTTTGAATGAAAGTGTTAATTAGACGGGTTAAATTATTTTTGTAACAGGCCAGTTAAAAATTTGGACCATACTTAAATTTGTGCTAAAATAAGTCTCTATTTTTTATCACTATAGTTAATTAATTATTATAGTTAGTTCTTTATAACTTTATCAATTGTCCATGACCAAAAGAAAGAAAAAATACCAATAGTCACTTTTGATTATTTTAGTCAAAAACCAAATAAATAAAATAAAATATTAAAAAAATAAAAATCTGATTTTAGAAAATAAATTACGATGTAGTTTTATCTCTAGATCAAACTTCTCTTATTGCACTTTTCCTCTTATATTATAAACATTATATATGTTATAATTATTTAGATTTTTAAATATTAATTTAGATATTTTTTAAGAAAAATAAAATCGTGCAATAGAAAATATTCATTTAGAAACTAAAATAAAATATTTTAACATTTGGTTTTTATATAAAATAATTATACATACAAATTTAGTAAGTATAATAATTATAAAGGTTAAAATATAACGAAGTAAAAGTATGGTCATATTATTTATTTAAATTAGAATAATTTTTTCAAATTTGTACTAAAATCGGTGTGGCCAAACTTATATTTTTTGTAAACCAACAAGAAAAAACGAAATTGTATGTTGGTATTTTATTTGATTTTCATTGTTTTTTTGAAAATAATGCTGTGTTAATTTATTTATTTATTCATTTTTGTCAATTAATTTATTTATGTTAAAAAATCTAAAAGAATTATACTGTATTTTTTTGTCCGGTGAACAATTATATTATATATTAAAAGACTTAAAATGATTATTATTTTGATCCAAATTAAAATATGATTCAATTTTTAATTGACCTGTTGCAAAAAAATTTAACCCACCTAATTAATATTTTCATTTAAAAATCAATTTCAGTTAATATTTAATATAAAAAAAATAAATTACTGCAAACTATCCTATTGATAAGTCAAGAGACTTGATTAAACATAAAATACAGTATAAAAATTACCCATTTTTAAAACTTCCACCTAAATTTTATATGTGTAGAAAAAAAATATATTTTTCACCATAAAATTCACCATTTTATTATGGCCTATATTGTAATTGGCAAAATTGGGTGATACTTAGTTGGTCACCTAGCAAAATTGTCTGTTATAAAACTAAAAGGTTCCTTGTTTTCAATAGTGTGCAACTTGCCTCGTATTCCATTTCTTTTCTTTTACACGGTTGCACCATCCATTGCCGACTCCATAATCGGAATCCAAGAAAGGAACAAAAAGGAAACTGAGACTTTTGTAAGAGCAAATCGAGCGAGAAAGAACTCAGAGACAGAAGCAGTAGGAAGAGAGAGAGAGAGAGAGAGATATATGAAGATCACATCTCTGTTGGTATTGAAATGCAGTGGCGAGGGTTCGGATCCGGTGATTCTGGCGAACGCTTCGGACGTGAGCCACTTTGGTTACTTCCAGCGCTCAAGCGTCAAGGAGTTCATCGTCTTCGTTGGTCGCACCGTCGCCAAACGCACTCCTCAGGGCCAGCGTCAATCTGTTCAGCATGAAGGTTCGTATATTCCCTTCAAAATCTCAACGTTTTAGGGTTTCATTCTCGCTTTCCGATTCTTGAATTTATGATGAGTTTGGTCGTTTTTGAGTTGTTTGGTTGTCGTTTTGATTGATCTAGGTTGTTGATGATACTGTATTTTGGTGCTGATCGCTTCTCTAGTCGTAGGATTTTTAATCATTTGGGTTCTGCTTCTGCTATTTACTAGAAAAATTTACAAATGTTTTTTTGCTTCCTTTTCTTCCTTTGGGTGGGGGATGGGGATGGGGGTAATGGTTTTTTTTACAGCAAAGGAAAAACAATAGAAATTGTAGATCAATTTGTGATGAGTGATGGCAATATATTTTGGTCTCTGATGAGGATAATCTTTATTTTCATTTGATTTTAGTTTTTGGTTGTGATCGTTCAACGCGTGGTTCGGTACGGTTTCTTGTGTTTGAAATTCTGAAAATTTGAAAACTTGTTTCACTTTGTTGCTTCCTTTTCCAGAGTACAAGGTGCATGCTTACAACAGAAATGGCCTTTGTGCTGTGGGATTTATGGATGATCACTACCCAATTCGAAGTGCATTTTCTCTTCTCAACCAGGTGAGGGTGGGATCAATGTTTTCCGTGAACTGTTAAATTTTCCTTGTAAGACTAAGTAGGCTTAGATCATAAAATGTTAAAGCTTTAACATGCATAAACCAAGTTCAACAAAGACTCTTTTCTGTAATCCCTGCTACCGATACTAAGTGACAAGCCTTAGTCTTTGGTTCTATAGTGGTTGTGGGATGTGTAGCTAATTTGGACTCTGCAACAAGTGTAAAATGGCTTCTGTATGATAGGAGAGTCGTGATGTGAGAAAATTGGGGAGAACAGTGTGTTTGGAAAAGGAGAAACAGAGTCTCTTGGGTGATCTTGTAAATGCTCCTAATCCTAAATTATAGAGAGATTGATAACCAGAATCACAAGAATCATGAAGCCACTTGATGAGCGTCCATGGTGCACCTGTAAAACCAAACCTCCGTTACAAATTCAATATACCATAGATTATTAGGAATCTAGATTTGAAACTGTAGCAGCAATCTCAAATCTCAATCATCAACTGCACCGAATTAATTTTTCCTAACTTTGGACTCCATAATTGGCACAAAAGACAGTTTCTGATATGATACTTATAATTTAGTATTGTTTCATGGTGGTGAACTTTCTTTACTATGAAAAGAAATTTGATTTTTTGCAGGTGTTGGATGAATATAACAAAAAATTTGGTGAGTCATGGAGAAGTGTTCAAACAGACAGCACTCAACCCTGGCCTTATTTGGATGAAGCTCTGACAAAATTCCAGGCATGTAAATACCTTTTCGTTATATTAGCTTCACAAAGAATAGATATTACTAATTTCATTTAAAAATTTTCATAATCTTAGAGCCTGTTTGAAAGTGTTTTGGTTTTCTAATACTTTGAAATTGTTGTATAAAGCTAGTTTGATTTGAATTTTTAAAAACAAGAGATAAAAAAAAAATCTGTTTCACAAATTAACTTTCCAAACAGTTATATAATGGTAAAATGTATAACTTCTGTTTGGATGGTTTTGTTTGACAATTCACCAACTATATGAACTGCAAGATCTCTATCTTTTTTGTTATTTTTATTGATTTTTTTATTTTTTAATTATTTAATCGTAAATATCACTTGTTGTACTCTGCGGTATTTTCTATTTGTTTTATGTTGCCACATTCAGTTTACAATGTGATCACATTTCGATGTTTTGGGCCAAAGCACGCATTTGAAGAAAAGGAAAGTTGTTTAACACCTGATAGAGCAGAGTTCAAGAAATAGTGTTGGTGGGATAATAATGCCAATTGGCAGGTTCAGATGATCAGTTGATTCAGATGTCTGTTGTCAGACTAACTCAAAGGATCAACTGAGATCATTTCGAACTGATGTTTGCCAAATCAAAGCAGACTCTGGTGCTGAACATGTTGGCACGTGGAGGTGGCCTGTGGCTGAGTTGCAGTAAGGAGCTTCCTCACCATTGGCTGCAGAAAATAATTTGTAATGGAAAAGCGGGTGATATGCCAAATGGAAGAAGAAAAAGCAGCTTCTTCTTTGGCAAATGGAAGTTTGTGAGGGCACTTGATGCTCCCCTGTTAAAACTAGTTTCTTAAATTAGAATGATGAATTTCTTAAAATTTATTCTCTATTTTTTTAATTATCAAGCATATTATTAGTAAGACTCGAGCTGTTTTAAGGTTTTAAAAATTAATCCAGATTAATTTCTTAGCAGGCAAGCTGTTTTTTTTTTTTTTTTTAACACCAAAAACCAGTTTCCAATAACACTTACCAAACGGGCTATAAGTTGTATCAATGTTTTCCTGTCCTTCGATGAATACTTTTACATAATTGCATTTCACTGGAATCCTCCTTCTACATATTTTCAGGACCCTGCAGAGGCTGACAAGTTGTTGAAAATCCAAAGAGAACTAGATGAAACAAAAATCATTCTCGTAAGTATTGGGTTAACTATGTATTGCTTTATATATTTGCAAAACAGTGAATTTCTTCTAAAATTCACTTATCCTTAGTCAGATGTTTTTCCTTATATGTAATTATTCAAGTTATAAATGCTTTGTAGCTTTTGTCACTTTAATGGAATTTTGGCATTGCTTTTCAAATACATTTAGTCGCAGATGACAATGTTTGCATTATGGCCAAGTGTTCTCTCTAAGAATCGTATACACATGAAAGCATGAAGTAGTTTCATTTCAACTGATTTCTAATGTCATTTTCAAGGACCTTTGACTTGTTTTTAACATTTATAGTTTCTCTGACATCGTTTTCACATTTTATATTCCTTTGGCATAAGTTTTATATGTATAAGTATTTCCATTTGGACTTCAAGAAAAGCGTAAATCGTCCCTCCAACAATCCCATTGACCTTCTATTTGAGTTATTTTACTATTCTCTCACTGTCTGGTCTTTAATTTTGTAAACAGCATAAGACTATTGATAGTGTGCTTGCTCGAGGAGAGAGGCTGGACAGTTTAGTTGAAAAGAGTTCTGATTTGAGTGCAGCATCACAGGTACACAATAGCTCTTATTTTACTTCTTTGCATTTGTTTCTGATACATGAATGCATTGCTTTCCCTCATCCTTCTCGTTACTAAACCTTTGTCTTTGAAGGTTATCATTAAGAATATTGGTGATCTTATTTATATTATTCTTTTCATTCATGTCTTGGCTTGTAGCAATTGTAAGTTGTCTGATTTTAGACAATTACTGATACAAGCTCATTTAGCCTAACAGGCCAAAAATGCTAGATAATTTAGTGTGGCACCTCTGGGAATACAACACTAGTTCCCTAAAATTAAACAAATCTTATATCATTTTCACCTGTTTAACAACAATATATGTGTAATCGAAACAATCAACTTTAGCATTACCTCTTCCATGGTACTGGTCATGACTTGCAAATATAGACAATGTCAGCTATACAAAAAGGATATTCAAAACAGAATAACCACCTATGGATACCCTTATTTCATTTTGCATCCAAAAGTGGATTATCTCCTATCGAGTCACATTTCAATCATACACATCTCAACTCTCAAGTTGTTGGTCTTGGCAACTTCTTATGGTTAGAAACTTAGAATCCCTCCTAAGACATAAGCAGGGATAACATGATACTGTTGATCTAAGAAGCATATCTCTTGACATGGACAGTCAACATAACATAGACATGGGGACTCATCAAATTCTTAAATTGTAGGATATATCATATATATAAACATGAATGTGAAGTTGAAGATTCACAATATCTTTAGATGCTCGTAGATGTCAAGACCTATGATGCATATAAGTTGACATGGAATGTCATAATGACATAGACATGGAGATGCACCAAATTCTTAATATATATATATATATATATATATGAAGTTGCTAATTTTAACGTTTCACTACCATCTAAGCTCCGTCAAAACATGTGTAGCATTCTTGACATACACATGCCAGTACAAGTGGATCTTTGGGAATTTTTTGTTTGATACAAATGCTAGTACAAATATTGCTTTGGCTTTCTGATTCATATACAATCTAAAATAATCTCTCAACGAATAACTTGCACTTTTTTATATTTATTCTTTAGTAATTCAATTTTTTAATAAAATACAATAAACTTCATGATGATCGATGTCTTAAAATGACTGCACATTAAATTCAAGAGCATAAAAAGGTAATAATGCTAATAACAATTCCAGAATCGTTATTGAAGTTATAATTATGGCTTCGGAACAAGCTTTCTGGAGAGATATATGCTTTCTCCAATGATCTATGATAAATTTGAAGGATTGATTTCCTCATCGTTGAACATCATTTGGAAAGGATTTTACAAATGCCTTCTTAGATTTTACAGTGCTTTCTGGAAATACATCCGTTAGTTGGGTTGTTTGGTAGATATGCAAAGAGATTAGCCTGTCTTGTCACATGAATCAATCTTGTACGGCCTTCTATTTTTCTTTGGAGGATGCCTTATCCTCTTTCTGTAGTGATATTCTTTCTTTCTTAAAAGAAAAAGTTGCATTCTCTTAGAAGATATTATCTAGTTATTCTCATTTCATTATAATTGATATTTTAATGGAGGTTAAGTGTGAATTTATAAGACATGAATGTAATTGCAACGATAGTTGGTAGGGATAAAATGAAAAAGCGGGAATTGGACACCAAACTCCCTATATCTCCTTTATATATTGTTATAAATACCGTATATAGTGAAGATATGGAAAGAGTTAGTGTACAATTTTTTTTAATTCTAAAATACTCTTCATTATATATAATCCATAAATTTTTTTTTTTTACTCTTCAGAACTTGAATCCAAGTGCCTATTGATAAACAAAACAGTAAATTAGTGTCTATTGATTAACTTGTATAAAATAGTTAGACAGACTTGCCAAAATTTACAATGCTTCTCTTACATATAGAACTTTTTCTATACTCTTACCTTGATTTTGTACCCTTAAGAGTGTCATCTCTTTTCACAGTTTTCTCTTTTCTCCTACCATCAAAAGAATGAAACATCAACATGGACACTAACACTTTCATTCTAATTTTGTGGAAGATAATTCTTTCATTCTAAATTATAGTTATCGAGTTATTTCCATTATTTATACATCCCTTTTCTTTTCCTGGTAGTTATCCATTGATGAATGTTAAATCAGTTCTATTTATTGCCATGATTAGAGTGAATTATTTGAGTACATATTTTCTTGTGTATTTGAAAGAAAGCAAGACGAACTTTTTGGATTAATTTGCTATGCTGACACAAGAACCATGATGCTGGTGTTTGAAACAGATGTTCTACAAACAGGCGAAGAAAACAAATCAGTGTTGTACCATATTATAAACTTCGAAGACCATCAGTTTCCAGTGAACTCACCTGAATCCTGTTCTGATGTTGAGGCTGTTGGATAGGAGAAAATAGCTTCATTATGTCTATATATCTATATACATATCTCACTTTCTCCGTTGTTTGCTTGGTGAAATTCTATGGTCTCCGCGATATATGTATTGCAGACGGGAACTGAATGTTGGTTAAAGGTCTTACCGTGTTGATTTAAAGAGTTAATACTCTCATTTACGTTGTCTGTGATTCATAATATGTTAATTATAGTATACATAAATTATTGTTTCGATACAGCCGTTCAGTCTATGTTAAATGTCATCTTATCCCCTGCAATGGTTATTTGATTTTCATGCCCTTCAGTCCCTCTTATTCTGGTGGATGAGAAAAGGGAAAAAGGAAAAAAAAAATTCAAAATGAGTATCCATGGAAATTAACGGTTATAGGACGAAAGCGGAAATCAGTCACGATATACGGGGATAGAGGCGGGAAGAGGTCCCTGTCCTCCGGAGACATGTAAAATTCCTATAAAATGTGAAAATTGTAATAGAATTGTGATTCCATTAATATAAAAATTGAAAATTAGAATTCTAGTTATTGATTTTGTTAATATGAAACTTGAGTAAATAATTATTTTGATACTTGAAAGATTTTGAATTTAACAAAATGGATTTCAATTTTCATTTGACAAAATGAATTCTCAAATATCAGTTTAGTTTGACAAAATGGGTTAATCATTAATTTATACCATTTTGTTAGACAAAGTTGATATTTGGAATTTTATTGTCAAAAATAAAATTGACACCCATTTAGTCAATCAAAATCTTTGAAGTGTCAAAATGTGTATTTATTCTATAGAATTTAATAAAATAATTTTTTTTTAACTTCATATGTTTTCTAATGAATGCAATACGTTTTTTTATTTTTTATATTAGATTTTGTTAGATTATATTGTTGAGAAAATTTTATGCAAATAATATATGATGTACACTCATTCTATTAGTAGAACTCTCAAGCTTCCTGAGGATTGGACAAGACGTTTTGGGTTGAACCAATATACATTGTTGTGTATGTAAATGTGTTTGATCGATTTGAGAGCAAAAACAATCCTTGCAATGAACCAAACCGACCAGACTTTCGGTTTATCAGTTTTTTGGTCAAAACGGTTAGCTCGATTTAGTTATGATAATTATGATATCATGTATTCATTCTAGCGGTAATTAATGAATGCAAGACAAAAGCCAAAAAGAAAAGTTATGGCTATCTTTAGCCCCAAACTTGGCTCCATGTATTTTTGTATATTAATAACTAATTTAAATTAAAAATATCACATTTTAACAATATAATAAAATCCAAAAAAGGAAGCTGTTTCGAGAGTTACCTGAAACGTTGATTTGGATTTGAATGGGAGGTCCAGATCTTTTTGTAGGACAGCGTCCGACTTGTTGGTGTCGAGGTGCTGCCTGTCTGAGTTCCTCGTGAGGAAGTGGGGGTGGTACCTGCAAGAGACTCCGATGTTTAAGTTAACAAGAACCTTAGGTAGGTTTTTAGTAGATTAGAACGTGCCTTATACCTGGGGGTTTCAGTGTATTTATAGTAGAGTAGATAACCACCTTTATTGGAGTAGTCCTTATCTTTTCTGTTAGATAAGCGTTCCCTTTATCTTGAGAGTTTGTTGGGATCTACCTTCTAGATGAAATAGAGTCGGCTGGAGAGACTTTATGGAGGTGGTTATGCCAGGTTGAGCTGCACCTTTAAGTCATAATCCGACCTCTTTGAAGAGGTCGGATCTATCAATAAGTCCACCTTTATTGGTGGGCTTTTTGGGTTATTGGGCCTGACTTTCATTTATTGGGACAGGGTATGAACAGTGCCCCTGCTTGAGTTCGTTCCTTTTATAGGTCGGGCTCAAGCATTCTATGACTTCTACTATGTAAGTCGGGTTTTGATCTTGTCGGTGTCACCCAACTTCTTTCGAATTTTTGAACGTTGGGGGAGCTTTAATGACCGTCGAATTCTGCGCGGTGGTTTGCTCCTAGGGATTCGCGCGCTTTAAAGGGGCGTAAAAGAGCCGTTCCTGATTGATTGTTCCTTTAAAAGGGGACTTTTCGGCTCTTCTTCTTCTTCTTTTTGTTTGTTCCTGAAAAGTTGTTTTACTTTCTTCTTCACCAAAGTACTTTCTTTGTTGTTTCGTCCGTCTTTGTTTCTTCGAGATTTCTCGATCTTGGCGTTTTGAAGGGTTATCTGTTGTGTTGGCATGAAGGAGATTGTTCGTGCTCTTGTTGTTTTTTAGATGCGCTCTTCCTCTCTTCTATTCGATCTTCTTCGAGGTTGGTTCTTTCTTCTTTTTCCCTCAAGCTGTCCTTTTTGCGTGTGACCTGCTTTGCAGTTGGTTTTGCTTTAGCTATCTTTGCACTTTTCTTTTTGTTGTTTTTGGAGAAATTTTGATATGGAGTGTTTTGAGGAAAATATTTAAAAAGACCCTCTATTTTTTTCTTTGAATGAATCCTTGTTGGTGTGGTTGTTGTCTGTTATGCACTGTATTGCCCATGATGGTGTCGTCTTTGACGTGGTGTTTGTGTCGAAGAGGCACCATTTGTTTTGTTGTGTGGAAGGATTTTGAAAAGAATGGTTTACCCTTGATTTGATTTGTTTTGCTCGACTTGCATTGAACGAGTTCCGACTTCTGTTAGTGACTGTTTGCTTTATTTTGCACTTTGTAGGTGTAGCATTTATGTCTCGCAAAATTATCTTGAACATGTCAACTAAGGTTCCCCCTGCTCTTCGGATTTGGGTAGATAATACTGTTTTAATGTGTGTCCTGATAATCGACAAAGAGTACTATGACACGTTTCGTAGATACCATAGCATTTGTGAGAATAGGGAATATGAGAGAAACTATGTCTTAGAACCACTTGATCCTGAGGAGAGAGTCTATTTTCCTCCTATAGTAGAGTCCGAACATCCTTTCTTTTATGCCTACGATTGCCTTTTTACTAGGTTAGGTGTCCGACTTCCTTTCACAGATTTTGAGGTAGAGGTCTTGCGGTCTTCAAACCTTGCCCCTTCCCAACTGCACCCGAATTCCTGGGCTTTCATGAAGATGTTCTAGCTCCTATGTCGGGAGTTAGACATCCAGCCTACCTTGAACGTTTTCTTTTATCTCGTTGTTGCAACCAAACCATATAGCTCGACCAAGAAGTTGGGATGGATATCCTTCCAAGCTGTTCAGGGTCGGAAGGCCTTTTCCATTTTCGACGACTCTTTTCATGACTTTAAAAATCACTTTTTTAAGGTTAAAAGGGCTGTGAATGCTCAACCTTTCTTCCTTTCCGAGAGCCAAGGGCCCTTATTTCCCTTGTATTGAGAGAACACCGTCAATATCATTAAATGGGATTTGTCTGACTTAGATGATCTGGAGAAGGGGATTGTAGACTTTATTTTGGGTACCTGGGGTCAAGATCCCCATTTGGACACGAAGAGATATCTGGGAGATCCTAGCCTTCTGAGGTCGAATCTTGGTAGTTCTTCTTCCCTTGCTTGTTGAATTTTTCTTGTTTTTTAAATGTTAATTTTGACTTCGTTCTGTGTTGCTTTGCAGAAAGTATGGCTCCTAAGTCGGCTATGAAGTATCTGTGGAATACCAAAAAATCCTTCGTTGCAAAAAACCTTCAACAGCAAAAAGATACTGGAGCCGGGTCTCAAAAAGAGGTCGGGGCGGGATCATCCATCCGATCTTCCCTGAGAAAGAAGTTGGGGTCGAGCCTGCTGTCCCGAAGGTCATTGGTTCACGAAATTGCAATCACACTTTTGTAATCCGCACAACTAACCAGCAAGTGCACTGGGTCGTCCAAGTAATACCTTACGTGAGTAAGGATCGAATCCCACGGAGATTGTTGGTTTGAAGCAAGCTACGGTTATCTTATTATTCTTAGTCAGGATGCCAACAACAGTGTTTTTCAAGTTCAATTGTAAAAAGTGAAAGGGCATAAAATAAATAATTGTTACTCAATAATGGAGAATATGTTGGAGTTTTGGAGATGCTTTGTCTTCTGAATTTTTGTAACATAATGCTTCCTCACTTTCAAAAGTGCAAAGTTCCTTCCATGGCAAGCTGTGTGTAGGGTGTCACCGTTGTCAATGGCTACTTCCCATCCTCTCAGTGAAAATGGTCCAAATGCTCTGTCACAGCACGGCTAATCATCTGTTGGTTCTCGATCATGTCGGAATAAGATCCATTGATCCTTTTGCGTTTGTCAATACGCCCAACAATCGCGAGTTTGAAGCTCGTCACAGTCATTCAATCCTTGAATCCTACTCAGAATACCACAGACAAGGTTTAGACTTTTCGGATTCTCATGAATGCCGCCATCAATTCTAGCTTATACCACGAAGATTCTGATTAAAAAATCTAAGAGATACTCATTCAATATGATGTAGAACGGAGGTGGTTGTCAGGCACACGTTCGTGGATTGAGGAAGGTGATAAGTGTCACGGATCATCACCTTCTTCATAGTGAAGCGCGAATGAACATCTTAGATAGGAACAAGCATGTTTGAATGGAAAACAGAAATAATTACATTAATTCATCGAGACGCTGCAGAGCTCCTCACCCCCAACAATGGAGTTTAGAGACTCATGCCGTCAAAGAGTATAAAATTCAGATCTAAAAATGTCATGAGATACAAAATAAGTCTCTAAAAGTTGTTTAAATACTAAACTAGTAACCTAGGTTTACAGAAAATGAGTAAATTAAGATGGATAGTGCAGAAATCCACTTCTGGGGCCCACTTGGTGTGTGCTGGGGCTGAGACTTAAGCTTCTCACGTGCCTGGGCTATTTCTGGAGTTGAACGCCAGGTTGTAACCTGTTTCTGGCGTTGAACTCCAACTTGTAACCTGTTTCTGGCGCTGAACGCCAGACTGCAACATGGAACTGGCGTTGAACGCCAGTTTATGTCGTCTATTTTCGTGAAAAATATGGACTATTATAGATTGTTGGAAAGCCCTGGATGTCTACTTTCTAACCCAATTGAGAGCGCGCCAATTGGACTCCTGTAGCTCCAAAAATTTCATTCCGAGTGCAGAGAGGTCAGAATCCAATAGCATCAACAGTCCTTTTTCAGCCTGAATCAGATTTTTGCTCAGCTCCCTCAATTTCAGCCAGAAAATATCTGAAATCACAGAAAAATACACAAACTCATAGTAAAGTCCAGAAATATGATTTTTGCCTAAAAACTAATAAAAATCTACTAAAAACTAACTAAAACGTACTAAAATCTACATGAAATTACCCCCAAAAAGCGTATAAAATATCCGCTCATCACAATACCAAACTTAAACTGTTGCTTGTTCTCAAGCAACTAGATAAATAAAATAGGATAAAAAGAAATCAAGAAATAATAATATCTCAGAGTTTCAAGTGAAGCTCAGATTCTAATTAGATGAGCGGGGTTAGTAGCTTTTTGCTTCTGAACAGTTTTGGCATCTCACTTTATCCTTTGAAGTTTAGAATGGTTGACATCCATAGAAACTCAGAATTCAGATAGTATTATTGATTTTTCTAGTTTAATATGTTGATTCTTGAACACAGTTACTTTATGAGTCTTGGCTGTGGCCCTAAGCACTTTGTTTTCCAGTATTACCACCGGATACATAAATGCCACAGACACATAACTGGGTGAACCCTTTCATATTGTGACTTAGCTTTGCTAAAGTCCCCAATTAGAGGTGTCCAGAGTTCTTAAGCACACTCTTTTGCCTTGGATCACGACTTTAACCACTCAGTCTCAAGTTTTTCACTTGGACCTGCATGCCACAAGCACATGGTTAGGGACAGCTTGATTTACCCGCTTAGGCCTGGATTTATTCCCTTGGGCCCTCCTATCCATTGATGCTCAAAGCCTTGGATTCTTTTCACCCTTTCCTTTTGGTTTTAAGGGGTATTGGCTTTTTCTTTTTCTTTATCCAATGATTCCTTGTAAATTTTTTTTCACTGCTTTTTCTTGTTTCAAGAATCAATTTCATGATTATTCATATCAGCAATAATATTTCTCTTGTTCATCATTCTTTCAGGAACCAACAATTTTAACATTCATAAAATTCAAGATAAAAAATATGCACTGTTCAAGCATTCATTCAGAAGACAAAAAGTATTACCACCACATATAATTAATTAGAATTTTCCTTATTAAATACTCGAAAAATATAAATTGCCTCTTTATTCTAAAAATCTACTATTTTATTCATGTTTGATGATGATGAGAAAAATAAATTATGACTTAATTGAAAATAAAATCAAAATAGATATAATAATTACTACTACTTATATATAACTTCTAAGGTAAATTTCTATTATAACAACTATCACAGAGTTAAAGCTAAAATTAGAACTCAACAACCTTTATTTTGGAAAGTGGATGTTTCTCTAGTCTGTGGGGTGCTTGGTCTTTCAAGAGATAATTTCTGACGCTTCAGTTCCTTTAAGTCACGCCCTTGCTCTTCTTGTTCCCTAAGCAATTTGCAAAGCATGCTATTTTGATTATTCTGTTCTTCCTTTATTTGGTCCATAGCTTCTTGCAACTTGGTAACAGATGCTTCAAGATATTCCCAATATTCAAATTGAGGGATTTCCGGGAGAAATTCCTGTGCTCTCCTCTTGATGGGGTCATCCTGCACTTGTTGTTTTTCCATTGTGGTTTTAGTGATTGGCCGCTCAACTGAGATATACTCAGTTATTCCCATCCTCACTCTAGCATCTTTGCAGAGCATAGATATTAAGCTTAGATAAGCCAACTTGGCATCTTTGGAGTTCTTGTTTGCAATTATGTAAAGTTTACATGAAATCAGTTGATGAACTTCCACTTCTTTTCCCAACATAATGCAATGGATCATCACTGCTCTTTTAACAGTGACTTCAGAACGGTTGCTAGTGGGCAATATAGAATGCCCAATGAAGTCCAGCCATCCTCTAGTGACTGGTTTGAGATCTTCTCTCTTGAGTTGATTTGGGACGCCCTTGGTACTGGTGGTCCACTTGGCTCCAGGGATGCATATATCCTCTAGAATCTTGTCCAGGTCCTTGTTTGTTCTCATCATTCTCCTATTAAAGGAGTCTGGGTCATCTTTCAGCTGAGGTAGCTTAAAGACCTCCCTGATTTTGTCAGGGTGGATGTGAACAATCTTTCCTCTGACCAAGGTCCGATAGTCATAGAGGGCAGTTCCAGATATTCTCTTCCTGTCTGTTTACCACAGATTAGCGTAGAACTCCTGAACCATATTCCTTCCCACTTTTGTTTTAGGATTAGCTAGGATTTCCCAGTTCCTGTTTTGAATTTGCTCTTGGATCTACGGATATTCATCTTCTTTCAAATTGAATTTGACTTCCGGGATCATTGATCTTATACCCATTATTTTGTAGTAATGGTCTGAATGTTCTTTGGTTAAGAACTTCCCTTAATTCTAAAGTGGTTTTGGAATACTCTCTTTCTTGCCTCTTTGAGTGGGCTGTTTTTCTTTAGGAGCCATGATCTTAGTGGGTATGGTTTAGTGATCACGGATAAACACACCAAACTTAGAGGTTTGCTTGTCCTCAAGCAAAAGAGAACAAATGAGAGGGATAGAAGGAGAGCTAGTGTCGAATGGTGGATGAGAGGAGGGGAGCCGAATGTGGATTTAAAAGGGAGGGGGTGGGGTTTTCGAAAATTTTAAAAAGATAAGATAGAAGATATGATTTATAAAAGATAAATATGATAAGAAAAAGATATAATTTAAAAATAAAAAGTTGTGAATGATATTTGGAAAAGATAAATCTGAATTTTTATTTTGAAAAATATTTTAAAAGATAATTGAGTTTTGAAAAATTTGAAAAAGAGTTGGATTGGATTGAAAAAAGATTTGTGTTTATGGATTAAGATACATTTGATATTTTTGAAAAAGGGATTTTAGAAATTAGGATTAAAATTTTTGGAATTGAAGGATGAGAGTTTGTAACATGTTTATGCAAGAAATCATGAATTGAAACATAAAAAATTAAAAAAATTGTGAAGTAAAAACGAATTTACCTCCTCCCCACCATCCTGGCGTTAAACGCCCAAACGCTGCATGTTTTGGGCGTTTAACGCCCATTTGCAGCTTCTTCTGGGCGTTCAATGCCCAGCTGTTGCTTCTAGCTGGCGTTGAACGCCAGAAACTCCTTTGTCACTAGGCATTTTTCTGAATGCCCAGGACGCTATAAATCTGGCGTTGAACGCCCAGAAGGTGCTTCTTTCTGGCATTCAACGCCCAGAAGATGCTTCTTTCTGGCGTTCAACGCCCAGATGGCTATTCTTACTGGCGTTGAACGCCCAGTGAGTGCTTCTTTTGGGCGTTCAGCGCCCAAAATAGCTCTTACTGGCTTTTTTTCGCACTAATGAGCTTCTTTTCGCTGTTTTATCCTCTGAATCCTTTTGTAACTCCGTGAACTCAAGCAATTGCTATTTTACCTTGAAGATAATTGACATAAACCTATAAAAATCAATTAATTAACAAATAAGCCTTGTAAATGGCTGGGTTGCCTCCCAGTAAGCGCTTCTTTATTGTCTTTAGCTGGACTATTACTGAGCTTTAATCAAGTCTCAGTTTTGAGCATTCTTGCTCAAAATTGCTTTCAAGATAATGTTTAACTCTTTGTCCATTAGCAATGAACTTTTTGTTAGAATCATTATCCTGAAGCTCCACGTATCCATATGGTGACACACTTGTAATCACATATGGACCTCTCCACCGGGATTTCAATTTCCCGGGGAATAATCTGAGCCTAGAGTTAAATAGCAGAACTTTCTTCCATGACTCAAAGACTCTGGATGATAATTTCTTATCATGCCATCTTTTTGCTTTCTCTTTGTAAATTTTTGCATTTTCGAAAGCATTGAGTCTGAATTCCTCTAGCTCATTTAACTGGAGCAATCGTTTTTCTCCAGCTAACTTGGCATCAAGGTTTAGGAATCTGGTTGCCCAATAGGCCTTGTGTTCCAGTTCCACTGGCAAGTGACAGGCTTTTCCATACACCAGCTGGTATGGAGAAGTTCCTATAGGTGTCTTGAATGTTGTTCTGTATGCCCACAGAGCATCATCCAAGCTTCTTTCCCAATCCCTTCTACGGTTAATCACAGCCCGTTCCAGGATTCTTTTAAGTTCTCTATTAGAGACTTCAGCTTGCCCATTTTTCTGTGGATGATATGGAGTGGCCACCCTATGGCTAACTTCATATCTAACCAAAGCAGAGTAAAGCTGTTTATTGCAGAAATGAGTGCCCCTGATGAGCGGATAATTTATACGCTTTTTGGCATTGTTTTTAGGTAGTTTTTAGTAAGTTCAAGCTACTTTTAGGGATGTTTTCATTAGTTTTTATGTTAAATTCACATTTCTGGACTTTACTATGAGTTTGTGTGTTTTTCTGTGATTTCAGGTAATTTCTGGCCGAAATTGAGGGACTTGAGCAAAACTCTGAAAAAGGCTGACAAAAGGATTGCTGATGCTGTTGGAATCTGACCTCCCTGCACTCGAAATGGATTTTCTGGAGCTACAGAACTCCAATTGGCGCGCTCTCAACGGCGTTGGAAAGTAGACATCCAGAGATTTCCAGCAATATATAATAGTCCATACTTTATTCGGAAATTGACGACGTAACTTGGCATTGAACGCCAAGTACATGCTGCTGTCTGGAGTTAAACGCCAGAAAAACGTCATGATCCGGAGTTGAACGCCCAAAACACGTTATAACTTGGAGTTCAACTCCAAGAAAAGCCTCAGCTCGTGGATAGATCAAGCTCAGCCCAAGCATACACCAAGTGGGCCCCGGAAGTGGATTTATGCATCAATTACTTACTCATGTAAACCCTAGTAGCTAGTCTAGTATATATAGGACATTTAACTATTGTATTAGACATCTTTTGACAGTTTAATCTTTTGAATTTGTAGTCTTTGATCATTCGGTCTCTTGATCACTCAGGGGGCTGGCCATTCGGCCATGCCTGAACCTTTTACTTATGTATTTTCAACAGTGGAGTTTCTGCACACCATAGATTAAGGGTGTGGAGCTCTGCTGTACCTCAAGTTTCAATACAATTACTATTACTTTCTATTCAATTCTCTTCTATTCTTATTCCAAGATATACGTTGCACAACACTTTGATGAATGTGATAATCCATGACACTCATCATCATTCTCACCTATAAACGCGCGTGATTGACAACCACTTCCGTTCTATCTTAGGCCGGGCGCATATCTCTTAGATTCCCCAACAGAATCTTCGTGGTATAAGCTAGATAGATGGCGGCATTCATGAGGATCCGGAAAGTCTAAACCTTGTCTGTGGTATTCCGAGTAGGATTCTGGGATTGAATGACTGTGACGAGCTTCAAACTCCTGAAGGCTGGGCGTGATGACAAACGCAAAAGAATCAAGGGATTCTATTCCAACCTGATTGAGAACCGACAGATGATTAGCCGTGCTGTGACAGAGCATAGGAACGTTTTCACTGAGAGGATGGGATGTAGCCACTCACAACGGTGATGCCCTACATACAGCTTGCCATGGAAAGGAGTAAGAAGGATTGGATGAATGTAATAAGAAAGTAGAGATTCGAGAGGAGCACAGCATCTCCATACGGTTATCTGAAGTTTCCACTATTGATTTACATGAGTATTTCTATCCCTTTTTATTTTCTATTTATTATTAATTTTCGAAATCCAAAACTATTCAATCTGCCTAACTGAGATTTACAAGGTGACCATAGCTTGCTTCATACCAACAATCTCTGTGGGATCGACCCTTACTCACGTAAGGTATTACTTGGATGACCCAGTACACTTGCTGGTTAAGTTGAACGGAGTTGTGTCCACACATAAAAAGCAATAAATTTTACAAAATACAATAACAAAGGAATCACAATTTCGTCCACCAAGTTTTTGCCGCCGTTGCCGGGGATTGTTCGAGTATGGACAACTGACGGTTCATCTTGTTGCTCAGATTAGGTAATTTTCTTTTCAAAAATCTTTTTCAAAATTTTTCTTTTCTTTTTCGTTTTTCCTAACTTTATTTTCGAAAATTTAATTAATAAAAATCCAAAAAAAAATTAGAAAATCATAAAAATAAAAAATATTTTGTGTTTCTTCTTTGAGTCTTGGGTCAATTTTTATGTTTGGTGTCAATTGCATGCTTTAAAAAATTTTTCTTGCATTTTTCGAAAATTCCATGCATTCATAGTGTTCTTCATGATCTTCAAGTTGTTCTTGATAAGTCTTCTTGTTTGATCTTGATATTTTCTTATTTTGTGTTGTTTGTTATTTTTCATATGCATTTTTCGTTTGTTAGAGTCCATGCATTAAAGATTTCTAAGTTTGGTGTCTTGCATGTTTTCTTTGCATTAAAAATTTTTCAAAATTATGTCCTTGATGTTCATCATGATCTTCAAAGTGTTCTTGGTGTTCATCTTGACATTCATAGCATTCTTGCATGCATTCATTGTTTTGATCTAAAAATTTCATGCATTGAGTATTTTTGTTGTTTTTCTCTCTCATAATTAAAAAATTCAAAAATAAAAAATATATCTTTTCCTTATTTCCCTCCAAATTTTCGAAATTTTGGGTTGACTTGGTCAAAAATTTTTAAAATTTGTTGTTTCTTACAAGTCAAGTCAAATTTTCAATTTTAAAAATCTTATCTTTTCAAAATCTTTTTCAAAAATTATATCTTTTTCATTTTTTTTTATTTTTCGAAAAACTTCAAAAAATCTTTTTCAAAATATTTTCAAAATCTTTTTCTTATCTTTACATCTAATTTTCGAAAATTAGCTAACAATTAATGTGATTGGTTCAAAAATTTGAAGTTTGTTACTTTCTTGTTAAGAAAGGTTCGATCTTTAAGTTCTAGAATCTTATCTTGTAGTTTCTTGTTAGTGAAGTAAATAATTTCAAAATTTTTGAATTAAATCTTTTTATCTTTTTCAAAAATTTTATCTTTTTCAAAATTTGATTTCAAAATATCTTATCTAACTTCTTATCTTCTTATCTTTTTCAAATTTGATTTTAATATCTTTTTCAATCAACTAACTAACTTTTTGTTTGTTTCTTATCTTTTTCAAAACCACCTAACTACTTTTCCCTCTTCAATTTTCGAAAATACCTCTCTCTTTTTCAAAAGTTCTTTTTAATTAATTAATTGTTTTAAATTTTAATTTCAATTACATTTTATCTCTAATTTTCGAAAATTGCTAATCCCTTTTTCAAAATTATTTTCGAAATTTCCCTTCTCTTTTCTTATTCTATTTAATTATTTATTTACTAACACTTCTCTTCACCTCTCTCCATCTAAATATCCGAACCCACTCTTCTACATTCTTCTCCCCTTTCTTTTTCTACTAACATAAAGGAATCTCTATACTGTGACATAGAGGACTCCTCTTCTTTTCTTGTTTTCTTCTCTTTCATATGAGCAGGAACAGGGAAAAAGGCACTCTTGTTGAAATTGATCCTGAACCTAAAAGGACTCTGAAAAGGAAACTAAGAGAAACTAAATTACAACAATCCAGAAACAACCTTTCAGAAATTTTCGAACAAGAGAAGGAGATGGCAGCCGAAAATAATAATAATGCAAGGAGAATGCTTGGTGACTTCACAAAGCCAACATCCAAATTTGATGGAAGAAGCATCTCCATTCCTGCCATTGGAGCCAATAATTTTGAGCTTAAGCCTCAACTAGTTGCCTTAATGCAACAAAACTGCAAGTTTTATGGACTTCCATCTGAAGATCCTTATCAGTTTTTAACTGAGTTCTTGCAGATCTGTGAGACTGTAAAGACGAATGGAGTTGATCCTGAAGTCTACAGATTCATGCTTTTCCCTTTTACTGTAAGAGACAGAGCTAGAATATGGTTGGATTCACAACCTAAGGATAGCCTGGACTCCTGGGATAAGCTGGTTACTGCCTTCTTGGATAAATTCTTTCCTCCGCAAAAGCTGAGCAAGCTGAGAGTGGATGTTCAAACCTTCAAATAAAAAGATGGTGAATCCCTCTATGAAGCTTGGAAAAGATACAAGCAGCTGACCAAAAGATGTCCATCTGACATGTTTTCAGAATGGACCATATTAGATATATTCTATTATGGTCTCTCTGAATTTTCGAAAATGTCATTGGACCATTCTGCAGGTGGATCTATTCACCTAAAGAAAACGCCTAAAGAGGCTCAAGAACTCATTGACATGGTTGCAAACAACCAATTCATGTACACTTCTGAGAGGAATTCCGTGAATAATGGGATACCTCAGAAGAAAGGAGTTCTTGAAATTGATACTCTGAATGCCATATTGGCTCAGAACAAAGTGTTGACTCAACAGGTCAACATGATCTCTCAAAATCTGAATGGATGGCAACATGCATCCAACAGTACTAAAGAAGCAGCTTCTGAAGAAGCTTATGATCCTGAGAACCCTGCCATGGCAGAGGTTAATTACATGGGTGAACCTTATGGAAACACCTATAACTCATCATGGAGAAATCATCCAAATTTCTCATGGAAGGATCAACAAAAGCTTCAACAAGGCTTTAACAATGGTGGACGCAATAGGCTGAGTAATAGCAAGCCATATCCATCATCTCAGCAATAGACAGAGAATTCTGAACAAAACACTTCTAATCTAGCCAATATAGTCTCTGATCTGTCAAAGGCCACTTTCAGTTTCATGAGTGAAACAAGATCCTCCATTAGAAATCTGGAGGCACAAGTGGGCCAGCTGAGCAAGAAAGTCATTGAAACTCCTCCCAGTATTCTCCCAAGCAATACAGAAGAGAATCCAAAAGGAGAGTGCAAGGCCATTGATATCATCAATGTGGCCGAATGCATAAGGGAGGAGGAGGACGAAAATCCTAGTGAGGAAGACCTCCTGGGACGTCCCTCAAGCAAGAAGGAGTTTCCTATTAAGGATCCAAGGGAGTCTGAGGCTCATATAGAGACCATAGAGATTCCATTAAATCTCCTTCTGCCATTCATGAGCTCTGAAGACTATTCTTCCTCTGAAGAGGATGAAGATGTGACTGGAGAGCAAGTTGCTCAATATTTAGGAGCTATCATGAAGCTGAATGCCAAGTTGTTTGGTAATGAGACTTGGGAAAGTGAACTTCCCTTGCTCATTAATGAACTAGATACTTGGATTCAGCAAACTCTACCTCAAAAGAAACAAGATCCTGGCAAGTTTTTGATATCTTGTACCATAGGCACCATGACCTTTGCAAAAGCTCTGTGTGATCTAGGGTCAGGGATAAATCTTATGCCACTCTCTGTAATGGAGAAGCTGGGGATCATTGAGGTACAACCTGCCTTGTTCTCATTACAATTGGCAGACAAGTCATTAAGACAAGCTTATAGAATAGTAGAGGACGTGCTAGTAAAGGTTGAAGGCCTTTACATCCCTGCTGATTTCATAATCTTAGACACTAGGAAGGAAGAGGATGATTGCATCATCCTTGGAAGACCTTTCCTAGCCACAGCAGGAGCTGTGATAGATGTCAACAGAGGTGAATTAGTCCTTCAATTGAATGGGGACTACCTTGTGTTTAAGGCACATGGCCATCCCTCTGTGACAAAAGAGAGTAAGCATGAAGAGCTTCTCTCAGTTCAGAGTCAAGAAGAGCCCCCACAGTCAAACTCTAAGTTTGGTGTTGGGAGGTGGTGCACGAAATTGCAATAACACTTTTGCAATCCCGCACAACTAACCAGCAAGTGCACTGGGTCGTCCAAGTAATACCTTGCGTGAGCAAGGGTCGATCCCACGGAGATTGTCGGCTTGAATCAAGCTATGGTTATCTTGTAAATCTTAGTCAGGATATCAGAAATTATCAGGATTGATTGTGAAAAGCAAAAGAACATGAAATGGTTACTTGTTTTGCAGTAATGGAGAATAGGTTGAGGTTTGGAGATGCTCCATCTTCTGGATTTCTGCTTTCCTACTGTCTTCTTCATCAAACACGCAAGTCTCCTTCCATGGCAAGCTGTGTGTAGGGTTTCACCGTTGTCAGTGGCTACCTCCCATCCTCTCATTGGAACGATTCCTAATGCCCTGTCACGGCACGGCATTCCATATGTCGGTTCTCAATCAGACCGGAGTAGAATCCAGTGATTCTTTTGGCGTCTGTCACTAACGCCCCGCCTTCAGGAGATTGAAGCACGTCACAGTCATTCAGTCATTGAATCCTACTCAGAATACCACAGACAAGGTTTAGACCTTCCGGATTCTCTTGAATGCCGCCATCAATCTAGCTTATACCACGAAGATTCCGATAAAAGAATCCAAGAGATAACTACTTAATCTAAGGTAGAACAGAGGTGGTTGTCAGGCACATGTTCATAGTTGAGAATGATGATGATTGTCACTGATCATCACATTCATCCGGATTAAGAACAAGTATTATCTTAGAATGGAAGCAAGCATGATTGAATGAGAAACAGTAGTAATTGCATTAATCCATCAAGACACAGCAGAGCTCCTCACCCCCAACCATGGGGTTTAGAGACTCATGCTGTGGAAGAAAAGATGTACAATGTCATAAGGTCGCATTCCGTACTGATTACAAAGTCAAAAGGTCCTATAAGTAGTAAACTAGTATCCTAAGGTTTACAGAAATGAGTAAATGACAGAAAAATCCACTTCCGGGCCCACTTGGTGTGTGCTTGGGCTGAGTATTGAAGCTTTTATGTGTAGAGACGTTTTCTGGAGTTAAACGCCAGTTCTCATGCCAGTTTGGGCGTTTAACTCCAAGTTTTATGCCAGTTCCGGCGTTTAACGCTGGAATTTTTGAGGCCGGTTTGCTACGCAGGTTTGGGCCATCAAATCTTGGGCAAAGTATGGACTATTATATATTGCTGGAAAGCCCTGGATGTCTACTTTCCAACGCCGTTGAGAGCGCGCCAATTGGGCTTCTGTAGCTCCATAAAATCCGCTTCGAGTGCAGGGAGGTCAGAATCCAACAGCATCTGCAGTCCTTTTCAGTCTCTGGATCAGATTTTTGCTCAGAACCTTCAATTTCAGTCAGAATATACCTGAAATCACAGAAAAACACACAAACTCATAGTAAAGTCCAGAAAAGTGAATTTTAATTAAAAACTAATAAAAATATACTAAAAACTAACTAAAAGATACTAAAAACATACTAAAAACAATGCCAAAAAGTGTACAAATTATCCGCTCATCACAACACCAAACTTAAATTGTTGCTTGTCCCCAAGCAACTGAAAATCAAAATAGGATAAAAAGAAGAGAATATACTATAGATTCCAAAATATCAAAGAAACATAGTTCCAATTAGATGAGCGGGACTAGTAGCTTTTTGCCTCCGAACAGTTTTGGCATCTCACTCTATCCTTTGAAGTTCAGAATGATTGGCATCTATGAGAACTCAGAACTCAGATAATGTTATTGATTCTCCTAGTTAAGTATAATGATTCTTGAACATAGCTAATATATGAGTCTTGGCTGTGGCCCAAAGCACTCTGTCTTCCAGTATTACCACCGGATACACACATGCCACAGACACATAATTGGGTGAACCTTTTCAGATTGTGACTCAGCTTTGCTAAAGTCCCCAATTAGAGGTGTCCAGGGTTCTTAAGCACACTCTTGTTGCCTTGGATCACAACTCTATTTCTTTTCTTTTTCTTTTTCTTTTCTCTTTTTTTTCGAAAATTTTTTTTTTGTATTCACTGCTTTTTCTTGCTTCAAGAATCAATTTGATGATTTTTCAGATCCTCAATAACAGTTCTCTTTCTCCTCATTCTTTCAAGAGCCAACAAATTTAACATTCTTAAAAACAACAAATTCAAGAGACATATGCACTATTCAAGCATTCATTCAGAAAACAAAAAGTATTGTCACCACATCAAACTAATTCAACTAGTTTCAGAGATAAATTTTGAAACCCTGTACTTCTTGTTCTTTTGTGATTAAAGCATTTTTCTTTTAAGAGAGGTGATGGATTCATAGGACATTCATAACTTTAAGGCATAACTTTAATTTTATTAATTATGAATTAAAAACAAGACTCAAAAATAGATATAGAATGAAACTAGAAAAACGAAAAATACAAACAAAATAAAGGAAAAAAAAAACGAAAAACAGAGGCTCCTAATGATAGAGGTTTTCACAGAGTTAGGACTCAACAACCTTGATTTTGAGAAGTGGATGCTCCCTCAGCTTGAGAGGAGAGCTTTTGGCGTTTCATCTCTTGTATTTCACGCCCCTGCTTCTCTTGCTCCTTCCATTGTCTTCTTGGTGATTGGATGTTCAATGGGTATGAATTCATCTTCTTCTATCTTTACCCCAGCCTCTTTACAGAGCAAGGAGATCAAGCTTGGGTAAGCCAATTTGGTTACAGTGGAATTCCTATTTGCAATTGTGTAGATCTCACAGGCAATCATATGATGAACCTCCACTTCTTTTCCAAGCATAATGCAGTGAATCATCACTGCTCTCTTGATGGTGACCTCAGAACGGTTGCTAGTGGGCAATATGGAACGCCCAATAAAGTCTAGCCAACCTCTTGCAATTGGCTTGAGGTCTCCTCTCTTGAGTTGGTTTGGGACACCCTTTGAATCGGTTATCCACTTAGTCCCAGGGAGGCAGATGTCCTCTAGAACTTGATCCAAACCTTTATCTACTCTCACCATCCTCCTATTGAAAGAATCAGGATCATCTTGTAGTTGAGGTAGTTTGAAGATTTCTCTTATTTTGTCCAGATGGAAGTACATAACTTTCCCTCTGACCATGGTTCTGTGGGTATGGTAAGCGGTTCCAGTCATTCTTTGCTTATCTGTTAGCCACAGATTTGAGTAGAATTCCTGAACCATGTTCCTTCCAACCTTTGTCTCAGGATTGGTCAGAACTTCCCAACCTCTGTTTCGAATTTGCTCTTGGATCTCCGGATATTCATCTTCTTTCAGATCAAATTTAACTTCTGGGATCACTGACCTCAGACCCATTATTTTGTGATAATGGTCTTCATGTTCTTTGGTTAAGAACTTCTCTTCATTCCAAAGATTCTTTGGATTAGTCTCTTTCTTTCCTCTTGAGTTGGTTTGTTTTTCCTTGGGAGCCATGATCTTGATAGATCTTAGCTTAGTGATCACGGAAAAGCACACCAAACTTAGAGGTTTTGCTTGTCCTCAAGCAAAAAGAAAAGAAAGAAGAGAAGAGAGAGAGAGAGAGAGGAAATTCGAATGGTGTGAGGAAGGAGGGGTGAGGAACGTTCATTTATAGAGTGGGGGGGAGGAGAATTTCGAAAACAAAAGAGAGATTTGAAAGGAAATTTGAAAAGATTTTGAAAAAATTTGAGAAAAGGGTGAGTTTTTGAAGAAGATTTGAGATTATTTTGAAATAGATTTGAAGAATGGTTTTGATTTGTGAAGATTTGAAAGTGAATGATGAAAGGTTGAAGTGCATTTATGTAGAAGGTTATGGGTAAAAAGAGGGAAGTTTGAAAAAATTTGAGTTGAAAACAAAAATGTGGTCCCCCCACCTTTCTGGCGTTAAACGCCCAGAATGGCACCCATTCTGGCGTTTAACGCCCACTTGGCACCCTTTTTGGGCGTTTAACGCCCAGCCAGGTACCCTGGCTGGGTTTAAACGCCAGAAAACCTTCCTCACTGGGCGTTTTTCTGAACGCCCAGTGATGCTGCACACCTGGCGTTAAACGCCCAGAATGGTACCCATTCTGGCGTTTAACGCCCAAAATGGTACCATTACTGGCGTTAAACGCCCAGAATGGTACCCATTCTGGCGTTTAACGCCCAAAATGCACCTTACTGGCGTTTTTTCGCCAGTAAGCTCATTTTCTCTGCTTTTTGAGCTGAATCCTTCTGTAACTATGTGAATTCCTTCATTTTTTGATATTTGCCTCTGTAAGAACAAATCATACAACCTACTAATGACTGGGTTGCCTCCCAGTAAGCGCTTCTTTACTGTCTTTAGCTGGACTTTCACTGAGAATCACTCTAGTCTCAGTTTTGAGCACTTCTGCTCAAAGTTTCCTTCAAGATAATGTTTGATTCTCTATCCATTAACAATGAACTTCTTATCAGAATCAATATCCTGAAGCTCAACATATCCATATGGTGACACTCCTGTAATCACATATGGACCCCCCCCAACGAGATTTGAGTTTTCCTGGAAACAGTTTGAGCCTAGAGTTGAAGAGCAGAACTTTTTGTCCTGGCTCAAAGACTCTGGTTGACAATTTCCTGTCATGCCATTTCTTTGCCTTTTCCTTATAAATTTTTGCATTTTCAAAGGCATTGAGTCTGAACTCCTCTAGCTCATTCAGCTGTAGCAGTCTTTTTTCACCAGCTAACTGTGCATCCATGTTTAGGAATCTGGTTGCCCAGTAGGCTTTATGTTCCAGTTCCACAGGCAAATGGCAGGCCTTCCCATACACCAATTGGTATGGAGAGGTGCATATAGGAGTCTTGAATGCTGTTCTGTATGCCCACAGAGCATCATCCAAGCTCTTTGCCCAATCCTTTCTTCGGGCCATTACAGTCCGTTCTAGGATTCTTTTTAGTTCTCTGTTAGAGACCTCTGCTTGCCCATTTGTCTGTGGATGATACGGAGTTGCCACTTTGTGGCTAATTCCATATCTGACCATAGCAGAGTATAGTTGTTTATTGCAGAAATGAGTGCCCCCATCACTGATTAGCACTCTGGGAACGCCAAATCTGCTGAAAATATTTTTCTGGAGGAATTTCAGTACGGTCTTAGTATCATTAGTGGGTGTAGCAATTGCTTCTACCCACTTAGATACATAGTCCACTGCCACCAGAATGTAAGTGTTTGAGTATGATGGTGGGAATGGCCCCATGAAGTCAATTCCCCATACATCAAACAGCTCTATCTCTAATATCCCTTGTTGAGGCATGGCATATCCATGAGGCAGGTTACCAGCTCTTTGGCAACTGTCACAGTTACGCACAAACTCTCGGGAATCTTTATAGAGAGTAGGCCAGTAGAAGCCACATTGGAGGACTTTAGTGGCTGTTCGCTCACTTCCAAAATGTCCTCCATACTGTGATCCATGGCAGTGCCATAGGATCCTCTGTGCTTCTTCTCTGGGTACACACCTGCGGATCACTCCGTCAGCACATCTCTTAAAGAGATATGGTTCATCCCAAAGGTAGTACTTGGCATCTGAAATTAATTTCTTTTTCTGCATGTAACTGTACTCTTTGTGTATGAACCTCACAGCTTTATAGTTTGCAATGTCTGCAAACCATGGAGCTTCCTGAATGGCAAATAATTGCTCATCTGGGAAAGTCTCAGAAATCTCAGTAGAAGGGAGGGACGCCCCAACTACTGGCTCTATTCTGGATAGATGATCAGCTACCTGATTCTCTGTCCCTTTTCTGTCTCTTATTTCTATATCAAACTCTTGCAGAAGCAACACCCATCTGATAAGCCTGGGTTTTGAATCCTGCTTTGTGAGTAAGTATTTAAGAGCAGCATGGTCAGTGTACACAATCACTTTGGATCCTACTAGGTAGGATCTAAACTTGTCAATGGCATAAACCACTGCAAGTAATTCTTTTTCTGTGGTTGTGTAATTCTTCTGTGCATCATTTAGAACACGGCTGGCATAATAAATGACATGCAGAAGTTTATTATGCCTCTGTCCCAACACTGCACCAATGGCATGATCACTGGCATCACACATTAATTCAAATGGTAATGCCCAATCTGGTGCAGAGATAACTGGTGCTGTGACCAGCTTAGCTTTCAGGGTCTCAAATGCCTGCAGACACTCATTATCAAAGATAAATGGAGTGTCAGCAGCTAGCAGATTACTCAGAGGTTTGGCAATTTTCGAAAAATCCTTGATAAACCTTCTGTAAAATCCTGCATGTCCCAGAAAGCTTCTGATTGCCTTAACATTGGCAGGTGGTGGTAATTTTTCAATTACCTCTACCTTTGCCTTATCCACCTCTATTCCCCTGCTTGAAATTTTGTGCCCAAGGACAATTCCTTCAGTCACCATAAAGTGACATTTCTCCCAGTTTAAAACCAGGTTAGTCTCTTGGCATCTTTTCAGGACAAGTGATAGGTGGTTAAGACAGGAGCTAAATGAGTCTCCATATACTGAGAAGTCATCCATGAAGACTTCCAGAAATTTCTCTACCATATCTGAGAAGATAGAGAGCATGCACCTTTGGAAGGTTGCAGGTGCATTGCACAGACCAAAAGGCATTCTCCTATAGGCAAACACGCCTGAAGGGCAGGTAAATGCTGTTTTCTCTTGGTCCTGAGGGTCTACTGCAATTTGGTTGTAGCCTGAATAGCCATCCAAAAAGCAGTAATAATCATGGCCAGCTAGTCTTTCTAGCATTTGGTCTATGAATGGTAAAGGAAAATGATCCTTTCTGGTGGCTGTATTGAGCCTTCTGTAGTCAATATACATGCGCCACCCTGTGACTGTCCTTGTGGGAACCAGTTCATTTTTTTCATTATGAACCACTGTCATGCCTCCCTTTTTGGGAACAACTTGGACAGGGCTCACCCAGGGGCTATCAGAAATAGGATAAATGATCCCAGCCTCTAGTAATTTAGTGACCTCTTTCTGCACCACTTCCTTCATGGCTGGATTTAGCCTCCTCTGTGGTTGAACGACTGGTTTGGCATTATCCTCCAACAGGATCTTGTGCATGCATCTAGCTGGGCTAATGCCCTTAAGATCACTTATGGACCACCCAAGAGCTGTCTTGTGTGTCTTAGCACTTGAATCAGTGCTTCCTCTTCCTGTGAATTTAAAGCAGAGCTTATAATCACTGGAAAAGTGTCACCCTCTCCCAGAAATGCATATTTCAAGGATGATGGTAATGGTTTGAGTTCAGGCTTGGGAGGCTTATCCTCCTCCTGAGGAATTTTCGAAAATTCCTTTACTTCCTCTAGTTCTTCTTGATCAGGTTGAGCATCTTTGAAGATGTCCTCAAGCTCTGATTCTAGGCTTTCAGCCATATTGATCTCTTCTACCAGAGAATCAATAATGTCAACGTCCATGCAGTCTTCTGGTGTGTCTGGATGCTGCATAGCTTTCACAGCATTCAACTTGAACTCATCCTCATTGACTCTCAGGGTTACTTCCCCTTTATGTACATCAATGAGAGTTCGTCCAGTTGCTAGGAAAGGTCTTCCTAGAATGAGAGTTGCACTTTTGTGCTCCTCCATTTCCAGCACCACAAAGTCAGTTGGAAAGGCAAATGGCCCAACCTTGACAATCATGTCCTCTATTATGCCTGATGGGTGTTTAATGGAACCATCAGCAAGTTGGAGGCATATCCTGGTTGGTTTGACTTCTCCAGTCAACCCAAGCTTTCTGATAGTGGATGCAGGTATTAGATTGATGCTTGCTCCAAGATCACATAGGGCTATCTTGGTGCAGGCGCCTTCTAATGTGCAGGGTATCATAAAGCTTCCAGGATCTTGAAGCTTTTCTGGTAAGCTTTTCAAAATGACTGCACTGCATTCTTCAGTGAGAAACACTTTTTCAGTTTCTCTCCAATTCTTCTTATGGCTTAAGATCTCTTTCATGAACTTAGCATAAGAGGGTATTTGCTCAAGTGCCTCTGCAAACGGAATCTTTATTTCAAGAGTCCTTAGATAGTCTGCAAAGCGGGCAAATTGCTTATCCTGTTCCGCTTTGCGGAGTTTCTGAGGATAAGGCATCTTGGCTTGATATTCTTCAACCTTAGATGCTGCAGGTTTATTCCTTACAGAAATGGTTGAAGAGGCCTTGTTAGGGGGATAATCATCAGAACTCTCAGGTGCCTGATTCTCCTTGGGCGTTTGAACGCCAGGAGTGGATGAAGTTTGGGCGTTAAACGCCAACTTCTCCCCCTTTTCTGGCGTTTGAACGCCAGAACTGGGCAGGGAATGGGCGTTTAACGCCAGCTTTCCTCCCTGTTCTGGCGTTTGAACGCCAGTATTGGGCAAGGAATGGGCGTTTAACGCCAACTTTCCTTCCCTTTCTGGCGTTTGAACGCCAATAATATTCCTCTCTGGGCTCTTACTGTCCTCAGAGGGATTTTGAACAGTGGCTTGGTCATCCTCTGTCAACTGTTCCTTAATTGACTTCTTGCTCTTTTGAGCAGTGGCATTCAGTGTTTTCCCACTCCTCAGTTGAACTGCTTGACATTCTTCTGTTATTTGTTTAGATATTTGCTGTTTTGCTTGATTCAACTGCAGTTCTATGCTCTTGTTAGCAACCTTAGTATCATGGAGCATTTCTTTAAATTCTGCTAACTGTTCTGTCATCAGGAGCAATTGTTGATTAAGCTCATTCATCTGTTCTTGAGGATCAGGATCATTGACTACTGCCATGACCTCTTCTTGTGGAACGAATTCCTTGCTAGAATATAAGTATTGGTTTCTAGCAACAATGTCTATAAGCTCTTGAGCTTCTTCAATTGTCTTTCTCATGTGTATAGATCCACCAGCTGAGTGGTCTAAAGACATCTGAGCTTTTTCTGTAAGCCCATAGTAGAAGATGTCTAACTGTACCCACTCTGAAAACATTTCAGAGGGGCATTTTCTGAGCATACCTCTATACCTCTCCCAGGCATCATAAAGGGATTCATTATCCTCTTGTTTAAAGCCTTGGATGTCCAGCCTTAGCTGTGTCATCCTTTTTGGAGGGTAAAATGATTCAGGAATTTTTCTGATAACTGTTTCCATGTCTTTATGCTTGCTGTAGGTTGGTTATTCAACCACCTTTTGCTTGATCTTTTACAGCAAATGGAAACAGTAACAGTCTGTAGACATCCTGATCTACCTCTTTATCATGTATTGTGTCAGCAATTTGTAAGAACTGTGCCAGAAACTCAGTAGGTTCTTCCTCTGGAAGACCGGAATACTGGCAATTTTGCTGCACTATGATAATGAGTTGAGGGTTTAGCTCAAAGCTGCTTGCTTTGATGGGAGGTACACAGATGCTACTCCCATATGCAGCTGTATTGGGGTTGGCATAGGACCCCAGAGTCCTTCTGGACTGGTTAATTCCACTTAAGTCCATAATGGACAAAAGGGAAATGATAACAATTGCAAAGAGATAAATTTTGTTTGTTTTTTTTTTTTTTTTGAAATAACCGAAAAATAAAAATAAAAACAAAAAGGAAATTTAAAATAAAAATTCGAAAGTCAAAAGGAAAATAAAATAAGATTTCGAAAATTAGAAAGAAAATAAGATCAAAGCAAATTGAGAACTGAATCAATTAGTTAATTAAAAAGATTTTGAAAACAGCAATTAAGAAGATATGATTGAAAAGTTTTTATGAAAAAGATTTGATTTTTTAAAAAGAGGAAAGAGGAAAAACACAAAATGACACCAAACTTAAAATTTTAGAAAATCAAACACTATTTTTTCGAAAATTTTAAAGGAAAAACACAAAGGGGACACCAAACTTAGAACTTTTATGAATCAAAAAGGGACTAAGAGCATGCAAAAATCGAAAATCAAAAAGAAAAACAAAAGCATGCAAATGACACCAAACTTAAAATATGAAACTAGACTCAACTAAAAGACTCTAAACCAACAAAAATAAAACAGTCCTAATCTAAGCAACAAGACAAGCCGTCAGTTGTCCAAACTCGAACAATCCTCGGCAACGGCGCCAAAAACTTGGTGCACGAAATTGCAATAACACTTTTGCAATCCCGCACAACTAACCAGCAAGTGCACTGGGTCGTCCAAGTAATACCTTGCGTGAGCAAGGGTCGATCCCACGGAGATTGTCGGCTTGAATCAAGCTATGGTTATCTTGTAAATCTTAGTCAGGATATCAGAAATTATCAGGATTGATTGTGAAAAGCAAAAGAACATGAAATGGTTACTTGTTTTGCAGTAATGGAGAATAGGTTGAGGTTTGGAGATGCTCCATCTTCTGGATTTCTGCTTTCCTACTGTCTTCTTCATCAAACACGCAAGTCTCCTTCCATGGCAAGCTGTGTGTAGGGTTTCACCGTTGTCAGTGGCTACCTCCCATCCTCTCATTGGAACGATTCCTAATGCCCTGTCACGGCACGGCATTCCATATGTCGGTTCTCAATCAGACCGGAGTAGAATCCAGTGATTCTTTTGGCGTCTGTCACTAACGCCCCGCCTTCAGGAGATTGAAGCACATCACAGTCATTCAGTCATTGAATCCTACTCAGAATACCACAGACAAGGTTTAGACCTTCCGGATTCTCTTGAATGCCGCCATCAATCTAGCTTATACCACGAAGATTCCGATAAAAGAATCCAAGAGATAACTACTTAATCTAAGGTAGAACAGAGGTGGTTGTCAGGCACATGTTCATAGTTGAGAATGATGATGATTGTCACTGATCATCACATTCATCCGGATTAAGAACAAGTATTATCTTAGAATGGAAGCAAGCATGATTGAATGAGAAACAGTAGTAATTGCATTAATCCATCAAGACACAGCAGAGCTCCTCACCCCAACCATGGGGTTTAGAGACTCATGCTGTGGAAGAAAAGATGTACAATGTCATAAGGTCGCATTCCGTACTGATTACAAAGTCAAAAGGTCCTATAAGTAGTAAACTAGTATCCTAAGGTTTACAGAAATGAGTAAATGACAGAAAAATCCACTTCCGGGCCCACTTGGTGTGTGCTTGGGCTGAGTATTGAAGCTTTTATGTGTAGAGACGTTTTCTGGAGTTAAACGCCAGTTCTCATGCCAGTTTGGGCGTTTAACTCCAAGTTTTATGCCAGTTCCGGCGTTTAACGCTGGAATTTCTGAGGCCGGTTTGCTACGCAGGTTTGGGCCATCAAATCTTGGGCAAAGTATGGACTATTATATATTGCTGGAAAGCCCTGGATGTCTACTTTCCAACGCCGTTGAGAGCGCGCCAATTGGGCATCTGTAGCTCCAGAAAATCCGCTTCGAGTGCAGGGAGGTCAGAATCCAACAGCATCTGCAGTCCTTTTCAGTCTCTGGATCAGATTTTTGCTCAGAACCTTCAATTTCAGTCAGAATATACCTGAAATCACAGAAAAACACACAAACTCATAGTAAAGTCCAGAAAAGTAAATTTTAATTAAAAACTAATAAAAATATACTAAAAACTAACTAAAAGATACTAAAAACATACTAAAAACAATGCCAAAAAGTGTACAAATTATCCGCTCATCAGGAGGCCACAACCAAACTCTAAGTTTGGTGTTAAGACCCCATATCCAAACTCTAAGTTTGGTGTTGGCACTATACAACATTGACCTGATCACCTTTGTGGCTCCATGAGAGCCACTGTCAAGCTATTGACATTAAAGAAGCGCTTGTAGGGAGGCAACCCAATTTTATTTATCTAATTTTTATTTTATTCTATTTTATTGCTATTTTGTGTTTTATTAGGTACATGATCATGAGGAGTCACAAAAAAAATCATAAAAATTAAAAACAGAATCAAAAACAGCAGAAGAAAAAAATCACACCCTGGAGGAAGCACAGGCTGGCGTTCAACGCCAGTAAGATGCATCTGGCCGGCGTTCAACGCCAGAACAGAGCATCATTCTGGCGCTGAACGCCAGAAACAAGCAACATTCTGGCGCTGAACGCCAGGAATGTGCCTAAGAAGAAAAGCTGGCGCTGAACGCCAGTAACAAGCATGAAACTGGCGTTCAACGCCAGAAACATGCTTTACATGGGCGTTGAACGCCGAGAATGTGCACCACACGGCGTTTAAACGCCAGAATGGTGTGCAAAGGCAATTTACATGCCTATTTGGTGCAGGGATGGAATTCCTTGACACCTCAGGATCTGTGGATCCCACAGGATCACCTCAGGATCTGTGGACCCCACAGGATCCCCACCTAACATATTCCCACCTTACCCCCCTAATCCTAGTTTTTCTCTTCCCCATATCACACTTCCCAAAACCCTTCACCAATCACCTCAAGCTCTCTTCCCAATCACCCCCTTCACCACTCACATCCATCCACTCTTCCCCATAAACCCCACCTACCTTCAAAATTCAAAAACATTTTCCCACCCATTCCCACCCTAAATGGCCGAACATACACTACTCCCTTTCCCTATATATACCCTTCCATTCTACTTCATTCTCACACAACACAACCCCCTTTTCCATACCTTGACCGAACCTACACTTCCCCTTCTCCTCCATATTCTCTTCTTCTTCTTCTTCTCTTCTTTCTTCTCTTGCTCGAGGGCGAGCAATATTTTAAGTTTGGTGTGGTAAAAGCATAAGCTTTTTGTTTTTCTATTACCATCAATGGCACCTAAGGCCGGAGAATCCTCTAGAAAAGGTAAAGGGAAGACAAAAGCTTCCACCTCCGAGTCATGGGAGATGGAAAGATTCATCTCCAAAAGCCATCAAGACCACTTCTATAATGTTGTGGCAAAGAAGAAGGTGATCCCTGAGGTCCCTTTCAAGCTCAAGAAAAATGAGTATCCAGAGATCCGACATGAGATCCGAAGAAGAGGTTGGGAAGTCCTAACCAACCCCATGCAACAAGTTGGAATCTTAATGGTTCAAGAGTTCTATGCCAATGCATGGATCACTAGGAACCATGATCAAAGTATGAACCCGAATCCAAAAAATTATCTCACAATGGTTCGGGGGAAATACTTAGATTTTAGTCTGGAAAATGTGAGGTTGGCATTCCACTTGCCCATGATGCAAGGAGATGAACGCCCCTACACTAGAAGGGTCAACTTTAATCAAAGGTTGGACCAAGTCCTTATGGACATATGTGTGGAAGGAGCTCAATGGAAGAGAGACTCCAAAGGCAAGCCAGTTCAACTAAGAAGACTGGACCTCAAGCCTGTAGCTAGAGGATGGTTGGAGTTCATTCAACGCTCCATCATTCCCACTAGCAACCGATCTGAAGTTACTGTGGATTGGGCCATCATGATTCATAGCATCATGATTGGAGAGGAAGTAGAAGTTCATGAGGTCATCTCCAATGAATTCTACAAAATAGCCGACAAGCCCTCCACCATGGCACGGCTAGCTTTTCCTCACCTCATTTGCTATCTATGTTACTCAGCTGGAGTTATCATAGAAGGAGACATCCTCATTGAAGAGGATAAGCCCATCACCAAGAAGAGGATGGAGCAAGCAAGAGAGAACCTTCACGGCTCTCAAGAGATGCATGAGGAAGCTCATCATCAAGAAATCCCTGAGATGCCTCAAGGGATGCACTTTCCTCCCAACAACTATTGGGAGCAACTCAACACTTCCTTAGAAGATTTGAACCACAATGTGAAACAATTAAGGGTGGAACATCATGAGCACTCCATCATTCTCCATGAAATAAGAGAAGATCAAAGAGCAATGAGGGAGGAGCAACAAAGGCAAGGAAGGGACATAGAAGAGCTTAAGGACATTGTTGGTCCTTCAAGAAGAAGACGCCACTAAGGTGGATTCATTCCTTGTTCTTATTTCTTTCTGCTTTTCGGTTTTTATGTTGTGTTTATCTATGTTTTGTGTCTTTATTTCATGATCATTAGTATGTAGTAACTATGTCTTAAAGTTATGAATAAATTCCATTAATCCTTCACCTCTCTTAAAAGAAAAAATGTTTTAATTCAAAAGAACAAGAAGTACATGAATTTCAAATTTATCCTTGAATTTAGTTTAATTATATTGATGTGGTGACAATACTTTTTGTTTTCTGAATAAATGCTTGAACAGTGCATATTTTTTATCTTGTTGTTTATGAATGTTAAAACTGTTGGCTCTTGAAAGAATGATGAACAAAGAGAAATGTTATTGATGATCTGAAAAATCATGAAATTGATTCTTGAAGCAAGAAAAAGCAGTGAAAAGCAAAAAGCTTGCGAAAAAAAAAAAGTGGCGAAAAAAAAATTAGAAAGAAAAAGAAAAAGCAAACAGAAAAAAGCCAATAGCCCTTAAAACCAAAAGGCAAGGGTAAAAAGGATCAAAGGCTTTGAGCATCAATGGATAGGAGGGCCCAAGGAAATAAAATCCAGGCCTAAGCGGCTAAATCAAGCTGTCCTTAACCATGTGCTTGTGTCATGAAGGTCCAAGTGAAAAGCTTGAGACTGAGTGGTTAAAGTCGTGATCCAAAGCAAAAGAGTGTGCTTAAGAGCTCTGGACACCACTAACTGGGGACTCTAGCAAAGCTGAGTCACAATCTGAAAAGGTTCACCCAGTTATGTGTCTGTGGCATTTATGTATCCGGTGGTAATACTGGAAAACAAAGTGCTTAGGGCCACGACCAAGACTCATAAGTAGCTGTGTTCAAGAATCAACATGCTTAACTAGGAAAGTCAATAACACTATCCGAAATTCTAAAGTTCCTAGAGAAGCCAATCATTCTAAATATCAAAGGAAAAAGTGAGATGCCAAAACTGTTCAGAAGCAAAAAGCTACAAGTCCCGCTCATCTAATTAGAATTAATATTCATTGATATTTTGGAATTTATAGTACATTCTCTTCTTTTTATCCTATTTGATTTTCAGCTGCTTGGGGACAAGCAACAATTTAAGTTTGGTGTTGTGATGAGCGGATAATTTATACGCTTTTTGGCATTATTTTTAGGTAGTTTTTAGTAAGTTCAAGCTACTTTTAGGGATGTTTTCATTAGTTTTTATGTTAAATTCATATTTCTGGACTTTACTATGAGTTTGTGTGTTTTTCTGTGATTTCAGGTAATTTCTGGCCGAAATTGAGGGACTTGAGCAAAACTCTGAAAAAGGCTGACAAAAGGACTGCTGATGCTGTTGGAATCTGACCTCCCTGCACTCGAAATGGATTTTCTGGAGCTACAGAACTCCAATTGGCGCGCTCTCAATGACGTTGGAAAGTAGACATCCAGAGCTTTCCAGAAATATATAATAGTCCATACTTTATTCGGAAATTGACGACGTAACTTGGCGTTGAACGCCAAGTACATGCTGCTGTCTGGAGTTAAACGCCAGAAAAACGTCATGATCCGGAGTTGAACGCCCAAAACACGTTATAACTTGGAGTTCAACTCCAAGAAAAGCCTCAGCTCGTGGATAGATTAAGCTCAGCCCAAGCATACACCAAGTGGGCCCCGGAAGTGGATTTATGCATCAATTACTTACTCATGTAAACCCTAGTAGCTAGTCTAGTATATATAGGACATTTAACTATTGTATTAGACATCTTTTGACAGTTTAATCTTTTGACTTTGTAGTCCTTGATCATTCGGTCTCTTGATCACTCAGGGGGCTGGCCATTCGGCCATGCCTGAACCTTTTACTTATGTATTTTCAACAGTGGAGTTTCTGCACACCATAGATTAAGGGTGTGGAGCTCTGCTGTACCTCAAGTTTCAATACAATTACTATTACTTTCTATTCAATTCTCTTCTATTCTTATTCCAAAATATACGTTGCACAACACTTTGATGAATGTGATGATCCGTGACACTCATCATCATTCTCACCTATGAACGCGCGTGATTGACAACCACTTCCGTTCTATCTTAGGCCGGGCGCATATCTCTTAGATTCCCCAACAGAATCTTCGTGGTATAAGCTAGATAGATGGCGGCATTCATGAGGATCCGGAAAGTCTAAACCTTGTCTGTGGTATTCCGAGTAGGATTCTGGGATTGAATGACTGTGACGAGCTTCAAACTTCTGAAGGCTGGGCGTGATGACAAACGCAAAAGAATCAAGGGATTCTATTCCAACCTGATTGAGAACCGACAGATGATTAGCCGTGCTGTGACAGAGCATAGGAACATTTTCACTGAGAGGATGGGATGTAGCCATTGACAACGGTGATGCCCTACATACAGCTTGCCATGGAAAGGAGTAAGAAGGATTGGATGAATGTAATAAGAAAGTAGAGATTCGAGAGGAGCACATCATCTCCATACGCTTATCTGAAGTTTCCACTATTGATTTACATGAGTATTTCTATCCCTTTTTATTTTCTATTTATTATTAATTTTCGAAATCCAAAACTATTCAATCTGCCTAACTGAGATTTACAAGGTGACCATAGCTTGCTTCATACCAACAATCTCTGTGGGATCGACCCTTACTCACGTAAAGTATTACTTGGATGACCCAGTACACTTGCTGGTTAAGTTGAACGGAGTTGGGTCCACACATAAAAAGCAATGAATTTTACAAAATACAATAACAAAGGAATCACAATTTCGTCCACCAGCCCCCATAACTGATTAGTACTTAGGGATACCAAATCTGCTGAAGATGTGTTTCTAGAGGAATTTCAGCACTGTCTTAGTATCATTAGTAGGTGTTGCTATAGCTTCTACCCATTTGGATACATAATCCATTACCACTAGAATATAAGTGTTTGAGTATGATGGTGGGAAAGGTCCCATGAAGTCAATACCCCATACATCAAACAACTCAATCTCCAAGATCCCTTGTTGAGGCATGGCATAACTGTGAGGCAGATTGCCAGATCTTTGGCAACTGTCACAATTAAGTACAAACACTCGGGAGTCTTTATAGAGAGTAGGCCAGTAGAAGCCACATTGGAGAACTCTTGTGGTTGTTCACTCACTTCCAAAATGTCCTCCATACTGTGATCCATGGCAGTGCCAGAGGATCTTCTGTGCTTTTTCTTTAGGCACACATCTACGGATTACTTCGTCTGCACATCTCTTGAAGAGATATGGTTCATCCCAAAGATAGTACTTTGCATCCATGGTCAATTTCTTTGATTGCTGCCTACTGTACTCTTTGGGTATGAATCTTACTGCCTTGTAGTTTGCAATGTCTGTAAACCATGGCACCTCCTGGATGGCAAAGACTTGCTCATCTAGAAAGTTTTCAGAGATCTCAGTAAGAGGGAGGGACGCCCCTTCTACTGGTTCTATTCGGGATAGGTGATCTGCTACTTGATTCTCTGCCCATTTTCTGTCTCTTATTTCTATATCAAACTCTTGCAGAAACAACACCCATCTTATGAGTCTGGGTTTTGAATCTTGCTTTGTGAGTAGATATTTAAGAGCAGCATGGTCAGTGTACACAATCACTTTTGATCCTACTAAATAAGATCTGAACTTGTCAATGGTGTAAACCACTGCAAGTAGCTCTTTTTCTGTGGTTGTGTAGTTCTTCTGTGCATCATTTAGAACATGACTGGCATAATAAATGACGTGCAGAAGCTTGTCATGCCTTTGTCCCAACACTGCACTAATGGCATGGTCACTGGCATCACATATTAATTCAAATGGTAATGTCCAGTCTGGTGCAGAGATGACTGGTGCTATGACCAGCTTAGCTTTCAGAGTTTCAAATGCCTGCAGACACTCTTTATCAAAGATAAATGGCATGTCAGCAGCTAGCAGATTACTCAGAGGTTTGGCAATTTTTGAAAAATCCTTTATAAACCTCCTATAAAATCCTGCATGCCCCAGAAAGCTTCTGATTGCCTTAACATTGGTAGGTGGTGGTAATTTTTCAATTACCTCTACCTTAGCTTGATCCACTTCTATTACCTTGTTCAAAATTTTGTGTCCAAGGACAATTTCCTCAGTCACCATAAAGTGACATTTCTCCCAGTTTAAAACCAGGTTAGTCTCTTGGCACTTCTTTAGAACAAGTGCTAGATGGTCAAGACAGGAGTTGAATGAGTCTCCAAATACTAAAAAGTCATCCATGAAGACTTTCAGAAAATTTTCCACCATATCAGAGAAAATTGAGAGCATGCACCTTTGAAAGGTTGCAGGTGCATTGCACAGGCCAAATGGCATCCTTCTGTATGCAAATACTCCAGATTGACATGTGAATGTTGTTTTCTCTTGATTATAACCTGAATATCCATCCAGGAAGTAGTAGTATTCATGACCTGCTAGTCTTTCTAGCATCTGGTCTATGAAGGGTAAAGGAAAATGATCCTTTCTGGTAGCTGTGTTGAGCCTTCTATAATCAATACACATACGCCACCCTGTAACTGTTCTTGTAGGAACCAGTTCATTTTTTTATTATTATGAACCACTGTCATGCCACCCTTCTTAGGGACGACTTGGACAGGGCTTACCCAGGGGCTATCAGAAATAGGATAAATAATCCCAGCCTCTAGTAATTTAGTGACCTCCTTCTGCACCACCTCCTTCATGGCTGGATTCAGCCGCTTCTATGGTTGAACCACTGGCTTAGCATCATCCTCCAATAGGATCTTGTGAATGCATCTGGCTGGGCTAATGCCCTTAAGATCACTGATGGACCACCCAAGAGCTGTCTTGTGTGTCCTTAGCACTTGAATTAGTGCTTCCTCTTCCGGTGGCTCTAAGGTAGAGCTTACGATTACAGGAAAGGTATCACCTTCTCCCAGAAATGCATATTTCAGGGATGGTGGTAATGGTTTGAGCTCGGGTTTGGGAGGTTTCTCTTCTCCCTGAGGGATTATCAGAGGTTCTATTATTCTCTCTGGTTCCTCCAGATCAGGCTAGACATCTTTAACGATATCCTCTAGCTCTGATTCGAGACTCTCAGTCATATTGACCTCTTTTACCAGAGAGTCAATAATATCAATCCTCATACAGTCATTTTGGGTGTCTGAATGCTGCATAGCTTTGACAACATTCAACTTAAACTCGTCCTCATTGACTCTCAGGGTCACTTCCCCTTTTTGGACGTCAATGAGGGTTCGTCCAGTTGCTAGGAAAGGTCTTCCTAGAATGAGAGTTGCACTCTTGTGCTCCTCCATTTCCAGCACCACAAAGTCAGTGGGAAAGGCAAATGGCCCAACCTTGACAATCATGTCTTCAATTACGCCTGATGGGTATTTAATGGAGCCATCAGCAAGTTGGAGACATATCCGGGTTGGTTTAACTTCATCAGTCAACCCAAGCTTTTTGATAGTAGCTGCAGGTATTAGGTTAATACTTGCCCCAAGATCACATAGAGCTTGCTTGGTACAAGTACCTTCTAATGTGCATGGTATCATAAAGCTTCCGGGATCTTTAAGCTTTTCAGGTAAGCTTTTCAGAATGACTGCACTGCATTCTTCAATGAGGTAGACTTTTTCAGTTTCTCTCCAATCCTTCTTATGACTTAAGATCTCTTTCATGAACTTAGCATAAGAGGGTATTTGCTCAAGTGCCTCTGCAAACGGAATCTTTATTTCAAGAGTCCTGAGGTAGTCTGCAAAGCGAGCAAATTGCTTATCCTGTTCCGCTTGGCGGAGTTTCTGAGGATAAGGAATTTTGGTTTTTTATTCCTCAACCTTAGTTGCTGTAGGTTTATTGCCTACAGATGAGGATTGAGAAGCCTTTTTAGAAGGGTTGCTATCAGCACTTGTATGTGTCTGATCTCCTACTAGCGTTTGAATGCCAAGAGTGGAAGCTGGAGTGGCGTTAGACGCCAACTCCTTACCTGTTTCTGGTGTTTGAATGCCAGAACTGTGCTTCCTTTGGGCATTCAACGCCAATTCCTTGCTTGTTTCTGGCGTTGAACGCCAGGACTGAGCATGGTTTGGGCGTTCAACGCCAGCTTTCCACCCATTTTCTGGCGTTTGAGCGCCAGAATTATTCCTCTCTGGGCTCTTACTATTCTCAGATGGATTTTGGGTAGTTTGCTCATTTCTTGGCTTCCTGCTACCTTGAAGTGAGGTATTTAATATTTTCCCACTTCTTTTGAACTGCTTGGCACTTTTCTGTTATTTGTTTTGATAACTGCTGTTCTATTTGCTTTAACTGTACTTCCATATTCATATTAGCTATTCTTGTTTCTTGTAGTATCTCCTTGAATTCGGCTAACTGTTTTGTTAGAAAATCTAATTGCTGATTGAATTCAGCAGCTTGATCTGCAGGACTGAGTTCAGCAGTTACTATTTTAGCCTCTTCGTTGATGGAGAATTCACTGCTTAGGTACAGATGCTGATTTCTAGCAACTGTATCAATAAGCTCTTGAGCTTCTTTTATTGTCTTTCTCATGTGTATAGATCCACCAGTTGAGTGGTCTAGAGAAATTTGAGCTCTTTCTGTAAGCCCATAGTAGAAGATGTCTAACTGCACCCACTCTGAAAACATTTCAGAGGGGCATTTTCTTAGCATCTCTCTGTATCTCTCCCAGGCATCATAAATGGATTCATTATCTCCTTGTTTGAAGCCTTGGATGCTCAGCCTTAGCTGTGTCATCCGTTTTGGAGGAAAATAGTGATTCAGAAATTTTTCTGACAGCTGTTTCCATGTCTTTATGCTGTCCTTAGGTTGGTTATTTAACCACCTCTTGGCTTGGTCCTTTACAGCAAATGGAAACAGTAATAATCGGTAGATATCCTGATCTACTTCCTTATCATGTACTGTGTCAGCAATTTGTAAAAATTGTGCCAGAAATTCTGTAGGTTCTTCTTGTGGAAGACCGGAATATTGGCAACTTTGCTGCACCATGATAATGAGCTGAGGATTCAACTCAAAACTACTGACTCCAATGGAGGGTATACAGATACTACTCCCGTATGAAGCAGTAGTGGGGTTAGCATATGACCCCAGAGTCCTTCTGGACTGTTCATTTCCACTTAAGTCCATAATGGAGAAAGGGAGATGATGTGAATTTATTTTATTTATTTTATTATATATAAAAATTTCGAAATAATAATAATAAAATAAGATAAAATAAAGACGACAATGAAAATAAAAATAAATAAAAACGAAAATAAAAATAAAATAAAAAATTTTAAAAATATTTTATGAAGATTTTCGAAAAAGTGAGGAGAGAGAAAGTGGTTAGGATATTTTTGAAATTGAAATCTAAATTTTTTTTTAAATTTCGAAAAATGGCTTAAAGTTAGTTAGAAAATATTTTTTTGAATTTTGAATTTTATGATGAAAGAGAAAAACACACAGAAGACACAAGACTTAAAAATTTTTAGATCTAATGCTCCTTGTTTTCGAAAATTTTGGAGGGAAAATACTAAGGAACACCAAACTTAAAAAATTTTAAGATCAAAACACAAGGAAGACTCAAGAACACCTTGAAGATTCATAAGAACAACAAGAACAAAAGAAAGAACACCAAACTTAAAATTTTTAGAAAACCAAAACAAATTTTCGAAAATTAAACAAAATTAACAAGAAAACACCAAACTTAAAGTTTGGCACAAGATTCAATCAAAGAAAAATTATTTTTGAAAAAGATTTTAAAAGGAAGATACCCAATTGCCAAGAACATAAGCCAACGCTCTAGCCAACTGAGCTATAAATGTAACGTGTTTTAATATTGTATATAAAAAATATATTTTTGAAAACTAAAATTTTGAAAAAGCACAAGAAAAACACGAAAAACACACAAAAATAGGAAAAACTAAAGATCAAACAAGAAAATTTGACAAGAACAATTTGAAGATCAAGGAAAAATAAAGAACATGCAATTCGAAAATTTAAAGAAAAATATAAATTATGCAATTGACACCAAACTTAAAATATAAAACTAAACTCACATAAAAATTAAAAATTAAAAAGGAAAAAATAATATTTTTGAAAAATTTTTGAAAAGAAAATAAAGGACTCAGATTTAATGACTCTATAGCATCAAAAATAAATTATTCCTAATCTAAGCAACAAAATAAACCTTTAGTTGTCCGAACTCGAACAATCCCCGGTAACGGCGCCAAAAACTTGGTGCACGAAATTGCAATCACACTTTTGCAATTCGCACAACTAACCAGCAAGTGCACTGGGTCGTCCAAGTAATACCTTACGTGAGTAAGGGTCGAATCCCACGGAGATTGTTGGTTTGAAGCAAGCTACGGTTATCTTATTATTCTTAGTCAGGATGCCAACAACAGTGTTTTTCAAGTTCAATTGTAAAAAGTGAAAGGGCATAAAATAAATAATTGTTACTCAATAATGGAGAATATGTTGGAGTTTTGGAGATGCTTTGTCTTCTGAATTTTTGTAACATAATGCTTCCTCACTTTCAAAAGTGCAAAGTTCCTTCCATGGCAAGCTGTGTGTAGGGTGTCACCGTTGTCAATGGCTACTTCCCATCCTCTCAGTGAAAATGGTCCAAATGCTCTGTCACAGCACGGCTAATCATCTGTTGGTTCTCGATCATGTCGGAATAAGATCCATTGATCCTTTTGCGTTTGTCAATACGCCCAACAATCGCGAGTTTGAAGCTCGTCACAGTCATTCAATCCTTGAATCCTACTCGGAATACCACAGACAAGGTTTAGACTTTTCGGATTCTCATGAATGCCGCCATCAATTCTAGCTTATACCACGAAGATTCTGATTAAAAAATCTAAGAGATACTCATTCAATATGATGTAGAACGGAGGTGGTTGTCAGGCACACGTTCATGGATTGAGGAAGGTGATAAGTGTCACGGATCATCACCTTCTTCATAGTGAAGCGCGAATGAACATCTTAGATAGGAACAAGCATGTTTGAATGGAAAACAGAAATAATTACATTAATTCATCGAGACGCTGCAGAGCTCCTCACCCCCAACAATGGAGTTTAGAGACTCATGCCGTCAAAGAGTATAAAATTCAGATCTAAAAATGTCATGAGATACAAAATAAGTCTCTAAAAGTTGTTTAAATACTAAACTAGTAACCTAGGTTTACAGAAAATGAGTAAACTAAGATGGATAGTGCAGAAATCCACTTCTGGGGCCCACTTGGTGTGTACTGGGGCTAAGACTTAAGCTTCTCATGTGCCTGGGCTGTTTCTGGAGTTGAATTCCAGGTTGTAACCTGTTTCTAGCGTTGAACTCCAACTTGAAACCTGTTTCTGGCGCTGAACGCCAGACTGCAACATGGAACTGGCGTTGAACGCCAGTTTACGTCATCTATTTGGCGCAAAGTATGGATTATTATATATTGCTGGAAAGCCCTGGATGTCTATTTTCCAACCCAATTAAGAGCGCGCCAATTGGATTCCTGTAGCTCCAAAAATTCCATTCCGAGTGCAGAGAGGTCAGAATCCAACAACATCAGCAGTCCTTTTTCAGCCTGAATCAGATTTTTGCTCAGCTCCCTCAATTTCAGCCAGAAAATACCTGAAATCACAGAAAAACACACAAACTCATAGTAAAGTCCAGAAATATGATTTTTGCCTAAAAACTAATAAAAATCTACTAAAAACTAACTAAAATGTACTAAAATCTACATGAAATTACACCCAAAAGCGTATAAAATATCTGCTCATCAGTCATCATCCCTACTCACTTGTCTAGGCCTGTGTCTTCCGAGCTCTCCCCTGAGTTTCCTCCTTCTTCTGGGCCTCCCTTTAAGAAATAGAAGGTAGATGATGAGGAGAGCATTTAGTCGAGCCGCTTCGACGCCTTGACCTGGGGTGAGAGGAATGTGCTCCCTTATCATCATCTAAGCATGGATGATATTGCCATCCAGAACCATCTCCAGCATTTTGCCTGGGGAGGCCTTCGAACGGTTTGGGTGTGTGCGATCCTGGCTAAAGAGTTGAGGGGCTCTCCTATCCAAGCGACGACCAGTACCCTGGTGGCTGCTCTGGCGTATGTAGAGAGACTTGGTGAGCTGAAGAAAGATTTGGAGAAGGAGCGGGATAGTTTAAGGTCGGACCTTGAAAGATCTTGGGAGAGGACCACTAAGTCGGAAGCTGCAGCTGCCTTGGCTGAAGAAAAGGCCAAGAAATACCAAGAGTATACTCGTGTGTTTGGCGAGAGGTTAGCATTGGAGGAGGAGGTGAAGGAGCTGAAGCAGTGGTGGTGGAGACTTCAATTCCTGCTCTTGAGGTCGTTTCGGCCGTACCAGTGTCCGTGCTTCCCCTTCCTTCGGCCTTTGGCAAAGAGGTTACTACTGGCGAGGCTCTCAACCCTCTCATGGGTGAGAAGAGTTAAGTTTTTTTGCTTCTAGTGTTTGCTTGATTGCCGACCTGTGGGTTTATGACATTTAGTTTTTTGTAATAGTGGGTAGAACACTTTACTTTTCGTTGCCTTTGTTCGCAACTTTTATTAAGCAATGATCTTCCTTCAACTTAATTTGTTAAGTACCCTTTAAGTCTTTGTAGCAGGGTATGGTTTGTTTTAGTTCTCTGGGTCTTAGTTATTAATTTCCTTAAGTATGGCTGACTTCGAGTAATCGGACTTTCGCTAAGTTACTTTTACAACTCTATTTTTATGCCGACCTATTTTGAGGTCGCTTTGTACAAGTTGTTTGTGTAACTTCTTACATTAACTTGTACCTCGTCACTTTATCTTGCTGACTATTTTAGGTTGGTCAATGATTTTTGCAATTTGTCGAGCTTAAGTTAAAGCGTTTGAGATAGAAAACTTAAAAAAGAAACAAACTAGGAATCTTTTATTATTGTTTAAGAAAAATTCCTTTACAGAGCTATTTACCAGAGGCTTCGGTGCCCTTAGTTCTTGTACTGGTGCCTCATTAAAAAACCCTATCTTTCAAGGAAAAAAGAGTGCACCTAGGTACAAGACTCCTAGCTATAGTACCTTTTAGGTTACAAGCGTGCCAGGACCTCGGGATCTCCTGCCCTTGGAGGTCGGACACCTTATAGGAGCCTTTGCCTAGGACCTCTACTATCTTGTAAGGTCCTTTCCAGTTTGCAGCTAGCTTTTCTTCACCCGACTTCTGTGTTTTGATGTCGTTCCAAATTAGGACGATGTCGTTGGTGGTGAAGTTTCTCTTGATCACCTTTTTCTTGTACCTTAGATCAACCCTTTGCTTTCGTGCTTCCTCCTTAATCCGAGCTCTTTCTCGGATTTCAGATAGGAGGTCGAGCTCTTCTTTCTGAGCCTGGGTGTTAGCTCTTTCATTGAAAAATAGAACTTTAGGTGATTCTTCAGCTATTTCTATGGGGATTACTGCTTCCATTCCGTATGCAAGTCGGAAGGGTGTTTCTTCCATTGTGGAATGTGGAGTGGTTCGATAAGCTCATAAGACTTGAGGAAGCTGGTTAGCCCAAGCTCCTTTCGCATCTTGTAATCAGCATTTTAACCTGATCAATATGACTTTATTGGCAACTTCAGCTTGTCCATTGGCTTGAGGGTGCTCTACGGACATGAACTGGTGTTTAATTTTCAAGATGGACACCAGGTTTCTAAAGGTCGAGTTGGTAAATTGAGTTCCATTGTCTGTGGTGATGGAGTGGGGAACTCCAAACCTTGTGATTATGTTTTTATACAAAAATTTTCAATTTCTTTGAGTAGTGATGGTTGCCATAGGTTTTGCCTCAATCCACTTAGTAAAATAGTCAACCCTTACTATAAGGTACTTGACTTGGCCTAGGACTTGGGGGAATGGTCCAAGTAGATCCAACCCCCATTTAGCAAATGACCATGGTGAGGTGATACTGATGAGATCCTCAAGAGGTGCAACGTGGAAATTGGCATGCTTTTGGCAAGGTGGGCACGTTTTGATGAACTCGGCTGCCTCCTTCTGTAAAGTCGGCCAGAAAAAGCCAGCTCGGATAACTTTTTTGGCTAATGATCGATCTCCTAAGTGATTAACCACATATGCCACTATGTACGTCCTCCAAGACTTTCTTTGTGCTAGAAGTCAGGATGCATTTTAAGAGGGGTGTTGAGATCCCTCTTTTGTATAGGATATTGTGGACTAGGGTATAGTTTTGTGCCTCCTTGACAAGCCTTTTAGCCTCCTTTTCATCATTGGGGAGCAAGTCAAATTTAAGGTAGCTAACTTTGGGAGCCATCCACCCTAAATGATGATTGTGTATGGTCAACACTTTTTCTTCCTTTGATATGGATGGCTTTTGTAGAGTTTTCTAAATGAGGCTTCTATTGTTGCCCCCTGACTTGGTGTTGGCTAACTTTGATAGAGCATCAGCTCGGGCATTGGATTCCCGAGTTATATGTCAGACCTCACTTTCTGAAAAGTGTGTCAATTGTTCTTATGTTTCATCTAGGTATTTCTTCATAGTGGAGTCTTTAGCTTGGTAGGTGGCATTGATTTGTGAGTTTATTACTTATAAATCACTGAACACCATCACTTTTTCTGCTTTCACTTCTTTAGCCAGCTTCAAGCTAGCAAGGAGAGTCTCGTATTCCACCCGATTATTAGAAGCAGGGAACTCGAACCTTAAGGATAGCTCTATCCGAGTTCCTTGATCGCTTTCTAGTATAACGCCAGTCCTGCTTTCAGATTTATTTGATGACCCATCTATGTATAGATTCCATGTAGTGGGGTTCCTGGGGTTTTTAATGTATTCAATGATGAAGTCGACGAGATATTATAATTTGATGGCTGTCCGAGCTTCATATCTTAAGTCGAACTCGGACAGCTCCAGCCAGGTTTATTTTTTGCAAGAAATTTTTAATTGGTTAGTTAGTACAGACTTTAATGGTATGGGCATGGAAGTAAGGTCGTAGCCTCTGAGATGTAAGAACAGGAGCGTAAGCAAACTTCTCTATCTTTTGATAATTCAACTCTGCCCCTTGTAAGACTTTGCTGATGAAGTAGATAGGTTGCTGCCCCTTCTCTTCTTCTCAGATCAGGACCGAGGCTATAGCCTGACTTCCCACTAATAGATATAGGATGAGTTCTTTCCCATTTCAGGTCGGGTAAGTATGGGTGGTTACCCCAGAAATACCTTAAAGTCTTGGAAAGCTAGTTCGCATTTTGGGGTCCACTTAAATTGCTTCCCTTTCCTTAGAATTGAATAGAGGGGAAGGGATTTCAGAGCTGACCTTGCCATAAATCTGGATAGAGCGGCCAACCTTCCATTTAATTGTTGGACCTCTTTAACACAGGTTAGACTTTTCATATCGAGTATAGCATGGCGTTTGTCGTGGTTATCTTCTATGCCCCTCTGAGTCAGCATAAACCCTAAGAACTTCCCAGCTTCTATTGCAAAGGTGCACTTTGAGGGGTTTAACCTCATTTCATTCTTTTGTATAGTGGAAAACACTTCTGAGAGGTTGGACAATAGTGTTCTGTCCTCTTTGGTCGAGCATGTCATCCACGTATACTTCCATGAGTTTTTCTCTGTGAGAGAAAAATACCTTATTCATCAACCATTGGTAGGTAGCTCTTGCATTCTTTAATCCAAAGGGCATCACTATATAGCAGTAGTTTGCCCTTGGAGTTATGAATAAGGTCTTTTTTTGGTCTGACTTATACATCGGGATTTGATTGTATCCCGAGTAAGTGGTGCGGAATTTAAGTAAACTAACTGACAAGTGCACCAGGTCATACCAAGTAATACCTCATGTGAGTGAGTGGTTGATCCCACAAGGATTGATGGATTAAGCAACAATAGTTGAGTGATTTACTTAGTCAGACAAACAAAAAATGATGTTGAGCGTTCAATAGCATTAAATAGTAAATTCAGAGAATTAGAAAGAAATCAGTAAATGGGTTGTGAAGATTATATGAGAGAACAGTTAAGGTTTCAGAGTTATTTATCTTCTGGATTAACTTTTCTTACCAACTATTTTAATCATGCAAGATTCAATTCATGGCAAACTACATATGACTAAACCCTAATTCCTTAGTGATTTAGTCTCCTTTAACCTAGTTAATCGCCAATTCCTTGGTCACTTAAGTTCAATTAGAGAGTTAAGTTCAATTCTAGTTTATGTACCACAAAAATCCTAATTACCCAAATATAAGAGGATTATATGTCACGTATCCCATTAAGTCCAATAATTAGTGATTTAGGAGAAATTATTTTCAAGCTGTTGTTCAAGTAAATTGCTTTTTCAAGGTTCACAAGAACTCAAATAGAATAAGGGTTATTCTTCCGATCTACCCAAATCCATAAGATAAAGAACGAAAACAAATTCTTGAAATTGAAATCAATACATGAATTAAAATAAAAGAGTAATACTATTGATCCATAGAATAAACAGAGCTCCTAACCTTAACAGTGGAGGTTTAGTTGCTCATGGCTGTAAAGTGTGGAATGAGGTGCGTAAAAAAGAAGTGAGCTCGAAAGGTTAAATCTTTTCCCTTTTATATCAAATCCTAATTAATGTAAAACATATTTTCTAAAACTAAATAATATCTCTTCCTATTTGTAAATAAAATAAAGTTTTAATCAAAATTAATACAATCTTCGTTTCCATCATCACTATAGATGCGGGGACCACTGCAAGCATTAGGATTGGCGCCTAACTTGAAGAAATTGAAGTTGGGTGCCACTGCACCCGAATGTATTGGAGTGAAATTTCTTCATCCGTCGCCTAACTTGGAGAATCCCAAGTTAGGCGCCATCAAGGCCGTACAGTCTGGGAGAGAAGTGTATACTATTATATATCTTTGGAAAGCTCTAGAAGTTAGCTTTCCAATGCAACTAAAATCGCGTCAATTGGACTTTTATAGCTCAAGTTATGCTTGATAGAGTGCAAGAAGGTCAGGGTTGACAACATCATTCACTTTCTCCCTTATCTTTTACACAAACCTTGTCAAATCCATCCGAATGCTACTTGAAATAAACCAAATTGTACACGACTCAAAGTAGCATTCATAGTGACTCAAGGGTACTTAAATCTTGATTAAACTTACAAATTCAAATGTAAATTCACTATGAAAAGCTAGGAAAGATGCTCACGCATTAGTAGGCATCAATAAAAGATAGGTATCTATAGCCTGATGCTGAGTCGACCAGAGCGACTATGCTGGAGAGTGGATGAGAGTCCTTAGGGCAGGCTTTATTGAGGTTGATATAATCGACACACATTCTCCACTTTCTGTTTTGTTTCTTCACTAACACGACGTTGGCTAACCACAACGGATACTTAACCTCCCTTATAAACCTTACCTCCAATAGGGTCTGTATTTGTTCTCCGAGCTTTCTTCGCTTCTGTTGAACAGGACAAGAATCTCGGTACACAACAAGCTTATGCCACATCAAGTCTGGATCTATACCCGACATGTCAGAGGCTTTCCAGGAAAAAAGATCGGAGTTTTTCCTCAATAATTCAACGAGTTGTTTCTTTAGCCTTTCTTCCAGGTTAACCCCTATGCTTGTTGTTTTGTCAGGGTGGTCTTCGATTTGTATCTCTTCTGTTTTGCCTTTTGGTTGGGGTCATAATTCCTCTCGAACTCGGACTTTGCTTAACTCGATTGTATTGACTTCTTTGCCTTTTGAGCTACTTTTCAAACTGAGGCTCTCATTATAGGATTTTTTTGCTAGACTTTGATCTCTTTTAATGGTAGCAACTCCTTTAGTTGTGAGCAACTTCATACAGAGATATGGGATGGAAACGACGACTGCAAGTTGGTTCAGGATTGTCCAACCTATTAGGGCATTGTATGCCGGATTTTTGTTGTGCACAATGAAGTTGACACTTAGTGTCCTTGATCATGCTCCTCTTCCGAAGGTGGTGTACAATGAGATGTAATCCAGAGGTCGGATCAGGGTATCTCCCAGTCAAAAAAGGTTGTCTGGGTATGCCCTTAGATCATTTTCCTCTAACCCAGCTTGTCGAAGGTGGGCTTAAACAGGATATCCGCCGAGCTGCCTTGATCTACCAAGGTCCGGTGTAGGTTAGCTTTTACTAGGATCATAGTTATTACCACTGGGTCATTATGTCCGGGTATTATTCCTTGAGCATCGTCTTTAGTAAAGGAGATGGTGAGTAAGTCGAGTAATCGATCGTCCTGTCCAACTTGATATACTTTCTTGATGTGCCTTTATCACGAGGATTTTGATATTCCTCCTCCTACGAATTCACCATTGATCATATGTATATGTCGTTCAAGGGTGTGAGGAGGGTGTTCTGGTCGTCCTCCTTCTTCATCCCTTCTTCTCTTTTTCAGGTCGTCCGACCTGTCTGCCAGGTATCTATCAATTCAGCCTTCCCTAGCTAGCTTTTCGATGACATTCTTGAGATTGTAGCATTCATTAGTGGAGTATCCGTATAGCTTGTGATACTCACAATATTCAGTCCGACTTCTGGCTTTCTTATGCTTAATCAGATTGGGGAGGAGGGCGGAAGCTTCTCCATGTGGTATATCTCCCTGTAGATATCAACTAGGGAAACCCTTAGAGGGGTGTAGTTGTAGTACTTTCGAGACTTTTCCACATTTCACTCTTCTTTCTTCTTGGGTTCCCTTTCTTTGTCCCAACTTGGATAGTAGGGTAGGTTGGATCGAAGGGGAGGTTCTCTAAGTCATGAGTTTTCTTCCATGTTGATATATTTTTCAGCCCTTTCTCGGATCTCGTTCAGGAAAGTCGGGTATCTTTTGGATATTGATTGAGAGAATGATCCTTCTTTGAGGCCATTGACCAGACCTATAATTATAGCTTCAGTTGGTAGATGCTGAATTTCCAAGCAAGCTTTGTTGAATCTTTCCATAAAGTCGCGAAGGGTCTCCCCGACCTCTTGCTTTACTCCTAGTAGGCTCGGGGCGTGCTTCTTTTTGTCTTTCTGGATGGAGAATCTGGTAAAAAAATTTTTGGACAGATCGTCAAAGCTAGTGACTGACTGGGGGGCAGTCCGTCAAACCATTTCATTGTGGATTTGGTTAAAGTAGTCGGGAAGTCTTTGCAACAAGTGGCGTCAGAGGCATCGGCCAAGTACATTCGGCTTTTGAAGTTACTGAGATGATAGCTCGGGTCAGACGTTTCATCACAGAGGTCCATGTCGGTCAATTTAAAGTTTATAGGAACTTTAGCTTTCATGATCTCTTATGTGAACGGATCTTGCCCTCCCAAGGGGATTTTTAACCTAGTGGCTCGACTTTGAATGTCGGCCTCCATCTTTTAGAGCTTTTCTTCTAGCTCCCTACGTCTTCTTAATTCTCTTCTCAATTCTCGTTTGGCCTCTTGTTGTCGCTCAGCCTCGTGTTTGAGCTGTCTCAAGCGATCTTACTGTCCATGGACCATGTTCAATATCTCTGTCGCATGAGGATGATCCTCGTCCCCGGGGTGGTGTACTTCAGAATGGATCCTCCTTGGATGAGGATTTCTCGAAGACCCTTCTCTGTGAGGTCCTTCCGTATGTTGTGGTAGAGGGGGGAGTACGATGGCGTAGTCTTCTGGCTGAGCTTCTTGCTCAGGTTCGGACGCGGTGTGACCGTCCTCTAGTTGGTTATCCATTATGGTTGTGGGATGACTTCCAGGTCCCCCGCAACGACGCCATTGTTTCGAAGGTTACCTGAAACATTGATTTGGGCCTGAACGTGAGGTCTAGATCCCTTTGTAGGGCAGCGTGCAACTTGTTGATGCCGAGGTGCCGCCTGTCCAAGTTTCTCGTGAGGAGGTGGGAGGTGGTACCTACAAAAGATTTCGATACTTAAGTTAGCAGGGGCCTTAGGCAAGTTTTTAGTAGATTAGAACCTGCGTTATACCTAGGAGTTTCAGTGTATTTAAAGTAGAGTAAATAACCACTTTTGTTGGAGTAGTCCTTATCTTTTATGTTAGATAAGCGTCCCCTTTATCTTGGGAGTTTGTTGGGATCTACCTTCTAGATGAGATAAAGTTGGCTAAAGAGACTTTATGGAGGCGGTTACGCCAGGTTGAGCTGGGCCTTTAAGTCATCGTTCGACTTCTTTGAAGAGGTCGGGTCTATCAATAAGTCCACCTTTATTGGTGGGCCTTTTGGGTTATTGGGCATCGCTTTCATTTGTTAGGCTAGGGTATGAATAGAAACATTGTGGCAATTTAGTGACATGTAATCCGCAGAAGTGATAAATGCATATTATTTTTTATGGCAATGTTATATGTGCAAGCATTTTTGTAATCAAGTTCAAACAAGTTACCACAATCCCAGCAGAAACCAACATGTGCATGCATCACATGCTTCTTCTTTTTCGATCTTCTTCTTATTGATATCGCATAAAAATTTCTATTAGAAAATGCATAAACTCATTAATGTAGTATATAAAATTTTTCACCTAGCATAAAACATTTTGTACATAACACATAAACTCATAGTTATTAGAACCAGAACGGACCGGTCGGTTCGTTTGACCAGAAAACTGGTGAACCAGACTCAATACCAGTCCAGTCCGACATTTAGACCACACAAAGTTAAGAATCAAAATGAACCGGTCAGATTCGGAGAAAATCGATAAAAATCGATCAAACTCGCTAAAGACCGGTTTGACCGGACTACTTGAAATTAAAATTTCAAGAAACGTGTGAGGTGGGGTTTGACCTCCTGTCTTCATGGAAAAAGAGCATCTTTCATATCTACTGAGCTAGCATGCATCTTACTAATATATATATATATATACAAAATATAATACATATAGGTATCTTTCATCAAATAGTTTACTTCTATTTAAATTATTTTAATTTTAGTTATAAACTCACTCATTCTTAAATTAATTATATTTTTATTTAACAATAATTATAAACTCACTTATTTTTTCTTTTCATACTAATATATTATTTATTAATATTATTTTTTAATAAATACTTGTAATATATAATAGTATAATAGATAAAAACTAATTAATAAATTATTAAAATTTTAAAATAATAGTTATTTTAATATAAAAACAAAATAAAAATATTTATGATGGAATAAAATTAACAAAATACTTATTGTTCATGTTCTATATTATTTTAAAATAGCTAGATATTCATAAAATATTAGTAAAAATATGTATTTTAAATATTTTACTATTTTTATTTTTTATTTATATAGTACAGGATCAATCGGTTCAACTAGTGACCTACCAGTTGAATCAATAATCCAATGACCCAGTAGTCTTACCGGTTCGATCACCGGTTTGGTTCTGATAACTATGCATAAACTTGTCGATGTAGCATAGAAATTTTTGCACATAACACAAATATTTTCACACAACACAAATTTATCGATATAACATAGAAATGTTTTGCACATAGCTCAGAAAATTTTGCTACACAACTTAGAAAATGACTTTTATTGCCATTGATCTGGATTCTATGTTGTGCACTAAAGTTTCTGTGTTGTGCACTAAAGTTTTTGTGTTGTGTGATTATTGACGACGATGATGATAATGGAGAAGGAAGAGGAAAAAAGAAGGAGTAGAAGAAATCAACCAAAGAGAACAAAGGAAGAAAAGAAGATACAGAAAAAGGAGGAAGAGAAAGAAAAAAAACAAAGTAGACGAAGAAGGTATATATATATATAGAGAGAGAGAAAGAGAAAATTTAAACTAAGCATTTAGTGGCAATGAACCAGTGACGACTTAAAATTCTTTACTATTACACCATTAGAGATGCACAATGCCTTGGGATTGCCTGAATTTGATTAGACTTAGGTTCTGATCTAATATTTTCATTAACTAATGTATATAATTTTAGTGTAGGATGATGAGCTTTCATGAAGATATCAGCAGTCTGATGTAAGGTCTTAACAGCTATAAGGCAAACAACATCAATAAGGAGACGTTGCCGGACAAAATGACAACCCATCTCAATGTGTTTGGTGCAATCTGAATAGCACTATGATTGTCACAAAAAACATCAGTTGCGGACGATTGAGGAGCACCCAAGTCTTCGAGAAGCTAATGAATCGAGACAACCTCAGCAGTGGTGTCAGTGAGAGCAAAATATTCACCTTTGGTGCTTGATCGAGCATTGAATGTTTGCTTCTTGGCTTGCCAGTAAATGAGAGAGTCACCAAGAAAAAAAATAGTAACCAGTAGTAGAATGACAATCAGTAAGATTCCTAACCCAATCAGCATCTGAGTACGCTTGAAAGGTTAAAGATGAATGGGTAGAAAAATGAAGGCCATTAAACAGAGTGCCTTTGATATATGTAGTGAAGAATGCGAAGAATTGCCGAGTAGTGAGTAGTACGAGGAGCTGACAAGAACTGGCTAAGAACATGAAATAGATAGGCGATGTCTGGTCGTGTGACAGTCAAGTAGATGAGACCTTTAATTAACTATCGATAAAGAGTAAGATTATCTAAAACAGTGCCATCCATAGGAGTTAATCAAACATTAGGCTCAAGAGGAGTAGACTCAATGCGGCTATCTGTAATTCCAACTCAAGCAAGAAGATCAGAAGCATATTTAGCTTGAGAGAGATAGATACCATCATCTGAGAATGTGATTTCAAGGCCAAGAAAACAACTGAGAGAACCAAGATCTTTCATCTCAAAGGTGTGGTGAAGGGATGCTTTAAGATCAGAGATACCATCAACATTATCTCCAATAATGATTATGTCATCAACATACAAAAATAGAAGAACAACTCCATGTTCACTTTTATGAATAAAGAGAGCATTCTCATGAAGAGTACAAGCGAAATCGAGATTGTATATAGTGGTGCTGAACTTTTCAAACCATTCACGAGGAGCTTGCTTAAGACCATAAAGTGCCTTACGAAGATGATAGACTTTCTAGAAGGACAAGGATATCCTGGGGGTGGTTTCATATAGACATTCTTTTTCAAATTCCCATTAAGAAATGCATTATTCACATCCATCTGACTGAGAGACTACTTTTTAACTGCAATAATGGCAAGGAGAGCGTGAACATATGTGAGATGTTTAACGGGAACAAAAGTCTCTTCATAATCAATATTACACTCTTGCATACATCCTTGAGCAACCAATCATGCCTTAAAACGGTCAATAGAACCATTAGAACATGTCTTGATCTTGTATATCCATCTACTACCCACAACTTCTTGATCAGAAGGAGGATCAAACAAGTCCAAAGTGTGTGCTTTCTCAAGTTCCTGGATTTTTTCCTGCATTGGTTGATGCCAATTTAAATTTGTGGAGGCTTCTCTGAATGACTTAGGTTCATGGTAATAAAGAAGAATAGAAAACAAATTATAATCAAGAAGGTGAGGAGGTGGATTTCTTACATAGAAGAATGAGTAGAGGGAAGAGGCATGACAGTAGGAGCAGGATCATCATCCGGTCTAGAATCATTGGGAGATGTAGAAGGCGGAAGAGTAGGTGGCTTGAGAGGTTGACTTAAGATACAACCTATAATATCATGACTAGAAAAAAGAACAACATTGGGGTTAATGAAAAACGATGACTGGGTAGAAAAAATGGACTCAAAAGAGGAGAAACTAGAGAACATGTGATGCTCCCAAAATACAACATGACGAGATATACGAATACGTTGAGAGATAGGATCCCAACAATGATAATCCTTGTGTTCAGTGCCATAACAAAAATAAACAACACATGCGAGCCCGAGGTTCAAGTTTATTATGTTCATGAGGCTGAAGAAGGAAAAAACAAACACAACAAAAAACAAGAAAAGAGCTATAATTTGGAGAAGTATGATAAAGACACTCAAAGGGAGTAGTGTTACTAAGGACAGAAGAAAGGAGTCTATTAATAACATGAACAACAGTGAGAACAGCTTCGCCCCAAAGACACGAAGAAAAATAAGCATTGCATGAACAGAGTCAAGAATATGACGGTGTTTGTGTTCATCTCTTCCATTTTGTTGAGAGATACCAGGACAAAAAAAACTCAGACAAAGTACCCTGTTTAGCGAGAAAATTTAAGAGTTTGGAATCACGATATTCCATAGCATTTTCGCGTCAGAAAATTTTAAAGACCTTGAAAAAATGAGTTTTAATCATAATGGCAAAGTTAATATAAAGCTGAGGCAGCTCATGACAATTAATCATCAAATAAACCGAAGTAAAACGTGAATAATCATCAATAAATACAAAGTATCGAACCCCTCCCATAGAAGCAGTGGGAACGAGGCCCCAAACATCAGAGTGAATAAGATCAAAAGGAGAGCAGCAAGAAATGAATTATTATGAAAAATTAAAGCTGGTTGTTTTGTAGTTTGACAAGAATAATGCATTGGCATCTTTAGTGATTTTCATATATCTTTTTTAAGTAGTTTTCATTTGTTTAATTTGAAGTTCTTATGTTTTTAATTAAGTTTTCATAACTAATCATATATTTGTAATTGTTTTAGAATTATCAATTTTTTAAGGGAAAGCGGGCACCAGAATGCCTAGAATTTGACAAAACGGGCCCCTAGTGCCCAAATCCATCAAGCCCAGTGTCCAAACTTCAAGCCCAGTGCCTAGTATTCAAAATTTCCAAGTTTAGCACCCATTTGGGCGCCCAAAGCCTTCGACAAGGTCACAAGGGTTGGCGGCCAACTTCCAGAGGTGGCACCCAGTGCTAGGATAGTTTAATACACTAGGCACCCAACGTCAAATCCAGGAGCCCGACTTCAAGTGATTTTTCACTCCCAAGCGTCCAAAATTGCATCCAAGTTTGGCGCCACTCATGAAAGTCCAGCACCAAGCCCATGCTCCTCTCCCAAGAAGCTCTAAATTCAATCGAAAGATTCAAGATTTGAATAATTAGTTATCATTAACATTTTATAGAAAGATAAGAATTAGTTTAGTTACCTTATCCTTCTAAAGATAAGATTAGAATTAGTTTTTGAATTTAAAATCTAGGATAGGATTTAGGATATAAATAAGTGAACGATAATTCACAAAAGGGCATCGAGGATCCTTGGATCCCGACCATCATCATCCAACATCTCATTAGTTTTAGTTGGTTTTCTTTATCTTGAGTAACTAAACCTCCTATGTTAAGGGTTAGAAGCTCTATTTGACTTTTCATGGATTGGTAATCTAATTGTTTCTTTTATTTTGATTTATGCATTGATATGTTTTTAAGATTAGTATTAAAAAATATTCTAATTCTGTTTTGAATTCTGCTATTACTTTGAGAAATTTAATATCAGAACTAGCTTGAAACTCATTCTCATAATTTCCAATTGTCTAGGACTAGCTCTTTAATACGTGACATTAATTCAGTTAGGAATAGCTTTGAATATTATGCGATGTTAAATCAAAATTGCACTTAACCTCTTTTTCTTAATTAATTGACCATGAAATTGTCGATTAAATAAGTTAAAGAGAAATTGAATTGCTAAAGAATTAGAATTTGATTATATATGATTTATCATGAAAGTATTTGTATGAATCAAAATAAATAAACATGAGGATTTTCTTTTTTGAAAGTTAAACATCTCTGAAACCTTTAACATCTTTATTTACTGTTTTTTTCTTCAAATTCATAAGGATTCATTCATTAACACCAAACATTCTCTTTTACTTTTCTTTATTACTTCAAGATTCACATCTTTCCTCTTGTAAAAGTTTAATTGATCTAGTTAGAAGTTTCAATTAGAAGTTGCTTGATTTAATCCTTTAATCCTCGTGAAAATGATATCCACTCACCGTAGTATTACTTGGAGCGATTTGGTGCACTTGTCAATTTTCGAGTGTATCAAATTTTTGGCTTATCAAGTTTTTTGTGCCATTGCTGGGGATTAACTGAGATTAACAACATACATATATCCGATTGAATCACTAAATTAGATCTTTATTTTATTTTATTTTCTTCTATTTATTCTTTTTTTCTTCTTTGTTCTTCTTCTTTATTTCACACAATGTGTTTTATTTCTTTTGTGTTTATATATACAAGGAAGTGATAGAGTTGGACACCATGGATACAATCCTAGCAATGAACAAACTCATGATTCAACAAATCCTCACTCACAAAAAAACAAAACAAATGCAAGTTTCAGCCACTGAAACACAAGTTGCTATGTGTGACTTGTGTGGAGGAGCCCGCAAGAATAAAAGGTGTAGGCTATTCAAAAAAGTTCAGTCTCTCACCGAGTAATAAATTACATGGGACATTTCTCAAGGCCAAGAAATGACTTATATTTTTCTGGATGGAGGAATCACCTTAATTTTGGTTGGGAAAATCAAGGATAAAGAAACTTCAACGTTCCATATCAAATCCTTCAAGAATCATCACCTCTTGAGCTTTCCTTGGAGAAACTATCTCAATCCACTACTGAGTTTGTTCAACAAAACCAAATTTCTTGCAAGAGACAAGAAGAAACTTCAAAAACCAAGAAGCCTCCATAAAAAATTTAGAGGTACAAGTAGAGTAGATTGCCAAGAAATTTGCAGAGAAGCCAACAAATTTCTTCCTAAGTGAAATAATGCCAAATCTTATAGAGGAGAGAAGTTGCTTAAGAAGAGACTCAATGTCAGATGGAGAGACAGAAGGTGGGATGAGAGAAGTAGAGTTGGTGGATTCAGTAGCAGTAGTAGGAGCATTGAAGAAGCCACATTCTTAGATTTGTTGGGAGACGAGATTGATACTTGTTTTGATCTGAACGTGATAGGCGACAACTCCAAGAGTGTTTCTTTAGACTTAAGATGAGGAAGCACATCTTCAAGACTAGGCAAGGGATTCTGATGAAGAAGAGAAGCCCTAACCGGCTTGTAGTTATCAGTAAGAGCCATGAGGAACTGTATGAGACAAGTTTGGTTGTGATAATCCTAATATGCATTACCATCAATTGTATCTTTAATAATAGGCTCACAAGAGGTCAATTGATCCTAAATTATTTTCTTAAAGCTTTGAAGCTCCTTTAGCAGTTGGCACTGATGAGAAAGGTAAAAAATACTGTAACATTTTGCCAAATAATTCCATACTTCTTTAGAAGTTTCAAAATGCCCCATTTGTAAATGAATACCTGAAGTATAAGTGTTGCGAAACCAAGTGATAATCTGGTGATTTTTACTATCCCAATCATCTGATTTTTTTTTTTTTTGCAAAGTCTTCCTCCTTGAATGCGGAGGTCCCATCTTTTGATTTGTCAGTCACAGTTGGCTTAACAGCACAAACAATATCACCAGTAATATAGCGCCACAATTTGCACCCTTTAAGAAATTCTCTCATAACTTCAACCGAATGAGCATAGTTGGAGTAATTAAGGATAACACGGATATGCTGAAAAATATATGATTTGTCCATAATAGTAGATACAAAGAAGGAAACTACAAGATCGAAGAAAAAATCAAAGAAATGGAGGACAAATTTAGAAAGAGCTCATCCAAAAACTTAGGATGGGTCCCACTATGTGCCACGTCAGCAGACACATGACGATGTCTGAGTGGAGAGGGAAGACATGTCAACGTTGAGTTAGAGAAGGTTGACACGTGGGTCAACGAAGCGGTCTGCGTCAAGTCGAGGGGCGGATTAACACGCGGGTTTGCGGGGAGGTGCTGCCCCGTGACACGTATACGATTCTAGACCGTTGATCATGGATGGTGATCAACGGTGCTGGATGCATTGGAGGAAAAACAGGCAGTGAAGGTTGCGGCGGTGCGTCAAGTAGTCTCCGGCGACGAGGTTGGGCTCATTGGATTCATAATGGCGAAACGAAGACGATGGTATAGTCGCCTACAAAATACAGCGTTGGAAAAGGATCAGAGACAGGAGCAGAAAAACACTGCCGAAAGAGAAAAATATAAATGACTATGAACGAATCTCTATTGAAAAAGAAAACCTAAACTTTTGATATCCTGTTAAAAATAAGAGAGTAATCTAAAGAATGTGTTTTTGTGTATTATTCAGTATATGATGAATGATACAATATATAAGGGTATATATAGGTGCTAGAAGAATTAAAATAATAAAAGCGTAATATCCTACAATAAATATACAGATATACTAAATAAATATAATTGATACTAACTAATTTTAATTGATCCTAATTTTACTCTAACATATGTATGTTTAACTCATTTTAAATATATATTCTATATTTTTATGTATATTCTATATTGGCGACTAGGCGTGTTTGCAGTGCGGTTTGGATCAATTTTGAGTAAAAAATTCATCCGATACAGACACTAATTTTACTTACGGTACGGTTTGAATTGAATTGGATTTGCGGTTTTGTAAACTAAAAAATTAAATATACGTAGCAAGTCTCAACATCAAATTAAAAAATTCAATATACATAACAACTCTCAACATCAAATTTTAAATAATCAACAGTAACATAATAAATCTTAACAATATTTTAAAAAACTAACAATAACATAACAATAAGAATAAAATATGTTAGTTAAAATAAATAAATAAATTTTATTTTGAACATAAAATATTTATTAAATAATAATCATATATGAATAATATAAGAAGGTATAACAAATTCAACATATTATAAATAAAATTATAAATATAAAAATAAAATAATAATAATAATATAGTATATTATATGGTTTGGATTGGATTGGATCGGTTTTAAAAAAATAAATTCGAAATTCGATATAATTTATACTGTTTGTAAAAATTAAAATTTTAATTATATCTAAATTAGTATAATTTTAATTAATTTTTAATTTGAATTAAATTAAATAAACAGATTAATTTAGATTAGTTTAAATTTTAACACTTTTATTAATAACTGATTTTAATATATAGCAAATATAATTGAATCTAACATAATTGAACGTTAAGAAACCAATTTATTTTGTGCCACCACTAAGATAATGCTCACTCAACTAAAGTCGTTCAAATGCCACTTGAGTCTTCATACCAGACAAAGTTTCGGCAGTATAAGAATAATTTAATGACAATTTTTAACTAGTAAAACACAAATAGATTATAACAATTGATTAATTAATAGAAAATTCTTTTGACCATCTATTTATAATCAATTATATTAGATATATATTAAAATTAATTATTAATATAAAATATATATTAAAATAAATTATATAATATATATTTATACATAAATATATAATAACTAATTTTAATAATTAATTTTATCATATATACAACATTTTTTATATATAATTGTTAGATTTGTAAATAAGTTTATCGTTATTAACCAAGTTGCTACTAGAAAATTATAAAAACTTTGTGAAACTAAAAAATTCATAAAATTTATAAAGAATATCTCAAATATTTGAATTCAAACAAAAGAATTCAAAATGAATTCAACTAGATGCAAACTGTTTACCGCCAATAACTATTGTTAAGCATAAAGTATATTAGCTATTAGATACTTATATTTGATTATAAAAAGTTATAAAGAGTTAATCCTCAGATTAATTTTTAAAAGATGAGACATCTTTTTAATTTATCTTTAAAAAAATTTATTAATTAAATTGTTTTTTAGTTACTTCGTTAATAATTTTTATTAATGATTGATAATATGAAATATTAATTGATATTATACATGTTACCTAATATGTTTAATTGGACGTTAACTAAATATATTTATAAAAATTTATCAATTTATCAATTAACGTTTCATAACATTAGTTATTGATAGAAATTGTTAAATGGAGTGACTGAAAAATAAATATGACTAATTTTTAATTTTTGATAAATTAATTTAATTAAAAAAATTTAAAAACGAATTTAAAAAATACTTCATCTTTCAAAGATTAATTTAATTATTAACTCCAAGTTATAAGTATGTGCAAGTTATGCATTCCGTGAAATTAATTTTATGAGTTTTGAGAAATGCTTTTTGTCTTCTCTACCTTTTTGACGAGTGTTGATCAAATTGAGAAAAAAATATGATAGTATTATTTACGTGAATATATGACTTTGGATCAAATTAATTGTGGGTGTTAAACTTATATTTGGTATAAAAAATAATTTAATCCAATGACAATTAATTGAGAATTTATAAGTATAAGAGAGTTTGTTTGCAAAATTCTAAAAACTAAACGAGTCATCGAATTGTTTTATCTACTATTTTATTGATTTAAAGATTCAATCGATTCAACTGTCATTCAATCGAAATAAATAAATTACAGTAAAATAGTATATAAATTATAAATAAACATGCAATGATAGAGTAGAATGGAGCTATCTATAGTTCATGATAGAAAAACTGGATTTGGTAAAAAATGGATCAGCTGGATCAAGGAGTGTGTAACTTTAGTTCATATTCAATTTTAGTGGAAGGCTAACCAACAAGTTTCTTTAGACCTAGCAGAGGATTTCGACAAGGAGATCCTCTCTCATCCTACCTCTTCTTTATCTGTGTAGAAAGTTTAACCCATACACTCCACCAAGGAGAACAGAATACTATGTTTCAAGGTCTAAGACTGAATACTAAATGTCTCTCAATTAGTCATCTACTATTTGTTAATGATGCAATCCTGTTTAGTAAGGCTAATTACCAGAGTTGTGAATCCATATTGCAAGTATTGGAGACCTATGGTGATATTAGTGGACACCAGGTAAACTTAGACAAGTTCTCAGTATTTTTTAGCAATAATTCCTTCCCATTACTACGAGACCAGCTGATAGATATTCTAGACATCAGACATCTTGGATCCCAAAATAAGTATCTCGGAATGATAATAATAATTAATAGATCAAAGACACAAACTTTTAACTACATTAAAGAGAAAATAATGAAAAAATTACAACATTGAAAATGTTTTTACTATCCACAAGTGGGCGGGAGGTTCTATTGAAGGCTATTGCTTTAGCCATGCTTCAAGTTACCAAACTCTTTAATTGATGAACTACACAAGATGATGATATAATTTTGGTGCAGACAGGGCAATAATGAGAACAAGATGCAATGGATTAATTGGGATGTCATGAGTAGACCAAAAGCACTAGGAGGACTAAGATTCAGAGATCTCAAGGCCTTCAATTTGGTTATGTTGACAAAACAAGGGTAGAGGCTGAGCACTAAGGAGTACTCTTTGCTTTTCAAGGTTTATCGAAATAGATACTTCAAGTATTCGACCTTCATGAAAGCAGAGATTGCTTCCAACCCATCATGGGCATGGGGGAGTATCCTAAAAGGTCGTAAGATTTTTGCGAAGGGTATTAAATAGCAAATAGAAAGAGTTGAAACTATCAAAATCATAAAAGATCTTTGATTTGGTGATAACCCTCCTTTTAATATTCCTCCAACTAACGACACAAATCTTACTCTCATCTGAGTTAGACAACTATTAAAGAAAGATGGAAACTGGGATCAAAACCTAATCCAAAGTAATTATTCTCTGGAGGTGGCGAGAATAATTTGCCAAACCACTAGATCACAAACAAAGGACAAATTAATTTAGAGCAAGGAGAGAAATAGTTTATATTAAGTAGCTTTCAGGATATGATGTTGCATTCTACTTTTATCACATTTATGAACAGCAACTAGATTCAAAATTCAGAGACAGAAAATTTTGGGACACAATTTAAAAATCAAATGCACTCCAAAAATTATAGTATTTCTATGAAAGTTAAGTCACAATCGCTTATCTCTGATGGAGAGACTTCACTCCAGAATAATTAATATTCCACCAATCTGCCAAGTGCCAACGATGTCACCAACATCCTAAATCAACATTCCATTGCTTCTTCACATGTCCAGCATCAGCAGCAATCTGGATAAAACTAGAATAGCACCTTGTTCCTGCCAACCAACATGACCAACCGTCATAGTAATGGCTTAGTTAAAGCTTTAATTTCATTAAATTAAGACAACAAAGCAAAAATCTTCTTACTCAGTTTGCATACATATTTTAGGAAATTTGGCTTGCTTGAAATCTTCAACTCTTTGAGGACAAATGCTCAACACCTGAAAAAATTTTAGCTTAAGAAAAAAAATTAACTTTGGAATTCACAAACCGTGCACTTCCTTTTTTGTGACTGTTCTTTTTTTTTTTATTCTTGCATATTTCTATTTCTTTTCTTTAGCTTTGATTTCTTTGGGTACTGTTCACTTGTGTTGAGAGATATCCTTTTTATTGTGATCGTTGTTGTCCAAGTGTGGATCAAACTTTTTTATAAAATAAAATAATATTTTATCTTTGTAAAAAGAATATAAATAACATTAAAAGTTAATTTTTAAAATTTTTTAGAAAATGGATATTTAATATTAATTTATTTTATTATTTTTTTTTGCATATTATCATTTGTAGTTTTTGAAATTATTTGTACTAGCAATATAAACTCTTAAATATTATTTTGATAATTTATCTATTTATATGTTTATTTAATTCTAATAATTATTTTAAAATAAATGAGAGTTGAATCATTGGCCCAAATGACTCAATATTATACTCATAGGAATGAGAATGAAAATCTCTCCATTATTTCAATTATTTTATAAAATATGATTTTTTACTATACACTTCTTAAGTGTAATAAAAAAATAATGAAAAAAATAATAAATAATAAAAAATCATACTTTACAAAATAATAAAAAAAATTAAGAACATCTATTATAATGGGAGAGACGCTGACTTTGTAAGATTTTTTTTAAAGAAATAATTTAATTTTTTTATTTACTGAAAAAGATAATTTTTTAAATATTTACGAATTTGTGTCGTTTTACTTATTTTGTGTATATTGTAAACGAATTAAATTTGAGTATATCTCGTTTATAGAACGAGATAAGATACATTTTTTTAAACAAGTATGACAGGTACAACCATGATATGCGAGAAACGACGGACTATAAGTATCTGATACGCGTAAATTCGATTCGTTTATAATGTAAACAAGATACAATCATAATTATTTCGTTTACACTGTAAACAAGATAGAGCATGCTAAATTTCAAACAGCTATAAAAATGATACGCAAGTATTAGCCTTCCTCACAGACATATCACTTTTTCTTCTCCGTTCTTTCAATAAATTTAGTAAAAATGTCTAGTAGTAGTGAATATATTTTTGTAAGTATATATCCTAATTGTCACATGAGAAACAGTGACGATGGTGTTGCGTTTGAGTGTGATAATCCTTTCTATTCTTTTGAGTACTCGATTAAGTTCTCTGTCTGAGTTAAAGAGTCTAATATTGACGAATATCAGTGCTGGTGGCACAAAGGAAGTTGGACGAGTTAAGTATAGTGTCATATTTCATAATTTATTATTTTTGAAATTAAATAAATCTATAAATCTGTTGTGAAAAATTTATTTTCTAAATCAAATATTTAAAAATTTTATTTAACAGAAATGCAACTAATATTCAACAAGACAAGTTACTAATAATATATTCCAACACCTAATAAAAACTAATTTAACAACTAACCTATTTTATGTTACTAGATCAACATCTATTGTAGTCATATATAACAATATTAAATCTATAAAAATACCTAACTATAATTGTATGTTTCTTTATTTATAAGAAGAAAATAACAATACTAACTTGAAAGTCGGTCACTCCAGCAATACATCACATCGTATTCAAACGATTGATATTGTCATTTCGTATATCTACACGCACTGTAATGTCCAAATACCTCAATAATATTAAGAAAAAACTCTAAGAGGGAGAAGAAAAATGTAGAAGGGTATGAAAGTGACATTTAAAGGAGCTATCAATGATGCTTATCTCATTTACACTATAAATTAGTTGAGTTTGTGCATATCTTATTTACATTGTAAACGAGATAAATTTCGTGTCACAACACATTTGGTATATGTGTCTTATCTCGTTTATACTGTAAACGAGATACATTCAAACTCAATTCATTTACAATTTAAATGAGATAAGTAAAGCGATACAAATTCGTAAATAATTTAAAATTACAAATAAAAAAATATTTATTTAAAAAAATTTGACTTTGTACTCGATAAAAAAAACTAAAAAGAAAGGAGTTAATAGTCAAATTTGTCCATGAAAGATCACTCATTTTTCAAATTGGTCCTCAAATAATTTTTTAAGTCATATTAGTCCTGATAAAACGTAAGTCAAATTGGCCCTTTTGTCAGTTAGATGATATTGTGTCACGTTAAGTGCTACGTGGTAGGTTAATGACGCGTGTCACAAAATTATCGGTTGACGTAGCAGGTTAGTGACATCTGACATGCCACGTGTCATTTGACATATAGTAAATATGTTTATAATCAAAATCTTCCTTGAAAATACACATGTAAGTCATTTTCATCCCTAAAATTTTAAAAGTTGATCAAATTAGTCCTTATATAAAATTTTCTTATTTTTTCTTCATAATATTAAATTCTAATTTTTTTTTATACTACTAATTTTAATATTATTTTTTAGACCTTAATAAAAAAATTTTCATTACATAAAATAATTAAATAATTAAATTATTAAGTAATTATTTATATTTTCAAATTGTAGTTTTGTTGGAGTAAAATTTTTTATTTAAATGAGTTTATTAAATTATTATTGATTATATATTTAAAAATATAATATTTTAAATCTCATTAAATAATATATTACTTATTTTAAAATTTAAATCTTTTAGATTTTTTAAAATTATAATTTTTGTTATTGTTTAATTTATATGGTAAAACTCAATAATTGAAAAATTGATACGTATAATCATTCATTGAATCTTAATATTTTAATATAATTTTTTAAAATAATTACTATATTTATTTAATAAAATTTAAAAAATTAAAATATTTAAAATAATTATTATATTTATTTAGTGAGATCTAAAAGATTAAAATTTTTAGTATATAATTAATACTAATTTGATAAACTTATTTATATAAAATAATTTCATTACAAAAAAAAACTTGAATTTAAAAATAAAAATAATCTAAAAATACAAATAAAAAATAAATTTGTAATAATTTAATTATTTTTATTATTTTACTTAAAATAAATATTATTTATTAAAATATAAAAATAAAATTATAAATAAATTTATGACGTTTCAAATGACATATAATATTAATTTATTATATTATTATATTAAATAATTTAATATAATACATTATTATTTAATTGATAAAATAACTAATTTAACCATTAATATAATTAAAAAAATATTTGAGAATTAATTTAAAGACTAATTCAACTTTTAAGAATGAATTTAATTATTAACCAAAAAAGAAGTAACGAAAAGGTTTTAAGTTTTAACCCCGTTTAGTAATTAACTTCTTACAACAACATCCACCTCATTCATTGTGAATCGCAGTGCAGTGCATAGCATAATAGCAAAGAGCACACAGCACAGCACAGTTTAGAACTCATTAGATCTCCGTATTAACTGGGCCATCACAGAGAGAGAGAGAGAGAGAAATCAGATGTCGAGGGGAAGATCTGATCCAGGAGGAGGTTGGCTGAGGTGGTGTCTGGTGTTATTCGCAGTTGTGTCGGCGTTGGGTGTGTGTGGTCCAGCTCTCTACTGGCGTTTCAAGAAGACAATCTCTCTCCGCGGCGCTTCCACTTCCAACCTCTCCTGCCCTCCTTGCATCTGCGACTGCCCTCCCCCTCTCTCCCTTTTCCAAGTTGCTCCTGGTTCGTATCCCGACTCAGCTTTTGTTACAATTGCTGTTTAAACCATTTTTTTAGGTTTTGTTACTCCTTCCTCTGTTATTTGCTTAGATCTAACAAGCATCACGTGAATTTTGTACTGTTAAAAGTAATATTTTTCTTTTGTTTCAGTCTCTATCAAAAGGTGGAGACAGAAATGCAATAATATTTTTCTACGATTGCAATTGGGTTTTTGAATTGTTACAACTTACAATGCGTTGCTACTACAATTCATTATTATATATTGGTTGTTTCTTGATGGAACTTGGTTTCATAATCTTTCCTCTTGATTACAAAAACCCTATACTGCGGAAGAATTAACAATACAATATTGTTCAAGGAGAGGTTGAAATGTTTTGGGACAAAGCAAGATTTAAAATGAAGGAGTTTTAGACCCTGTAAAATCTGGCCATGGTTTTGCCTGATCTTGCTGCTTTATTTTCCTTTAGAAATATTCGTTGTTCAATTTTGAATATAAATATCATTGGTATCAACACTGGAAATGACTTTTGTTGTTTCCTTTTAATTACGGTTTCCAATGTAATTTCTTGGTGCTTATACAATAAAGATTGGAGGGTTTATTTATTGAAGTAACCGTCAGTTTTACATATTTTTATGAATGTCTCATTTCTTCCCCTTTGGCTATGTTATGATTAGTTGTATCATATATGTTTGATATTCATTTTTTTAATGGGAGATATTAACACAACTAACTATTTACTTATTCATGTTCCTATGCAGGGCTGGCCAATCTCTCTGTCTCGGGTTAGGCTTTCTCCTACTGCATGGTTTTCTTAAAAATATATTTAATTGTTTGTGCATTGCAATCATGAGAACTATGTCAATCATGGCTTTCATGAAATGTTCTGTATTATATCTAGTTCTTTGTCATCTTATTGGGTAGTTTTTTAAATCCGAGTTTCTACAATAACATTTTGAGGTATTTCAAGTTCCACATTAAATTTCTGTCACGGATCATAGCGTGCAAGCACCTATGATAACCATGAAACTTCAACTATAAAATTTTTACTACTATGAACATGAACAACTCAGATGAGCCAGTTTTGCCTGTGGTTCAATTAGTCACTTGGACTTCAAGCACTGATATTGTGTCTTGTTACTATCTCTGTCTGTTTTGATGATTGCAGTTATATATTTACTCTAGTTAACTACTGCTTAGGTAAAATATCAAAGAGGTGCAAGAGGTGCCAGCGCTTTTCCATGTGGAAATTCAGCATCACTTCTTGTCAGATGTCTTATTTTTTAGAAAATTTGGGATTTCGTCTTATTTTCAATCAAAGTCGTGATGAATAAAAGATGTTTCCAGTTTCATGCTCAAACTTGTTGATTTACTGCTGATGAACAGATTGCGGAGGTAATGACCCAGACCTAAAGGCGGAGATGGAGAAGCAGTTTGTGGACCTTCTCACGGAGGAGCTGAAGTTGCAGGAGGCTGTTTCTGAAGCGCACACACGTCACATGAACATAACTTTGGCAGAAGCGAAAAGAGTGGCATCTCAGTACCAGAGAGAGGCAGATAAATGCATTGCTGCAACTGAAACATGTGAGCAGGCAAGAGAGCTGGCTGAGGCCAAGCTCATCAAGGAGAGGAAGATAACAGCCGTGTGGGAGCGGCGAGCGCAGCAAATGGGATGGGAAGGAGAGTAGCTATAAAAAATTATAATCTATAATTCTTCATTGTCATAATCGTGTTTTACACAAGCATGCAAGTCAAGCAAAATGCTTGAGTTGTCAACCAATTTAGGTTAAAGTTGTTCTCATACTCTCTTTGTAACAGTATCGCCTATGTCCTTGTATCAAACAGTTTTTACCTTATACCAATGCATACGCGTCCGCTATTACCACAGCACAATATATCCTCGTGGACCCAGAAAATTCATCGAACATGTATACTTTTATTACTATTATACATTGAACTCTCTCCTTCCATGTATACTTTTGTTTTTTGCATTTCTTCTTTTACATTTATTTTTATTATCCCCAATTAATCACCGGCATTCACGTCTTATAACTAAGAATATGACTGAAGTCACATGAAGGGAGTAAAGGTTTTCCGTGGAGGAAATTTTTTTATTCGCAGGATTCATATTTGAGGCCTCCAGTTAAGGGACTAATGTATTTATAATTTTGATCAATGCCACCTTGTTCAGTAATCTTGCAGTTATGTAACCTATAAGCATTAACCAAAAAAGTACCTGAAAGCATTCTACAAAAATAAATTTTCATGAAATAAAAAAGAGAAAGTATAAGGAGTCAATGGAATATTTGTACAATGTGTACAATGGAGGTTTAGGGAGTATTAGAGATATAAGCATTAGTGTTACATTTTCCCATCAACTGAAGCTTTTGGGATGAGTGGTATCATGTCATGGTATTAGAGCTCTAGATCCGAAAGGTCAAGAGTTCGATTCTTGGTGATATTAAGAGTCTGAAAGCAATGTGGGGTGCCTGATATTAAGACAATCTAAATTCTATACACATGAACATGGTGATAATAACTGGGAGTTCTTCAGAATCATGAACGTGCACATGGACTCACTTAAAATATTCTTGGCATATGTTCACTATTTACTTCATTTAATATTTTATAATCAATCCCAGCAGTTGAGACTTTGGTAGAGTGGCAATATATAGCATCTCTTAATATGCTGCATCCGGATTCAAATCAAATAGAATGTTGTGGTTTGGAACTATGACAATTTAGAATGGCATGAGTTTTTTTAATACTATGTATTTGATTTATTTAACTTATTGTTCATTTATTTGATATTTTATTTTGTTAAATTTATGTGGAATATTTAATATTTATTTGAAATAAAAAATATATCTTCCATTTACAATTTATTGTGTCATCTTAATAGTAATTTCATAATTCATAAACAATTAAGTTATTTATTTAATTAGAGAAATTATGTATGGAATAAAAAAGATTTATAGAAATATTTTAGACATTAGACACAAATGAAAATTATGAATTCCTTCTCTTTTAAATCACATTTAAAAACATATATTTAAAAGTGAGTACATTTCTATAAATATTTAAATCTTTAAGTTGAAAACTCTTAAAATATCTTTGATATATCAATTATAAAAAACTTAGAATTATAGTTAAAGGAGAATCAATAGTAAGGACCATTAATAAAGGTCAATAAAAAAGAGGGATTAAAATTGTGTACAGACAATTAGTAAATATATACACAATGAAATGTATCAATAAATAGAATTGGTTAGAATGATGCTTTGTACAGTATATGGCCTTGACACCTATATTTATAGGGATCCCAAACCTTATATATGAGGCAAGTTTGAAGAAAATGTACTATTTTGTCAAAACTATTTGTTACAGGTTAATAGAGTTAAAAAAATAAATAATGAAAATGAAGTTAGCTAACAAATAAAAGTTTTCTGTTATTCTGTTGGAAACAAAATTTATTAAAGTTAGTTCTCTCTTTTAGTTAATGCAGCTAGGTGCACTATATAAAATGTATCTGCATTGTAAAGTAAACTAATTCTTATTCACTCTCTATTCATCAATTGATAATCATTCAGTAAATTTTTGATACTCATTTTCATCATCACTGTATTGTATCTGCATCATGCTTTTGCATTAGCTCAATCATATCAAGATTCTTTCATGGTATCATGAGCTACGTGTTACGATCCATGACTTCGATTGTTCCAATTTCATCATCTCCATCTTCTAACATCAATACCTTTACTGCTCCTCTTCTTGATAAATTGAATGTGAACACATTCAAGACTTGGCAACAATTGGGTCTACATGTCATAAATGCGAATCAGCTTGTAGATAATTTAATTCCAGAAAAAATTCCACAACAGTTTGAAGATGATGCAGCCAAAGCTTCATGGACAGAATTTGAAACATACAAGCAATGGAAGAATAAGGACGACTATGATTCAAGCTTAAGAACCGTATGCTAGATTATGGTTTTGCACATGAAGTTTGCTTCAAGATTCAAGATTATTTCTCTAAAATCTCCAAGATCAAAGTTCAACAATCGAAGGCACAACTCAAATCCATCAAGAGGAAAGGTACATTTGCTGCTGAGTACTTGAACAAAATCAGAAAGTTGTAGATTCTTTAATTGCAATAGGTTACACTTTGTCTTTAGAAGACCACATCACTGCCATAAATGATGGACTTTTTGAAGAATATGCTATCTACATCTCTTCTGTCATGACCAAATCAGACACCATTATACTAATTGAGGCAGAAGCACTCTTGCTGGCTCATGAGGACATGTTTGAAAGATTTAATAAGCCAGATTTTGGATCTTTTCAAGCAAATTTTACTCGAGCTCCATCACAACTTGGTCGTGCACTATCAAGAACAAATTCTAATGGAAGAAGAGGTAGAGGGGGAAGGTTCTATAGAGGTGGAAGATTTAATAATATGGATTCAAGACCAGTTTGCCAACTCTGGAAGCACAAGCCATATTGTTTTTAATTGCTTTTATAGATTCGATCAAAATTTCCAGCAACCTTCCACTACCATGCTTCAATCACAACACAATGGTAATTTGGCTCTTCCACCACCCCTTTCTATCACACATCTAAAGCTTACCTTGCCGCTCTATCGTCGATTTCAGATCCTTTTTAAGCCACCATGTTACGTCTGATCCAAGCAACTTCATTGCTGGCTCTAAATACAACGGGGCTGAACAGATCATGCTAGCTAATGGTACATGTACTTATATAGCACATTCTGGTTACTCTTATTTGGTGAATCTTGATACTCAACAAAAATTTCTTCTTGATCAGCTTTTACATTCTTCTGACATTGCTCAAAATTTAACAAGTGTTCAAAAGTTTTGTGCTGACAATAATAACTATTTCTTGAATTCCATGCTAACATTTGCTTTGTCAAATCCCAGGCTACCTGTTGGAAAAATTCAACAAAAGTTTAATTTAAATAAGAACCTGTCTAACAGCAGAAATACCAAAAATAAATTTTTTCACAACCTATGCAATTAAATAGGCAACTACAAATATAATGACAGAAATTAAATAATCAAACACCAGAATTTTATTGTAGAAACCCCCCCAAAGAGGGATAAAAAAAAAATCTACGGGACCTAGTCCAGTAAAATCTTCCACCATCAAAATAATGGGTATACAATCAGTCTTCCTAGTAGTACTAGGGCATCTCAACAATCAATAAAATACATAATCAAAACTGATGGAATCAACATGAACCCTCCACAAAGTAGGTATCTCAAATCAGACAAAAGAAAAGGCAAACAACTAGCAAGTTATATCCTAATGTTCATCTTTACACAAAGAATAACATACTAAAATTTTATAAAAAATGGAGCTACCATTTTTTTCTCAATTCTTCTTCTCTTCGTCGAAACCACGCTGTTTTGTTTTCTTTCATTCAAAAGTGAATGAAGCTTAACGCGCTCTCTCTCCCTCTCCCGGTGGCTTAAAGCCACTTTCTTTTTTTATTATTATTTTTTTGTGTTTTTAACTTGTGGGTCCTACTTAGTTGGGGACCTACCAACAAATCTCCCCCTTACCAACTGAGGTGGGATAGGCTGCTCCACTAGGTCTGCCTTCTCTTTGTAGGAATCAAATTTCACTATAGATAAACTCTTAGTCATCATATCTGAACCATTATCATCAGTATGGATCTTCTCAAGTGCATATGACTTCATCTCAAGCGCTTGACATATCCAATGATACCTCACCTCTATGTGCTTCGATCTGGAATGAAACGTCAGATTCTTGCTGAAATAGATAGCATTCTGACTGCACAAAATAACACAAGCTTCTCTTGATTGATGCCTAACTCTTGTAGAAATGTTTTCATCCACAAGAGTTCTTTATACAACATATCTTCCATGAGGGTCTTCCAAATCGGATAATTTTGGGAATTCAATTTGACCATATTTGGTTCATGAGTATTTTCTTCTATTTAATCAGCATAGAGATAAACAACCAAGGCTCTAAATACCACTTTATTGAAAAAACTCAACAAAGGTTCAAAAAAGAACCTATCTAATAGCAAAAGCACCAAAAATAAATTTTCGGTTGTGCAATTAAATAGGCAACTCTAAAGATACTCCAAGCAACAAATATAATGGCAGAAATCAAATAAACAAACACCATAATTTTATCGTGAAAAAATTTTCAAAAGAGGGATAAAAAACCCACGGAACCTAGTCCAATAAAATCTTTTACTATCAAAATAGTGGATACACAATTAGTCTTCCTAGTGACACTAGGGCATCTCAACAATTAACAAAATACATCATCAAAACTGATGGAACCAACATAAACCTTTCACAAAGTGGGTATCTCCAATCAGGCAAAAGAGAAGGCAATACAACTAGCAAGTTATATCCTAATGTTCATCTCTACACCAGGAATAACATACTAAAATTTCATAAAAAATAAAGCGAATTTACCAGGTCAATGAAATCAAAATAGTATCACCATTTTTTTCTAATTCTTCTTCTCTTCGTCAAAATCATGCTGCTTCGTTTTTTTTCATTCAAAAGTGAATGAAGCTTAACGCGCTGTCTCTCCGTCTCTCGATGGTTTAAAGCCACTTTCTTTTATTTATTTATTTATTATTATTATTATTATTATTATTTAACTTTTGAGTCTTTCTTAGTTGGGATCCACCAACACTATTAAGGAGATTCTTCTTCAAAGAACTCCTAAGAAAGGCATATATGAGTTTAATAGAATTGCTGTCTCAAATTACCTAGATAAAAAGATCAATTTGCTTTAAATTCTCTTCATGTACAACCTAAAACTTTTATAGCCTCTCTTGATTCTTACACTTTATGCCACAATAGGCTTGGGCATTGTGCACCCAAAATTGTTCACTCTGTATTGAAAACATGTAATGTCAATTTACTATCTAACATAAATAAAAAACGTGTTTGTGAATTATGTTGCATGGCTAAAATGGTCTTGAGGAATGTCCCATGAAGTTTACTTGCTCAATGAACAAATGGTGTAACATCCTATCACACTAAATCTTACCTCATGCTGTAAAATAAAGGGTGACAAAGCGTCACGACAGTTCTAAAATTCAAAAAATATAGTGTATATATATATATATATCCAAGAATTAATATGACTAAAAGCCCGATGAAGGAATAAATGAGATACAATAGAGTTACAAGCGCGAACCTTCATACACGATAACTAAACGTGTTGGCACGAAGATACAAAACATAATATATATAAAACCTTATAGATAGTTCTAAGATACACGAGGTAATAGATAATAAGAACAAGTTATATATACAATATACAAAAGGGAATTGGCCGGAACCCACGAGATTTAGGCCGACTAGTTTAAACATGATACAATAGAGTTTTGATAATAAAACAACTTACATCCTATCTCTCAAGGTTTTTAGAAATAAAGCCTCTAAGATATCAAAGTTATATATACAAAAGATGAGAGAATAACTACAACAAAAATAAAATAGAATAAAATAAAAGAGAAGTCATCCTCCACTCTGTCACCAAATCCGCAAACTCACTGAGGTGGATTGCAATATGCATCTAAAAGATAATAACATATAGTATGAGAAGTGAAGGCTCTCAGTATGGTAACAGTGCCCAATAGATAAGATATAAGGTTCAAGGATGCCAAAGACAATCCTAGAACTTCACATCAAGCATAAGATTCAAACTTAAAAGTAACTTAAACCATAAAAAAGTTATCCATCTTAAAGGATTTCTAACTAACATAAACACCATTATCCCACAGCAAGTAAAGCACAAGTAACATACATATACAGTAAGAAAAGCAAATAGTAAGTAGGCATGTTAATTAATTAAGCATAACTCAAGTAATCAAAGCAGGCTAGCATGTAAAAGATGCATATGATGAATGTCTATCCTATTTGGCTCATGATATTACTTGTAACTCGACACATCCTTTCGGATGTAGCCTTTCTTCCACGCTCAGGGATATAGTGATCTACTCACCTTTTTTTTGTGCTTCCTGGTGTATAATGTCTAGCACTTTTTCTTGCGCCCCCTTTGGATATAGTGCCTGTTACACTCTTTTGGGTTATAGTGTCCGAGTTCACTCTTGCGGTAGAGAAGGTTATGTGAGCGAGAGACTGCCACAGTCCTCACATCTAAACATAGGCGGGACACTATCACGACCTTTATGCCGGCACCGCTACCTCGACAAGTGGGATTAACCACTGTCCTTGCCAGGTGCATAACGACTTACCAAATCTCCGCATATTAGTAATACATAATCAGTCTTAGTGATCACAGCTCAAATATCACAGGTTCAAAATAACTTTCATTTCATCAATCTCAACAACTTCAGTTTTCTTATATTCCTCATTTCATCAACAACTCAACACTCCACCAATTCACTCAAGTCATACCATCCGCATAAACTTTTCAAGTCTAAGTCACTGTCTTCTAATCTTATTAACAGATAATATCTAATTTTAGTTACCTAATTCATCCTCACTAGTCTCAAAGCCTAATCACTAGTTATAAGTCTTAAATAGTAGTTAAAGAAGTTTAGAAAACTAGAGAAACCATTGGAATAAAGAAAAATAAATTTTCAACAAAACAGGGGTCATGTGTACCCATGCCCCGGTCCGCGTACGCATGGGTGTCAAAACGCCCAAGTTGCATACGCTTCTACACTCGCGTACACGAGTCCTCAAAATAGTAAGGGAGACTTACGTCGTGTGCAACATGCTGCACACACATGCCTGTAAAAGTGACACTTTCGTGTATGCATGCCAGTGCCGTGTACACATGGGTGCTTGACAGCACCCAATCCCCGCATCGCGTGCACTGTCTGCGTACGCATGGTTTGAAAGCTTAGAAACTTTAGAAAGCTACAGAATTCAGATTTTAGTGTCGAACTTCAAACGCGCATAACTTTTTTGTTTTAAAACATTTTTTGCCTATTTTTCAAACATCTTAAAGCCCTCAAACCCAACTTTCATAAAAAATAAATGTCCGGAGGCCAAGTTATGCCTCGTCAAAGTTCATAAAAAACAAGGGTTTACAAAATTTAACAAAGTTCTCTAGTTTTCAAAACTTCAATTCAAACCAAACTTAAACATACTCAAAATCATCATCAAATCATTGTCACACACTACAATTTACTATTTCATTGCACCTCAAGCATTTTCACACCTATTTTACTCAATTTTCCATCTCTTCTCTTCATAGTTCAACCAAATCTACAGTTTCCAAATCAAGATTACAATATTAACAATTTTGCACATTTCAACTCTTCATAAACATCATTAATTATCTATCATCACTAATACTCTTTAACATCCATTTTCATCCAAATTAATCACCACATTAATGATCAACAACATGCATCATCAATTCAATAATTATCAACAATCAATTCAATCCTATCCTAAGGTCCACTAGCCTAAGTTTCACGAAACATTACATATTACCTAACTGAAACCATACTTTGGCCAATTTCTGCACAAACTCCAAATCACCAAATGACCTCCAACCAAGCTTCCAAGTCCAAATAGCCACCAAACTCAATCCAAATGCTCCAAATAGCCAATTTAACTCCAACAAACACCAATTCTCAATCTAATATCATGCAATTTCACTAAAATTAACTTAGAATTCACAATAATCAACTAAATACAAGGGTTTAGTGAAACTTTATCTTATCCAATAAAATTTGGGGTGAAACCCACTAATCACCTAAGATTAATCACCACCTAAACAACCAAAACCACAAAACCCACTCAAATCAAATCCAAAAACACCAAATCTGTTAGAGCAGGGAACTGGAGCATAGATTTCGAGAATCTTACCACTTTTCTTAGATAAAAATGATGGACTTGGAGAGAGCTTTGCATGGCTACAAATGACACGCAAATCGGAGCACCATAACTCAAGTTATGAGCAATTTAACGTTAGAGTAAATAGTAACTTCTCCTCTCTTCTTCCTTCTCCATTTCAACGCCTCCCACTTTCTTTTTTTTTTTTTGAATAATGAGGCTGAATGCCTCTTAATGAACTTATATAGGTTGGGCTTGGGCCCGACTTGGACCCAGTCCAACCGGTTAGCGTTTTAGGTTCGTTGGCCCAATTTCGGGACAAAACCATTAAAATTGTTGTCCGGTTTTCAATTATAAATTTTTTTTATATTTCCAAATTAATAAATTAAATTTTCTAAATTTATTCACTCATAATTCAATTTGTTTTCTCACTTACAGTGCCGGTCCAATTAGAGCCAGTACGCGCTTTTACGCGATAAATAAGATTTTTACGCTAAATTCTATTGTCTTCATTAAATATTCTATTTTAATATTTCTTATCATTTTTTAGCCTATTCCAGATAATTAAATTATATTTTTATTTTATTTTAATTAAAAGATTAATTAATTCAGGTTCTTATAAATGATCTTCTTTGCTCAATTCACACTCCTCGCTCGGGTGTGATCTTCCACACAAATCACATAAGGCTTGAGTTTCAATACAAATTGCCTATGTCTGAGTTGTTTTGTAAGTGAGAAGAGTTGTTGAGTCATTAGTCTATTTTGAGTTAGAATTATATCCATGGTGTCCAATGCCACCACACTCTTTCTAGTGGACCTTCCAGATGAGTACATGAAATTATTAGCCGCCATTGTTTTTGATAAGCGAAAATCAAAGCTCAGAATACCGACAAGTGCACCGGATTGCACAAGTAATACCACGGTGAGTGGATATCGTTCCCACGAGAATTAAAGAATTGAACAAGCAAATTTTTTATTAAAAAGTCTAATTAGATTAATAAAACTTGATTGATGATTGAAGAGGACAAGAGAGTGTCTTGTTGGGAGCATTGAGAATCTTGAGTGCTGAATGTTTGGATGCCACAGATAGTGAACTTGAATAATGAATTGAGAGGAGACAGTAATGATGAGAGTCAAGGACTTTGGAGATGCATATACTTTAGAAAAACCAATCGTGTTTATTTATCGTGAAGTTTATAAAGATCTTTCACAACAAAACTTAGAAACTGATTTTCAATTTGTTGACTCCTCAGTTTCTCAAATATTAATTAGACATCAATTAATTAATCAAGAGATTAAGCACAAAAATTGATTTTAGATTCAAATAAGATTTAAAAATAGTCGTTAGGTCGAATTATATGTCACGTATTCAAGCTAGTCCTATCCTGTTAAATCTAAAAAAAAAACATAATTTTCAAAAGTTGTTCTAATCTGAATTATATATAACTTATTCAAAATTAGAGTGGTTGAAAATTATGTATATGTTACACACTAATTGAACCATTATTCCTAGCCGAATTCAAATAGTTATGTGAAAGAGTTTTCAAGCTTTGATTTAAATATCAAATTTTCCAATTATAATAAAAGAATCCATGGAAAATTCGCTTACCTTTCGATCCAATCTAAATGAAGAACGAATAATTCAATCATGAAATAGATTAATGCAAGATTTCAAAATAAAATAAACGTAGATTAATTATCCATACAAAACATAAACAGAATTCCTAACCATTTGACAAGAAATTCGTAACCCATGAAAAAGTAAGAAAAACAAGAAGAGAAGTAGTCCGAGGACTTGATGATCTTTTTTGTAAGTTATGCTCACTTATTTATAGCTTAAATTCTAGAATTCAAATTCAAAACTAAACTAATCTTATCCTTCAGATAGAAAAGATAAGATAATCACTTATCTTTTGGAGAGGAAAACAAGAAAACTTCTTACTGAAATCTAAACGACCAAACTCCTTATGTTTCTAGAAAGAATTAATAACTAATCTTCTAGAGTCTTCAATGTTCTGAACGTGATTAAGGCTTCTAATGATGTGTTAGTCTTGGGCCTTAATGATTGAATCCAAGAGTTGTAATTGCCTTCAAACCAAGCTTGTATTAAGAGAAATTAGGCAAAAGCCCAATATTTCATCCTCCAGGAGCATCAGGTCCGCTAGGCGTGCAGGAGCTTGTAGGGGAGTCTGCAGGGCGTGCTAGGAGGGCCATCGGGCGTGGGGCACCTCCGCCAGGCGTGGGGCACCTCCGCCGAGCGTGGCTTGCCTGGTAATGGTTCACGCAGGCATGCCTCTTGTACCGTAACTTCGTTTTTCTTGGGCTACACTGCTTGGGCTATGCTTTTATTTTATTTGTGCTTTCCTTATGAAAAAACCTTGATTTTTGCTAATATTTGAGACCAAAATTTCTGAAAACATAAAAATACTATCCCAAATCCAAATATTTGATTATTTATTAAATTATATTAGAAAACATAAGAAATCTAATTGAAACCTAAAAAAATAAATAAGAAAAAGAAATTAAAAATTACTTAAAATAACGTGTCATCAGTTTCTATCAATTCCAATACCTCTTCAGGGGTCTTTCTATGTAGAAAACCTCCGGTCAATAAATCAATTATCGTTTTTGAGGTTTGAGAAATTCCATCATAAAAGATTTGAATTTGAAGCCACTTGGGAAAGACATGGTGTAGACATTTTCTAGGCATCTCTTTGTACCTTTTCCAAACTTCATAGAGCGATTCGCCCTCTATTTGAGAAAAGGAATTAATATCATTTCTAAACTAGACTAACTTTTGGGTGGGAAGTACGTAGTTAGAAATTTGCTAACTAAATCCTCCCAAGAAGTAATACTGCCCAATTGTTGAGCTTGGAGCCATTGTGTGGCTCTATCTCTTAAAGAGAATGGAAATAGCCTTAGCCAGATGGCTTCGAAGCTAACTCCATTACTCTTTATTGTGTTACTAGCTGCATAAAACTAGCTATGTGTTTATTTGGATCCTCTTGCGGGTTACCACCAAATTGGTCTCGCAGTACCAATCGGATTAGTGATGGCTGTAGTTCAAAGTTATTTGTTTGAACTGTGGGCATCACTATGCTTCTTCTGCAGCTATCAGTAGTAGGTATAGTCTAATCACCAAGGATCCTTTTCACATTATTATTCTCCTGTTTCATTCTTTTTACATCTTCTCTCCTAGCTCTTGATCTCTTCTTTATTTGTGCAAGCATTTTCTCAATTTTCGGATGGAAGAGAATGCAATCCTCTTCTTCTTGCATGCACAAAAACAATAAGAAATCAAATATACCGTGTAGAATAAAGAAGAGAATAAAGAAGAAAAGAAGGATTACACACACAAAAAAAGAAAAACAAAAGCAAAAAAAAATAAAACAAGATCTAAGTTAGTGATTCAACTGGAAGTATGTTGTCAATCTCAATTAATCTCTGGCAACGACGCCAAGAACTTGATGAGGCAAAACTGATACGCTCGTATATTGGTAAGTGCACCAAATTGCTTTAAGTAATACCACGGTGAGTGGATATTGTTCCCATGACTATTAACGAATTGAATCAAGTAATGTCTAATTGAATCTCTAATTAGATCGATCAAACCTTGGGAAGAGGATTGTGAATCTTGAAATAGAAGAAAAAATAGTAAAGAAGATTGTTGATTGTGAATGAGAGATCAGAAGGTTTAGAAACTTTGGAGAAGTAATCAAGAATATGAATGTTAAAGGCTTTAGAGGTGGTTTAAGGTTTTGGTTTTGAGGCTTGTCACTGACACGTTCTATCATACTTGTGTAAGTTGACATAAGAGATCTATAATCATATTAGTTATAGTAGGTGGTGGTTTTGGAATCACTAGTGCAAGTTTCCACAAATAGCATAATTGTTAACTTGGATCTTGACTAGGTTATCCCGAAAGAGGAGAATGACAAACTTCTAATTGACGACCATCCAATGAACCAATGGTGGGGTTACTTGTAAGGGATTTGACGCTTAAATGAGCGTTGGATCAAGTATAAGATTAGAGTTAGATGATAGCATACATACGTATATAATAAGCCTTTTTTTTAACAGTGTTATAGAAAATCTTACATAATCTGAATAGATTTCATCTAGATTTAAGCGAGATTTGTAACACCCTACCATACAGAGTCTTATGCTTAAGTCATAATTCAGAGATGGCAAGGTATTACGACCTCTAAAATAAAAATTAGTACGTATAGTAGTATGAATGATTGATTATAACTAGGAGCCTTTGAAGAAAAATGGGTAAACAAAAATCGCAACTCTAAAGCGCAACACTCCGATCGATAACGTAATGAACAAGGATAAACCAACGCGAGATTATATATATACAAAGGAGTGTCAAAAACAGGAATATCAAGACTCAAGATCCGGATGCGAAGATAATCGGTCCGAGCATAGCAATATATACATATGATAAAAATAAGGAAAACCCCAAAGGAAACCCAAAGGGACACAAATACATAAAACCTATTCTCCAAAATCTCCCATAAGAGGAGTCATCACAGTTTGTATTATTTAGTGGAGATAAAAGTATCTAAGCAAAACATATAAACCAAAACATAGCCCTGAGAACAAAGGATCTTCGCAAAACTAGAAGTCTCCAGCATGCCTCAGCGGGACACCTCACGTCCTGCATCTGAAAACCACAAAATCCGCATGGGTGAGAACCAGAGGTCCCCAGCATGGTAACAGCTTCCACATATATAATACATAATAATGGAGGAAAGCCGAAGGCAATCCTAGAACTTCCTCCAGATAATATCAAAGCTTATAAACAAGTTAAACCATAAAGGGCATCTGACTAAAGATACTTCAGTCTAACTAATACTTCCCTTTCCAATTCCTTCAAACCTCCCAACCATCAGCAGGAGTATAATGTAGCAAACACAGTTATATCAAACAAAGAATATACAAATAGGAACAGTTAAGGCATTTAGACAATTAGCAAGTAATATGCAGTCAAATAGACAATCTCAAACAATTCATATAGTATGCATATGATGAATGCCTGTTCCTAGTGGCTGATGATATCATCTTGTCGGTTATAGAGCCAACCCGACAAGTCCTGGTCACTAACCATTGGACTGTCCCTCTGTCACGCATCCCCAACTCGAGTTATACTCGTTATAAACTTGATCATAATCATGATCTATATCCATCACCCTCACTGGTGAATATTTACGGGGGCGAGCTCATCCGGGTCTTTCACAGTGCCCGGCCACACTTACGACATAGGGTCAACAGAGTATCAAGTCTCAACCTGGAGCACGTGGTGGCTAGCCACTGCTACTACCCAGGGAAACTTGTATCTCAGATAGTGGAAGTGCAAATCACAATTATCTATAATTCAACATAAACATGCGTGAATTCTCATCCATGGATCAACATCCATATCAGCCATCCGGCTCACGGTTCAGTCCAGAACCAGCCAATATTCATATCATACACAGCCATTCCGGCTCACGGTTAAATCCATAACCAGCCACCCGGCTCACGGTTAAATCCATAACCAGCCGCTTCATTAACAATTACAGCCTTTCGGCCCATGGCATAACAAGCACTTCCACCACCATCCTCCGCATCTCACATAATCATCTTTGATCCTCATTGATCATTCATTTTTCCCTTGCTTCACTCGCAAGTTACCTCATTCACTAGCCCTTTTCTAATAGCTAGGCATGTCATAATGATTTAGGACATAAATGGTGAGATTGGAGGCTTAGAAGTATGAGATTTGGCTTTTAAAACTCAAAAATCAACTTTGGGATGAAAACAGGGCCACGCGTACGCGCACTCCACGCGCACGCGTGGATGGCATCAAAAACTCATCGACGCGCAAGCGTCATGCACGCTAACGCGTGGATTAAAAATTTGCCAATCGACGCGCACGCGTCAACCACGCGTACGCGTGGGTGTTCTCGTGCCTCAGGCACAACACTAGCACAGTTCTGGCATAACTCTCTGGAAAATGGCTGGGGATTGGGTGCAGCACAATCGGCGCGCCCGCGCACATCACGCGTACGCATGGATGGCATTTTCTGGAAGATCGGCGCGTACGCGCCAGGTACGCCTACGCGCAAGGGGTTATTCTGCTAAAAATTTTCTATGTTAAAAGCTGCAGAATTCACAGATTCAAACCCCTATCTTCCAATGGACATAACTTCCTCATTTTAAATCGTTTTTCACCCGTTCTTCGAACGGCATGGACTTCCCGGATCCAATTTCATTTCTAAACAGATTTGGCACAAAACGGAGATCCGTAGTCCAAGTTATGTCCCACCAAAGTATGCCCAAAAACCATATTTTCATACAAAACCACAATATGCCATTTTCAAAACAAGCCATTTTCAACTCTTTTCAAAATCAATCAAAACATGCCAATTTCATCCCTTTTCTTTGAAATCAATCAAAATATATCAAATTCAACATCAAGCCTCCTCAACTCACACATTGACACTTTACCACAATTTACCAAAATCACTATCTCATCTTCTTAACCCACTTCACCCAAGTGGCTCAAACTCAAACATATTGACATATCATATACTATTCCTCATGCCGATTCTCAACAACACCAATTCCAATAAATCATCATTGTACATAATCAATATCATACTCACCATCAACATGGTTCAACCCACAATTCAACCATAACCAATTATCAAGCATATATCACAACATGCATATTCCTCATACATCATACCACCAAGGCATCAATAATAATCATCACATATATGACCACATCATATATATCAACCATTCGACAATATCAACCATTCAATGCCTATCTTAGGGCCTCTAGCCTAAGTATTTCCTACCACATTACATATTAGATACGGGAAACCGAAACCATACCTTAGCCGATTTTCCCAAGCTCAACCGGAGCACTTCCAAACCACTTATCCACAAGCTCTCAAGGCCTCAAAACCTCCAAGAACAGATTTTTCACCACCAAACCCTTTCCAAGCTTTTCAAAGTCACCAATCAAGCTCCAATATCCACACATACATAACCTAAGCCACAACCATCATACCCATACACAACATCTCAAAACTCAAACATCATAGAACAACAAAATACACTAGGGTTGAGAATCTTACCACACCCAAGGTCCAAGGAGACAAGATTAACCTTCTCCTTCAAGAGAGTTGGGTCCTATAACATCAAAGAGCCCAAAATCTCAACATTTTTGATCATAAAACTCAAAAACAAGGCTGGAATTTCGAAGAACAAAACGTGGCTTACCTCAAGATTGATTGTATGGGTTTTGTAGAGCTTTTCGCGGTGAACGCGTGGCCGCAAACGGAGCAGCAATCGGAGCTCTAGATCAAAAGTTATGGTGGTTTGAAGATCAAGTGAGAGAAAGAACTTGAGAGAGTGTTCTTCCTCCCCTCTCTTCAATTTCAGCGTGTTTTTTGAGTGTTGTGAGGAGAGAGAGTGCTGAAAACTAGGGTTTTGGTTTAGTTATGTTGGGCTAAGGGCCCACTTTGGGTCCGGTTGGCCCGGTTTGGCCCGTTCGGTCCAATCTTGGTCCGAATTTCATAAAATTGGTACCAAAATTCTCGTCTCAATCTCCCCTATCACATTTAGCCATAAAAATCACATTTTAGGCTTTCTAAAATAAATTCTCATTTATGGGTTAATTAGCCGTTAATTAACCGGATTTTACAAGATTCAACCAATATATGATCCATACTACGCCTTGTATGAAATTATGGATTAATGTGCCTCAAAAGAGGCATTATTGGATGGATCATCCATGGTCTTAGAATAACTAATGAATGACGTTGATTCTTTTTTCTTGAATAAATTATTGTAGGAATAACATCAATATTTTTTAGAGTAAAATATTATTTTAGTTCCTAGCATTTGGATCAAGTCTTAATATGGTGCCTAACATTTTAAATGTCTTATTTCAATCCTAAAAAAATTTAAATTTTTTATTTTAGTCTCAAAAATTTTAAACATGTTTAATGTTGTTTCACAATTAAATTTGAACAAACAATTAACATATTAAAAAGCAAATAACGTTTAATTTCTATATATAAGTAAATCAATCCACCAACAATCACCAAAATAATTGTTTTTTCTTTGATTCTAGAATACTAATGATTAATTGATTGAATTTGAAATTTTTTTTTACAAGAAAATTGACATAAAAAAATGTTACAAGAATATTTCGATTATTTTGATTATGTTTTTTTAATACACAAAAAAATATATAACTTAACAATAACGTTATTAATGTCTACGTTAATTATTTTATGAATTGTTTGTGTCAAATTTAACGATAGAATAATATTAAATCTACTTAATTTTTTTTTAAAATATGGCATTTAAAACCTTAATAACCAAATTATAATTTATCTCAAAGATTAAAGGTTAAAATAATATTTTATTATTATTGTTTTTTCGGGTCACCAAAACGTAAATGACAGGCCACGTTGAATAGACAAACGTAATTAAGGAAAACATGCGTGGGTAATTATGTCTATTCAACCTGACACTAGCAAATGACGAAGTCAATGACACAAGTGAGACACCGCGAAACGCGCTTTCAGTATTTTTTTTTTCAACGTTCATGCACACACAAGACCCCAACCCAGCTGTGACCTGCAATCATATCAATTATGAATAATGTATTATGAAATTCCAATAAAGAAAGACACTTTAAATTAATTAATTAATTAAAATACGAGCACTATGTGTAGATTAAAGATTTATTCATTGTTAGATCCATGCTACAGTGACCCACCATAGGTATTTTACCTTTTATGTCCTAATCCTAGATCCCACTAAGCTATTGCCAAGGCAACAATCTTGCCCCTCCTTGTTTCTTTTCTTTTTTGGATGGGTTTCAGAACTCAAAAAGTGTTAAGGCTTAGCAATTAGCCCTAACAAAATTTTTAGTTTTACCTCCTCCACTGTTGTGCTTCTGGGAAGCTTCTTAGGTACACATGTTCTTCTATACGGATCACTAAGACAAAGAAAGACTAGTAAGTTTCCAAATTTAGAAATCACCCAAAGATATTATCGGAATTGGATAAGTTCTAGAAATGGAAAGTTCCAAGAACAATAGAGTGGAGAAGAGAGGGTATGACTTGGTTGAGGAGGGTGATGATCGATTAACACAGCCAAAGAAGCCTAAACTACCTGGTTTAGCAAGGTACTCTATGTTGCAATACAAATTCAAGTGTTTCAGCCTCTGCTCTTGGCTAAGTTGTTAATTAATTTAATTATTATTGGTTAAGAGCCTAAACTGTATTATCAAACTTTTATTATGTTTTTTTCCTTTTATGTTTTGGGAGGGGGCTACACGATCGGATATGCACCGTCAAATACGGTGTCTAATCTCACGTTGGCTTGTAAACTCCTCCCAGAATTTTAAAGCTTTTCTATATCCACTTGTTAATAGACCCGGATTTTTCTTGTGTTGTTTATTAACAATCTAATTACATTTTTTGTGTAGTATGATTTACATTGCTATTGATGTTGACTTGTGTCTAATGGATCTTGATAACACTAAAGCAGTTGTCTGATCATTTTTTCGGGACGCTTGATTGTTGAACTCTCTAATCTAATGCAAAAGTAGCAATTTGAACTTTCGGAACAACCCTGTATGTTGGATATTTTGACAAGATAATAAATCTCATTGGTTGATTATTTCAATTTAAACATGTTAATTTTAATTCCGTATATGTTCCATAATTCATGCTTCCTCAAACTAACTCCATTGATTTACTTAAAATTTATAGTGTGATTGTGGAAGCTTTGAAGGTAGATAGTCTGCAGAGACTTTGCTCATCTCTGGAACCTCTACTCAGAAAAATTGTGAGTTATAGTTTCTTCCTTTGTATTAAATCTTGCATATTTGTCAATATATATATATATATATATATATATATATATATATATATATATATATATATATATAATCTGCAATTAATCACACCTACAAAAATATTTAATGTTGTGCGTTGCATACTACCCAAACCCCTCCCCACTAGACCACTCCCACTGTGCATGAATACTTGTTGAAAACAGAATTGAGTTTATAATAGTTTTCAGAACAAATTGAGGCTAACACTCTTCACTTGATTTGAAGCATTATTGGTTTTTTGTTTGATCTAAAGAATTCAATATTAAATTTATTGTTTTATTTGGACATAGCTATATATGGAAGAATCATTTAAAGGAAGTAATCAAGATCTTCAGTCCTTATGATGTTTTGTAAGGTACCGTTTTAATTCTTCTAAGTCTTATGAACTATATAGGTCAGTGAAGAAGTGGAGCGTGCTTTGGCAAAACTAGGCCCTGCTAAACTGGCTGAAAGGTGTGTTCCAGCCTCATATTCAAATTTCTAAGTCAAACTTCTCTACTTTTTGTAATACTTTTCTGCAGGTTATGATAAGCAATTCATTTTCATGAATTTTCTGTTAAGCATGAATTACTTACATTTAGCTTGCATTAGATCTTTTCCATCAAGAATTGAAGGTCCAAAGGCAAAGAATTTGCAGCTTCATTTCCGAACAAGAATGCCACCTCACTTGTTCACAGGTGGGAAGGTGGACGGAGAGCAAGGAGCAGCCATCCATGTTGTGCTGCTAGATCCCAACACGGGCAATGTGGTTCAAGTTGGACCAGAATCAGTCGCCAAGTTGAATGTTGTGGTTCTTGAGGGTGACTTTAGTGAGGAAAGTGATGATGAATGGACAAAAGAGCACTTTGAAAGCCACGAAGTGAAGGAACGTGAAGGGAAAAGGCCACTTCTCACTGGAGATTTGCAAGTTAGCTTAAAGGAAGGCGTAGGAACCTTAGGTGATCTTACTTTCACTGACAATTCTAGCTGGATTAGAAGTAGAAAATTCAGGCTTGGTGTTAAAGTAGCTCCTGGGTATTGTGAGGGAATCCGTGTTCGCGAGGGGAAGACTGAAGCCTTTGCTGTTAAAGATCATAGAGGAGAATGTGAGTTTTTCGAATGTTTTTCCTTTGTTCTTTTGCTGATGATAAAATAAATTTTGTGCCTGTCCAGCTTGGAGATATTTGATAATTAAAACTGCAATTTCAAGGCATGGATTGCAAAACTCGTAAAAGAAAACAAAAATTGACTTTTGCATCTTACTCTGAAGTTTTAAAATTAATGGATTTTCATTATATGTGGAAAAATTTGCAGGTGTGTGTGTACACCATATAGCAGATAACATGTGAAATATAATAAACGATCTGTATCTCAAACCACAGACATAAGAATATGGAAGATGTAAAATTCTATCTGTAGTTGGCATGTATCCTTTGCATTTTATTAAATCAGCAAGCAAAATATCCTACAATCTAACTTTAGAAAAACAACCTGGAGATGAAAAATGATGCAAAGATACTCTACATAATTGAACTCTTCCTTTTCTAAACTGTTTCTTCTTTGATTTGATGTATGACTACAACCTTCTGAACTTCTGATTGGTATGGTAAAGTTTTTCAGTATTTAGGCTTTGGACAAATCTTGTTTCCTTAAAATTTCTCTAAGCAAATCATTTTCTGTAACTTGCAGTGTACAAGAAACACTATCCGCCTGCTTTGCATGATGAAGTTTGGCGACTGGATCGCATAGCTAAGGATGGTGCACTTCACAAAAAATTGATTCAAGCAAAAATAGTAACTGTAGAAGATTTCCTGCGTCTTCTTGTTCGGGATCCACAGAGGTTAAGAAGCGTAAGAATTCAATGATATATGTTCTAAACATCCATATCATCTCTTAGACAGTTTTTTTCCCCTTTATTTACTCCTTCTGAAACTTCTTTCTAGAAATTTCCTTATTTGGCACCTTTTGCTACAGACACTCGGAAGTGGAATGTCGAACAGGATGTGGGAGAATACTGTGGAGCATGCCAAGACATGTGTCTTGGGTGGTAAGCTTTTCGTTTACTACACTGATGAAACCCACAGCACTGGCATTGTGTTCAACCATATATATGAGCTGAGAGGCCTCATTGCTGAGGGGCAATTCTGCACTTTGGAATCACTTACTCCAAATCAGAAGGTCAGTTTTCTGTACAAATTAAAATTTGAAAGCATTTAATTTGATCATTTATCTGACTGGTAACTAAATTCACTCAATTATATATAATTTCTATTACAGATGTCTGTGGATTCCTTGGTGAAGAAAGCATATGACAATTGGAACCAAGTTATTGAATATGATGGAAAAGTCTTAAATTCTCTTATGAATTCCAGAAAGGGATCAAGATCTGTATCTTCTATAATTAATCATAATGATGTCCCAGGGCAGCAGCCACCCACATCTGCGAAGAATAGGCTGCCATATGTACCCTCTTCACAAAATCAACCTTTGCAAATAGCGAATAACTACTCCTCAAGTTCTGATTTAGCTGATTACCAGTTTGAAAGATCCAATAATGACATGGTAGGGACATCAGTGAATAACTCTCAACTAGCATTTTCTGGCATCATGAACTACCTACCGGGCGAAAATCCTGAAGTTGAAGGTACATATTTCTCGGGAGATTGGTCTAGGCCGAGAAATTCACAAGGACTGGAAGACATTGTTGCCGAAGAACTCCGTCTTAGGAGTTCAGAGATGTTGGAGAGTGATGATATGCAGAGGTTGCTGAAGACTATTAATGCTGGAGTCAGTATGTCGACCAATTTCAGTCAGTCTAATGAAGGTTCATACACCTACAGCCTGCAGTATGAGCCTCAAATGTATCATTCGTTCGCCGAGGATCAGGGAAAGTCATCAGGGAAAGCTGTTGTTGGATGGCTTAAGCTCAAAGCAGCATTGAGATGGGGCATATTTATCAGGAAAAAAGCTGCTGAAAGGAGAGCACAGCTCACTGAGTTGAATTGAGTTAAAATATTTGAAAGTGGGATATTTTCAACTCATTTTAAGCAAGGTGCTTGGTTATGTGGTTCTTGGAATTTTACAAAAGCAACCTATTTCATTGCTTTGAAGGCTTGAGAAAAAGTGTAGAAAAATTCTGTTTCAGGGTTTCAACAGTGGGTTGAAGGTGGGTAGTACCACCGCGGAATAATGTGCAAAATTCTGAAGTGCGATCCAGAACATGCTTATTACTGATGGAACAACCTTTACTTTTCACTGAGGCTAAATGTTAGGCAGCAGCATCTAATAGTATTTTGTGGATTTTTGCATTTTTATTGTGTAATTTAATTATGATTTATATTTTCATTCTTTACTTTTACTTTTATTTATCAGAAACTTGTATTCAGTGTTTTAATGTTTGTTTACATAATGTAATAAGTTGATCTGTAACGGAGAAAATTAGAGAATATTTTATTTTCAAATGATAGAAACGTAATTCAGATTTTCCTGGTGAGTAATCCAAGCTTAGATGTATTCAACTAACTATTTTCTCATATGATTCATTGAATCTAAATATTAAAATATTTTTTCTTTGTTTACCAACAATTGCGTTAAAGAGGTGATAACTTTAGAAGTAGATTCTTAGCTAGGTTAACTTACAAAAGATTTTTTTCGCTTAAGTCAACCAAAGCTTAAGCAGTATAAAAATTATGATTAGATAGTATAGTTTAAATATATACTAAACTCTTAATTTATAATTTTTGAAAAAGAATTTGGAGAGAATCTGAAACGATTCGTACAAAAATTAAATGTATAAAATTTTGCAATTGAAACAAAAATAGTATTGAATTCTAAAATATATGATTTTTTTAAAAAAAATTTGTAATTTAATTGATTGACCACTAATATATAAATAAAACAAATTCGAAATTTCAAAAAGAAAAGTAGTCTATATATAATAGAAGATAAGACGAGATCATATAAAAAATATAATTAATTCTTTCTTTGTATAAGTTATTGGCTATTTCTCGAAAGTTTTATATTTAATATCGATATTTTAGCAACGAATTCAATTTGATTTCTTCTTCATATGAAAAAGCTTAGTTTTCATTTAATTATTCATAAGCTCTTAACAAGAGATTTTTATCAATAATAATTATAATAACCAAAAGAAATTATAATAATAATAAATAAATAAATAAATAATTGAGATGGTGAGAGTCACTCTTCAATTTCTAACTTAATCCCTAAATTCATCACCTTTTCTCCAATCCTCCGAATGCCGATACATAGACAAACAATGCACAAAAAGAAAACACAAGTAGTTCATAGTTACAGCAAACGGAACACATAGTAATCAAGAATGAAATAACAAGTAGGCAATTCCAAGAAAGTAAACCAAAGCAAACAAACAAATGCATATGATGCATGCCTTTTCTACTGGCCGTGAGCTCACGTATCGGTTACTTTGCCAGAACCTAACACACTCGGTAGCTAATCCGAATATTGTCTCTCTGACATGCCTCCACACTCTTGGGATATAGTGCCCGTTATACTCTCAAAATATAGTATCCGTCACACTCATGAGATATAGTGCCCGTGGCATTTTTTGGAACAAAGTGTTCCCACACTCTTAGGACATAGCGTCCGCCACGCTCTCGGGATATAATGCTCGTCACGCTCTCGGATCAAAAGTTATCTTGATTTGAAGTAAGAACAAGGGTTAGGTTTTGTGTTCATTGTTCCCTTTCCCATTTCAGCGTGAATTGCCTATGAGGAAGAGAAGAGGATGCTGAGCTCTTTTTGTTTAATGAGGCTTGGTTGGGCCTTGATGCGTGAGCATCTTTCCTATCTTTTTCTAGTGAATTTGCATTCAATTTGTTGAGTTTAATTAAGAATTTATTATCTTTAGCCACTATGGATGCTACTTTGAGTCTTGTGCAATTCTGTTTATTTTAGGTAGCATTCAGCTGGAATTGATGGAGTTTTCACAGAGAAAGAGAAGAAGACGACTGATGCTGTCAATCCTGACCTCTCTGCACTCAAACCTAAATAACTCGAGCTACAGAGGTCCAATGGACGTTATTTCAGTGGCATTGGAAAGCTAACTTTTAGAGCTTTCCAACGATGTATAATAGTTTATACTTTTTCTCCACCAGCACAGCCAAGGTTGCACCTAACTTGAGATTTCTCAAGTTAGGTGCAAGGATGAAAGAAGAACGCCCAACAATTAGCGTAACTCCAAGTAAGGCGCACTAAAGCTTGAGTTAGGCGCAACATCACTCACCTTAACTCCCACCCATGCGGCCATGATCAAGTAAGGTGCAATCAATCTCAAGTAAGGCGTAGCATTAAAAGCTCTTAAATCCAATTCTCACTGGCCACTGCAAGTAAGGCACAACCCATCCCAAGTTAGGCGTATATCCTAGTGAAGCCAAGTGGTCCCCAATCATCAATTAAAAACGTTTGAAGATTTAATTAATTCTGATTTAAATTTGTATTTTATTTTAAAATAGGAAAAGATATTATTTTAGTTTTAGAAAATAGATTTTAAATTAATTACGATTAGATATAAAAGAGAAAAGAAACTTCTCTTCTGGTAAGGATTCCATCTCATCCCAAAAATTCACAGTTTACCAGAATCCTATTTTTCACTCTTTTCCATGAGCAACTAAACATCCACTGTTAAGGTTAGAAACTCTGTGTATTGTATGGATTGATTCTATTTCTTGTTTTTTCTATTTTAATTCATGTACTGATTTATATTTCAAGAATTGTTTTCGTTCTTTATTTTATGAAATTGGGTGGAACAGAAGTATGACCCTCTTTCTAATTGAGTTCTTGTATAACTTGAAAAAGCTCTTTACTTGAACAACAACTTGAAAACATATTCTTCTAAGTTCTAATAATCTGGATCTAATGGGATACGTGACATATAATCCTCTTATTTTTGGATAATTAGGATTTCTGTGGCATATAACTAGAATTGAACTTCACCCTCTAATTGGAATTAATTAACCAAGGAATTGGCGATTGATGAATTTTAGAGGAGACTAAAAAGGTCTAAGGAATTAGGGTTTACTCATATAGAGTTTGCCAGGAATTAAATCTTGCATGATTAAAATAAATTAATAAGAAAAGTCAATCCGGAAAATAGATAACTTTGAAGCCTTAACTGCCTTCTCCATATTGTATTCCCAACTTATTTATTGCATGTCTTCTGATATTCTGAGTTTCTTGTTTAATGCTTTTTGAACTTTCAAACACCATTTTCTGTTTGTCTAACTAAGTAAACCACTTAACCATTATTGCTTAGTCCATCAATCCTCGTGGGATCAACCCTCACTCACCTGAGGTATTACTTGGTACGACTCGGTGCACTTGCCGGTTAGTTTATGGGTTATAAATTCCGTACCAGGCCTTGAGCCCAATACAAGTCCGGTTCGTTCGATTTAACCCGTTCGACCTAATCTTTGGCCAAATTCTTTGAAACTAGTGTCAAAATTTCTATTTTAATTAATTTTACCTCATTAAATTATAAAATTTTATTTTTTAATTTCTTAGATTAATAATTGATTTATTTGCTAATTATTCATTAATTTCTCAGGTTTTACATCCTACCCCCCTAACAAAAATTTTCACCCTCGAAAATTTCGGTTACTAAAAAAAGTAGATGGAAGCACTCTCCGAATACCTCACCCTCGAAACTATTGATCTCCTTTAGGTCCATTATCGCCTTCATCACCGTTCCCAGTTCGGATGTGTCATCCTCTCAGCAGTAGCTCACATAATGGTAGCCATCTTCTCCAGAGCATCCATAAGAATCAACCGGATAAACTCGCTCGCGTCCACGAGATGCCATTTGGGTCTTGTCCACACCGAACAATTGATATTAAGGTGATCAGTCTTAATATCTAAAGTCTAGTGCTTCGAATCTCAAAAGGTAATGCTCATGAACATTTATGCTATATATGTCAAGCAGACATCCTAAATAGCATGTACACACAGCCAGAGTATACTCAGAAGCATAGTCAGTCCATTCCCTAGGCTCTACAAGAACGAACTGCTATGATACCATAGTGTAACACCCTACCACACAAAACTTTACACCTAGGATGTAAAACAGAGGTGGTGAGGTGCTACGACCTCTAAAAGTAAAATTATATATATGTAATAGTTGAAAATGATTTTTATCTAGGAGCCTTTTAAAGGAAGGTATTAAACAAAAGCGTTAAACCAAAAAGCGCAACACTCACGTAAAGATTAACGTAAACGAAGCAAGATACGAGTATACTAATCATTAGTATATACAAAAGAGTTTTAAGGTACAGATAGCAAAGCTTTTGACCCGGCTTGCGAAGTTAAAACCGGCCAGAGTATATATACATATATATACATACCCATATCAACCCAAAAGATAAACTATAACAGCCTATTTCTCCACGTCAACCTCTAAGAGGGACACACCAGTATATATACATATAGGAGAAATCTAGGGCAGAAGTACAAGATACAATATCAAACATAATTCCCAAAATATATGCTTCGCTTGCCCAAGTCCCAGATGCTCACAAGGGTGCCTCCCGACCTACATCTAAAAAATAACAATACAGTATGGAATGAGAATCAGAGGTTTTCAGCATGGTAATAGTGCCCACATCTCTAATATATAATGTCCCGGGAAAGCCGAAGGCGATTCTAGAACTCCCAACAACAGATTCAGACATAAAACTAAAATTTAAAACCGTAAATAGGATAGGCTATCTAAGGTTCTTAATTCTATCTCAATTTCTAACTTAACCCCTGTGTTCATCACCTTTCCTCCAATCCTTCAAAAGCCGATACACACACAAACAATACACACAAAGAAAATACAATTAGTTCACAGTTACAGCAAATAGAACACATAGCAGTTAAGCATGAAATAACAAGTAGGCAATCCCAAGAAAGCAAACCAAAGCAATCAGACAAATGCATATGATGCATGCCTTTCCAACTGGCCGTGATCTCACGTGTCGGTTACTTTGCCAGAACCTAACACACCCGGTAGGTAACTTGGATATTGTCTCTCTAACATGCCTCCACACTCTTGGGATATAGTGCTCGTCACACTCATGGGATATAGTGCCCGATACACTTTCCAAGGTAAGGTGCTCCCACACTCTTGAGATATAGCTCTGGTCATGCTCTCGAGATATAGTGTCCGTCACACTCATGGGATATAGTGCCCGACACACCTTATAACAGAGAGAAAACTCAACATACTCATGATCAACAATTTCAATCAGACTTCAATATCATATTCATTCATAATCATTCACATTCATACATTCAATATCATTATGCTTCCTCAATTAGCCAACCATAGCCACAGTCACTGTCTATCAGGGATATAGTGTCCGACACACTCTCCAATCACACCCATTATATCTCATTGCCACCTTTATACCCTCTCTCATATACTCACATGTCATCAACTCACTTTACTTCTTTGTTCACTAGCAAGTCATCTCCCTCATAGGCCTAACCATACTTCGCTACCCATAATTCATCATTTAGCCTTTAAACAATAGTAAAAAGGGTTTTGAAACCTGGAGGAATGTATTAAAAAATAAAAAAATTGAAGTTTGAAGAATTGCGAAACAGGGGGCTCGCGTACACATCACTATGCCCGCTTACGCATCATTTAAAAAGTCGCCCATTCCGCGTACGCGCCACTCAGCCGCGTACGCGGAGGATTTGGGCAGAAACCACCATCCGCGTATAGAGGGGGTCCGCGTACGAGGGCTTAGCAGCAAAAGCAAAAAGATGCTAAGTCCCAAAATGCCTGTTTTGCACACCAAACTTTGAACGCGCATAACTTTCTCGTTTTAAAATATTTTTCCTCCGTTCTTTGAACAGTGTAAATCTCTCGAATCTAATTTCCTTTCTAAATAAGTTTGGTAAAAATTGAGAGTTTGGAGGCCAAGTTATACTCCATAAAAGTTGGCCAAAAATCATAACTTTCATTAAATTACAAACCTCCACTTTCAAAAACCTATCATTTTCCAAACCATTTCAAAAACTAACCCATCCTCACCACAACAGCATAAAAAATCTCCCTTGTCATCAATCTCCATTCAATGATTCAAGTCCAAACAATATCAAATATAGCTCATCATTCATCATTATCAACACAATGTCAATTTCATTACCAACATAGTACCAGCAACAACTTCAAATTCACTAATCAATATGCATATCAACCAATATAACACATAAGGGGTACACACGCATTATTCATACGAATCTCAATCACAATCTCCAACTCAATAATCACATTCATAATACTCAATCCCAACCAACAACAACATCAACGATTCATTTCTTATCTTAGGGTCTCTAGCCTAAGTTTTCACAATATATTATATTTTAGATACGAGAAACCAAAACCATACCTTGGCCGATTTTTCGATAAACCCGGGATACTTCAAGCGTTTCCACACCACAAGCTTATCAACACAGCCCATCACCGAGGAACCTAGCTTCCAAAATCGATCTCAAGCTCCTATATCCTCAAATTAATTTGACTTCTCAACCAATTTTCAATCTAACAACATAATTACAACTATAATTAACATAGAATTCTCTAACTCAACATTTCACAAGAAAATTGAAGAAGTTTACCTTGTCCACAGCTCAAGTGAGCTAAACCCAACAAAACCCGCAAGCTAACTCGAATCTAAATATCGAAATTAAATAAGATTCAACATGGATACACATTGAATTTTGAAATTGGGAAGGAGAGAATCTAAAACTGAAAATTGGATTCCATATCTAATTAATGACTAGGCTTTGTAGAGCTTGATGCGCCGGTCGCATGGCCGCAAACAATGTGGTGATCGGTAGGGACGGATCCAGAAATGATATTATGGGGGCCAATAATACATATAATATTAAAAATTATGTAAAAAAATAATATAATATAAGATGTATTACAAAAATATACCGATAGAGAATATATTTTAAAATAAAAAATATGTGTATACTTTTTACTAACGAAGTGGTCGATTCTTCGTATCATAAAATTCACCAATAATAGAATTTGTGTCAAATTTTTTAGTAATTTTCTTTTCAATATAATTAAAAGACAATTAGAAAGAAATTCATCTTTTATTTTGTTTCTAAGTTATTTTTCACAATATTCATAGCTAAAAAAGATCTCTTAATTGTAGCAATTGAAACAGAGAGAATTAATATTAAATGAATAAAAAAAGACGGCTACAAGAAGAAAAAGAATTCACTTTATGAGATTTGAACATTTTTATTTAATTATAAAATATTAGTAATAATATCTTTTTCAGATTTCTTTAATATTGTTACTTACTTTTTAAATATTAAAAATTATTAATATTTAAATTAAACTGGACTTTTATTTATACTAGACTAAATACTAAATAATTTAAAAAAAAATTAAATTATACATAATAACTTATTACTATTAAAAAAAGTTGGGGGGTCGAGGCCGCCACTCGCCCCCCTTATGTCCGTCCCTGGCGATCGGAACTCCGAATCAAAAGTTATCTTGATTTGAAGTAAGAACAAGGGTTAGGTTTTGTGTACATTGTTTCCTTCCCCATTTCAGCATGAATTGCTTATGAGCGGGAGAAGTGGATGCTGAGCTCTTTTTGTTTAATGAGGCTTGGTTGGGCTTTGGGCCCAATACGGGCCCGGTTCGTTCGGTTTGATCTGTTCGGTTCGATTTTGGGCTAAATTCTTTAAAATTAGTATCAAATTTTCTATTTTAATTAATTCTATCTCACTAAACTATAAAATTTTATTTTCTAATTTTTAGATTAATAATTGATTTATTTACTAATTATTCATTAATTTCTCAGGTTTTACAAAATCCTTGAAGGGTGATAATGTTCGAATTTTAGAGGAGGTGCTGCTGAAATTTTTATAAGTATTTAAGTGAATTTAAATAATTGGGATTGATTGGTGAAATGAAATGATCTTAAAGTCTCTTCTGGGGGAGGGGGAGTCTTGAACTAAAGAAATAAGTTTTTGTTTGATTAATTTTGGTTTAAGGATTATGTTTTTGAGGAGTTTTAGAGAAAAAAAAAAGAGTAATATAAGTGTGTTTTTAAGAATATACAATTTTCGAGTCTTTCAAAAAAATTTTGAACTTAAAAAAGAAGTTGAAGTTGGTTAATTTGATTGTTACATTCTGTTTTGAGAAGTTTAAAGGAGTTAAAATATTTGAATTTGATTTGGTGAAAATAAAATTGATTTCGAGACTTTTTGGAAATGTATTAACTTAAAAGTGAAGCAGAAAATTATTTTGGAAAAATTTTGTAAGTTTGGTTTAAAATGAGATTGGTTGTCGCTCCCCTAAAGTCTAGAGACCTTGTCGTGGGGTTTAATTAATAAATCCTTATTTAAATTAATTAAGTGATTGATTTAAGAATAAATGATTTCTTTTAGTCTTTTACAAGAGGTTTAAACTTGAAATGGTTTTGAAGTTAGCTTGAAAAATTTTGGTTAAGTGAAAATTGAATTTTATAGAAGAAGAACTAGTTTTAAGTGCTTGTTTGGGTGTCATTATTTTGATAAAAAAAAAAAATCTTTTTTCAATGAAAAAATATTTTTTTTTTCATTTTTTATATGTTTGGTAAATTTCTAGTAGTAAAAGTAAAAGTACTAGAAAAAAAATCTTTTTTGAGAAGCTATAATTTACATCTTTTTTTAAGTGAAGTTGCTTTGGAGGTTTTGGAAAATGTTACAAAAAGTGGTATTGGTTTTAAAGAAAAATAATTTGAGAAAAAGGTGATTTTTGGCGTAATGTGAATTAAATGGATATTGATATTGAAAGTAAATGTGTCAAGAATGATTCTGAAGTGGGATAAAGATGAGTATAAATACTTTGTTTTGATTATGATTATGAATTGAGTCTGATTGTGATATGATTCACTACGCTGGCAAGTGCTGAGGTTAATCTTGCTTGCATACTGAACTGATATGTATTTCGGCAAGGTCTGGGTGTTATCCCTCTTGCATATTGATTTGAGTTTTACTCTGGATAAGGATGGTGATCAATCCCGCTTGTTTGCGATTCCGAGCAGGTACAGCGGTTAGTCCCGCTTGCTTGAGATCCCAGGTAAGGATGGTGGTTAATTCTGCTTACTCTCGCGGTTCTCTCTGGTTGCAAGGTGACATGGCACTCTCCCTCTAATGGTGACATGACACTCTTCCTCTAACGGCTAGCCGATATGCTGAGATATTAGTGCGCAACAGAGATACAATGTCTGGGTTAGCTACCGAATGTGTCGGATTCTGGCAGTTTAACTGACACGTGAGCTCATGGCTAATAGGACAGGCATGCATCATGTGCATCTATGTGATATCGTTTGGGTGTGCATATTGTATTTGGTTTGCTTATATGAATATTTATGTTTGATTACTAATTGCTATACTTGCTGTAATTGATCTTGATTGTATTTGAACTTCATTACTTGTAATTGTGATTGGTTAGTTGGATTGTGGTGGATTGAGTGCTGATTGATTATACTTGAGCCGAAGACCGTGATTGATTTATGTTTAAGGTTTAGTAAAATATGAAAAATCAAGTTGGTTCAGCATAGACTTAATAAACCTATACTTAGAACAGGTTGGTTGTTCATATAGTTTACGTAACTTTTAAAATTTTCATAAGGGAAATATAAATTTGGATTTTCAAATAATTAACCGCTAGTTTTCAAAAAGTTTCATAAGACTAGTGATGATCACTGCGGTTGAAAATAGTTTTCTTTTATATATCTTCTTGTGACAATTTTGAAACTCTTATGGTGAGACCGTGTGGTTAGGTTCTCACCCCTTACAGACTTCTCTTTCCAGGACGGACGAAGTAGCTTATGAAGAGATATTTACGCTTTTACTTATGCGATATTGTTGTATTAGTTTAGTTATTATTTTTCCTTGCTATGTATATTATGTTTTTGTAAAGAGTGATAGGAGTCGTGATTGTAATGACTTGTCATGTTTATAAGTTATTTGTATAAAGAACTATTATTATTATTATATATATGAAGTGATGTGATTGGTTTTGTATGTGTGTACGTACGTTTTCAAGAAAAAGTATTTTCGGTTTTCACATAAAAGTTTATATGGTTTCAAGTTAAAGGCTCTCATTTTGCTATTAAGTATATAAAAGTCGTCATAATATCCTCGCTATCAAAGTGACGCAGCCGGAAGTGTGACATTCTAATAGTAAGAATGTTACACTATCAGCCTTTGTCTTTATTATTTTATTTTACTTATTACTTTATTAAATATCTCCCTCCCCTCCTCCTATTTAAGGGATTCCTTGGTTCAGACCAAAAAAATAATGTCATTCGATCATTATCAAACTAACAGCAATATTTTTTTGTCCATGAAGTTTCCACCATCTTTTACTTCTAATAGGTAATGAGCTAGATCATAATCATTCTCAATGAGTCTATAAGAAGTGATCCCATTATTTTCATAAGCTCCAAATACATACCAAAGACTTGAGCGACCGATCTAGTAGAACAACTCAAAAAATAAAGTATCGTTAATTCCTTCATATCCGATCCAAGTTTAAAGTGCCATTTGTACAATCGTCTTCATTACAAGATTTTTTTTTTCATAAAAATAGATATAGAATCTTTGGAGCAATTAATTAAAAGTAATTTTTTTTAAAATAGCCCTTCCTATCCAGTAGAAAAGGATTCCATAATTCTGAACCAATCTTAACTAAGATCATAAATATAGATTGGTGTTCATGGATCGGATCGGATCCGCGTATTTGCGGTATTTATCCGAATCCGATCAAAAAATTGTGGATATTGATCAAATCCACAAGATTATCGGATCTGATTTGATCCGCACACTAATAGGATTAGATTGTGGATTTCAAGTAGGTATCTGCATATTCAATTTGCATACCTGCAGATTTGCAAAAAATAAATAAACAAATAAGTAAATATACTTTTTATGCTTTATTTCAACTAATAATGATCATATATATTGTATTATTTTAATTTTTTATTTAAGAAAAATATGTTTAATAATATTTTAAGAGTAAACATGTTTAAAAGAGTGAAAAAAGGGGATTTTATTGATATTTTTAATAAAAATAAATGTTTTAAAATATTTTTATATCTTACGGATATATCCGAAATCTGATCTGATCCGATGCGTAATGTATGGATCAGATTCAAGCTTAAAAAACACGGATATTGGATCCGATCTGATGATTAGTGCGAATCAAATCGAGATTTTGACCATATCCAATTCAATCCACATTTATCCCAATATAGAGTCTTGTTGATAAGTGCTACAAAATCTTGTATATTAAAACCCATAGTTATAGTTATGCATCCGAGTCTATTAGTATATAACATTCTCTTTTCCACGTAAAATCCCTTAATATGTGAAATAGTAAAAAAGTGTTTTCATTGTTGTGTAATAAAAAACCTTCGTATCTTAATGCATATATTTTATTCATTTAGAGCTGGTAGAGTGGGAATATGAGTTGAAACAATAATAAAAATAATTTTAGTGCAATATCTTTCACAATCTCGAAAGAGATAATTCACTGATAGACCGAAGAATAAGCAATTTGACTCATTCACATCGAGATTATAAATGCCTAAAATTCATATTATACATGGAGATATTGCTTTGCTAATTTGAATTAAAGGGGATATAAATCAGTTTATTTCCAGCATCATAGCATCATATCCATAGTTAGCGTATTCATCATAAAGTTTGGAGAGAATCAGTCGGTGCTTAATAACATTTTTGTATAAAGTATGTGCAAACATAATTCCATTAAATTTCCCTGCTCAATAAACATTTTTACTTAGTGGGAGGGGCAAGAGTAAACAACTAACAAGGAACACATTCATATTACAATTCCTCAATCTAAGAAAGCAGCAGAAATCTTTCAATGTGGGTAGTAAACTACAAGAGGGAACGAATCAGATGCCTAATAATTATGTCCATAGAGAAACAAGTTACCTAAGAAAGAGGAGAATATTAATCATATAGAAACTACACAACGAAACTGGCTCCACGGACAGTAAACTAGTAAAGTGTCTCACGATTTTAATGCTCCTCGGGGATTCTTGCTGAATCAGAAGAAATCAGATACATGATCCAACGGGGTAAGCCTCAAATCCCATTTCTCCATCAATAAATGTCGGTTCATTTTGTTCCTGCATCAGAAACTATCTTTCATGTAACCATCATGCCAAATTACCTTTTATTGCACGCCAAAATTAAGGGGAAAAAATGCCGTGTACTCATTCTACCTTGTACATTAAGTTCGTACAAACCACTCTACTGTGGTATATGGGGATTAATCATATAAAAGACAAAAGTAAAAGCAAATAATCCATATCAAACTATGACCAAATTATAAGATAATCATAACCGAAGAATCAGCGTCTATATTTGGTAACATTCCATGTGATGGCTTCAATTCTTATCAGGTACTGTTTACTGACTTGACATTATTTGCAATTTTGCATACAAAACTTATGAGATTTGAATCATTAATTTATTTCAACACAAACATCAGGAACCTTCATAAAGAAAAGTAGTTGCACATTTTGAATTTCTTCGTTTCAGATACAAACTAGGGAAGATGAGAAGTGTTCCAAAATGCTCAAATCTCATACCTTTTGCCAGTAAAATACCATGGTGAATGTGATGTGGCCATTACATTCACATTCTATTTCAAATGAAACAGTCATATGTTAATAAAAAATACAAAGAAACGACAACACCAAAATATAACAGCAAATTGCACTTATATAACTTTATCATGTTATATCAACGCTTAGGAAATCATGGTAAGTTAAAAATATTTAGAACTTGAGTTTCATACAGAAAAAATTTTAATAACAAAAAAAGGTTGATGATTTTCACCAAAATAACAGAAAAACAGGCTCAGGAAAGCCAAAGCTACACAAACCACATATACATGTTGATAGAATGTAACAATCAATACTACGGTGAATAAACATTTAAAGCAACTAAAAGAAATTTATGTAACAGCTGCAATTCAAAGTAATGTATCATGGATTATTTCTTGATAATATTAAAATCCCAAAAGCATTAAAAGGGGGGGGGGGGGGGGGGGGGAAACAGTTTTTTTTTTTTTTTCTTTTTTCAAGAATGGGAACGATGTGTGCTATCTAATCATACCCTTTTGACCATTGGGACCATTATGTCATCCAAGGTGCCAAAATTATTCTGAATAAATCCATCTCGGGACTTCATTAGCTCTAAGATGTAGGCATCATTTGACTTCAATCTTGTGTCAACATTAGTGCACTGGATGATTGATGGGGGAGCTCCACTCAGTTGGCCAACAAATGAGGCATCAACACTGTTGCTGCAGGTTGCATTTGTTTGGTTTAAATTATGCCCCAAAGAACTTGTTACTCGACTTGAAGAAACATGAGAGTTTACAGAGTTGAAGGGACGGCTCATGTTTTGGCTGTATTCAAGTTTATGTTCTTCCCACCTTTGTGATGGTGTTGTATAACTCGAAGGCTGTACAATATTTTCAATTAAGCCTTCTTGGCGCTGCAGCTCATTTCTTGTATCCTCCAAAGGAACAGAAATCGCATCTCTGGATGAATAATCAACAGGACTGTTACCAATACGAGTACTTGTGTTGGCAACATTTATGCCAGTGGGAGGGAGTGGATCATTATTGAACGGCTCACACAATGGCAAGGGATTGGCAGGAAGTTTAGACAACTGTTCTGCATTCTGCCAGTTTTCGTTACACCGATTATAATCCAACATATTGGAAGGCCCACAAATTCCCGCATCAAAGGAATCCGTGCCTAAAGAAGACGGTCTAACAGGAGGCTGATTTCTAAATGCTCCTGAATTATGTGTTTGTGGTGAGTTACAGGCGGCTGAAGGTAGAGCATTGCTTGCTGTACCAACTGTAAGCCTACGGTCACGGAAGCCAGAGGCAGCAGTAAATCCACTACAACTAACTTGATTTACTTGTGTTATACCTGTTGTACAGTTGTTTTGCTTAGACTGATTAAGCTCAATTGATGTTGGAATTCCTTGCAATAAACTTGAGGTTTGATTTGCCGGAAATATTGATGCCTGAATGTTACCCAGAGGGCTCAAGGTGCTGTTCAGGTTTTGAGGCTGAACAGGAGGCTGAATTAGAGTGGAAGAACTAATGCCTCTCATGCTCAAGCTAGCTGGGGAATTCAGCCTGCCAAAAATACCACTCGAGGCATATGGTTGCAATGCAGGGTTTGGAATCTTTCCTGAACCAGAAGAGGTGCAAAACTCTGCATATGCATCTATTGAACCGATCCTCAGGTATGATTCAGTATTACCCAATGCAGCAACCATGCTAGCTTGCTGGGTTGCCTTTTTCAGGTAGAGCCTATATTTCTGCAAATAAAAAAATGACAGGGAGTTTATGTACAATCATCACAACATCACAAATAATATTTTCTCCTGGAAAACTAAGAATTATTTCCAAGAAATTTAACAAACTAGTGGAAGTGCAGTGTTGCTAATCCATAATAGACAAATAATAATCGAAAAACCTCAAATGTTGATCCAGAAAACAACTCATGAGCAGTAGTGGAACTTGAATATGTGTATTTCAAGTTTAAAAAGGCTAATTAGTTTCAAGCCATTCTTTTGCATAGAAAAGATCCTGTTTATTAAGATAGTAAATAATTAAAAGATATATCTACAATCTTATACTTGGAAGATTATTCAATTAGATTAGATGTTAAGCATTTATAAACTTATGTTGAAATAGACTCTCCCAGAGTTGTTAATTCATTATGCAAACTTTCATTTTGTTAACTACAACTTTAATTAAATAATCATAAGATCTAAACTATTTTCATTTAACTAGTTGTTGACAACTATATAGCACAACTATTAACTACAAAACAAGAATTTTTACCTGCAGATGGCTTGCCACATTTTCCCTAGTAAGTCCTTCAACATTCATCAGATCAAGTATTTTCTTAGGGACAGCCTCTGTAACAACAGAAAGAAACCTTGGATTAGGAATCAAGAAAACCATATTGTGCAAATTGAATTGTTCTGAATTCAAAGAAAATGGGGAGTTATATTTGTAAGAAACTCACTATCAAGGCCAAGTTGATTAACTGCTGCAACAAATTTTCTATGAAGCTCGACAGACCAAACAACACGAGGCTTCTTTTGTGATGAAGGGTCATCATTATCCTCTCCATTGTCTTCACCATCATCTTCCTCTTCTTCAGTCTGGTCCTTTCGTTTTTTGCCAAGATTTTTATTCTGGTCACTGCCGTCTTCTGATATGATACTTTGATTACCTTCCCCAGCAGCATTGGGACCCCTTTTGTCATTGGAACCCTTATTCTGATCCCTGGGATCAAAGTTCTTCCTTCGGACAACATGTTGCCAAATGTTCTTCAGCTCTTCAATCCGAACAGGTTTCAGCAAATAGTCAACTGCACCATGTGTAACACCCTTCATCACCAGCTTTGTGTCACTGTGTCCAGACAACACTACAAAAAACAAGGGGGAAAAATGTTCAAATCAACCAACTGATTGAATCCATCAATCTCAGGACACTGTTCTAACATTAGAGATCCCACAGCGAGCATGACTTTCCAAATACTGGTCACCACCACACCAATAACTCAAACTCGAGACCACTGGCAATAATTATGGGGGAAACGGACAAATTCTTTTCTCAAGCTAATCCTCAGTTTTGGGAGGAACTTAAAGGAAAACAAACTAAACAAGAAACGTGTCATTGCAACAATCTTGATCCATTATTAACTAACAACTGCAAATTAAGCAGATGCAAAATTCTAGTCAATACAAAACGGTGAATGTGCTTACTGATCACAGGTAAGTCCATTTCAAGCCCCACCAACTCAAGGAGCTTAAATCCATCCATGTCAGGCATATTCACATCGCTAATGACGAGGTCAAACTTGTTCCTGTTTTCCCTCAACATTCTCAGCGCCTCAATTGCTTGATTAGTTGTAGTAACTACAACAACAACAACCATAAAAATAAGATATGAGGTTCTTAAAAGCCAAATGACTCCTAAACCATCAAACTAGATCAACGAAAAGGTACATTAATACTTCTAAGATAATGTAACAACCCAATAAAATCATAAAAACAATTCAAATATAGATTAAAGTCGTCAACTTAGGGAAAATTGAGAACAAGTACACCTTGCAAGGAAACAAAAAATCTTGAATTGCAAGATGAAGACACAAAACTTAAACATATTATTTATGCCCACAGACAAAAAAGCTACTAAAATACAAACTTAACCGCGAATTTAACGAGTTAATCACAAAATTATATATAGATATAAAAAGAAGAAGCAGAAGAAATTGTTTTGAGTACAATAATTGAAGTTTTGGCTGAATCAGAAGAGAACAAAAGTAAGGAACCTTGGTATTGGCATTTGCGAAGGAGATTCTCCAAGACTTTGAGGCAAGTTGGGTCATCATCCACAGCGAGAACACGCATACCCACGGGGAACCGGTCAATTTGGTCCTCCACGGTCATCTTTAACCAGCGCTGTAGAAAGAGAAGAAGAACAAAAAACCAGGGGTACTGTAACTGTAACTGTTGGCAGAGATCACGGTCCAAAGGGCCCAAAAAGGTTCAATCTTGAAAGCGAGTAACCACCATAGGAAACAACAAACGAAAAAGGGGCGAGAGAGAGAGAGAAAGGGCGAACGTGGAACTGAAAGATGGTAACGAAAACCTGTACAAATGGACAGCGATGGATTGAAGACAAAAAAAAAAACAAAAAACAAAAAAAACAAAAAAAAAAAAAACAAAAAGAAAAATCATTTTAGTATTTTATAAAAAGTGTTTTCTTTTCCCTCTCTCCTGAATCCTTAACCTGTTTTTTCTGAGTAATCCTCGTATGAGTTATTAAAATTTTTAAGTTTGAAATTTTAGTTTGAGATTTTAATCAATATTTATAGCATTTGATGAGTAGAGATTTGGGAGTATATACATCTGATTTTACCTTATTTAGAGGGATATGATTTTATTTAGTCATGTGTAATTTTAAAATTTTGATTTTTGAGTAATTTTTTATAGGTAGTAAAATTTTTTTTTATGCCGTCCAGAACTCTAAATGCACATTTTTGTTTAAAAGAGTTTTCGAGCATGTTTTTTCTAAACATTACGGTTATAGTTATTAAAACCGAATCGACAATTATTTCGGTTAAAGTATTGAGTTATTGAATTACTGATTCAACCGTTGAGTTATTTATTTGACAAAATAGCTTAATTTCAAACCAAAGCGTCCAACAAACATAAATAAGTTCAGCTACCAACAAAGGAGGTCTATTCCAAATTGTAATTTTCGAATGACCCTTTATTAATAATAGGATAATGGACAAAAGAGGAAGCGAGTTGGAATGCAGGCTAGCATCTATAGATAATAGGAAAAGCAAGCAGGGTTGGTGGATAAGCACTCAATGATGCAGGTAAAGAGAGGCATGGTACATGGATTCCCACACTCCGTACAACTGAACCAGCAAGTACACTGGGTCGTCCAAGTAATACCTGAGGTGAGTCAAGATCGATCCCACGAGGATTGTCGGCTTGGATCAAACAGTGGTTATTTTGTAAATTTTAGTTAGGCGGATAAAGAAGTTGTTTAGTTGTTTAAGTGCATAAAAGTAAAATAAAGATAATGTTACTTAGTGGTTGTGAATCTAATGATAAGAAGATGGTTAAGGCTTCAGAGATGCTTTGTACTTCTTGATTAATACTTTCTTACTCTCTACTCCAACTGTGAATGATTTCTTCTATAGCAGGCTGTATTTGATCAATGACGGTTTGAGCGGCCGCCAATCTTCCCCTAGGCTGAACACCAGGTTTAGTGCGCATCCAGTCTGAATGAGGGTGAAGCTCCTGCAATTCATTCCCTTGGTGATCCTACTCAAAACGCCACAGACAAGGTCGAATCTTCCGGATCAGAGAATGTTGCGCCTTGGTTCTAGCCTTTACCACAAAGACTCTAATCTCCCCATACCTCGGCTGAATTGATGTCTCGAAAATTCCCCAACGAAGTCATGGATTAGCCGTCTAAAAGATGTATAATCAAGCTAGTTGTTCATTGATATCCGATCAAAGACACTTGCTGAACCCATGTAGAATAGAGATAACTTTTGACGGTTCAACTCATTCATAAGGTTGAAGAACGAAGATACATCTTAGGAGAGAATCAAACACGAATTGAAATAGAACAATGATACTTTTATTAATCCATAAAACTCAGTAGAGCTCCTAACCTTAACCTAGGAGGTTTGGTGGCTTATATTGTACATAGAACAATGTAAAAACGTGTAAAGTGGTGGAAGATCCTAAACAAGGGTGATATTCTCCTATATATACTAACCTAATGACTAAGGATTACAGAAGTATGATAGACTTAGGCTTATAGTGTGAAAATCCACTTACGGGGCTCACTTGGTGAGTGTTTGGGCTGAGCTTGAGTGTCTCCCACGTGTTAGGACTCCCTAGGGGCGTTGAACGCTGGCTAGGGGCCCCCTTTTGGGTGTTGAACACTGGCCACCTCTCTGTGGGCATTGGACACCAGGACTGGGGTAGATGGCTGGCGTTGAACGCCAGTTTTGGACCTTCAATTCTGAAGCAAAGTATAGACTATTATATATTTCTAAAATGCCCTAAATGTTAGCTTTCCATAGCCGTTGAGAGCGCGCCATTTGGGCTTGTCTAGCTCCAGAAAATTCCTTCGAGTGCACGGAGGTCAGATCTTGACAGCATCTGCGGTGCTTTCTCTGTCTCTGAATCAGACTTTTGCTCCAACTCCTCAATTTCAGCCAGAAAATACCTAAAATTGCATAAAAACACACAAACTCATATTAGAATCCAAAAATATGAATTTTACACTAAAACCTACGAAAATATAATAAAACTTAAATAAAACATGCTAAAAACTATATGAAAATGATGTCAAAAAGAGTATAAAATATCCGCTCATCACAATACCAAACTTAAATTGTTGCTTGTCCTCAAGCAACTTAAAACAAGGTAGGATAAAAAGAAGAGTAAGATACAATAAATCTCAGAATTTTCAACGAAGCTCGGTTTCAATTAGATGAGCGGGACTTAGTAGCTTTTTGCTTCTGAATAGTTTTGGCATCTCAATATCCATTGAAACTCAGAAGTGGGTGGCCTCTCTAGGAACTTAGAATTCAGATGATATTATTGACTCTCCTAGTTTAGTTCTTTTTTATTCTTGAACACAACTTTTAAAGTCTTGGCCGTGGCCCTAAACACTTTATTTTCCAGTATTACCACCGGATATATAAATGCCACAGACACTTAACTGGGTGAACCCTTTTGGATTGTGATTTAGCTTTGCTAAAATTCCTAGATAGAGGTGTCCAGAGTTCTTAAGCACACACTTTTTTTTGCCTTGGATAACGACTTTAACTGCTCAGTCTCAAGCTTTTTTACTTGACACCTTCATGGTGCGGTAATTTACAACCACAGACTAACCGGCAAGTGCACTGGGTCGTACCAAGTAATACCTTACGTGAGTAAGGGTCGATCCCACGAGGATTGATGGATCAAGCAACAATGATTGATTGATTGGCTTAGTTAGGCAAGCAGAAAAGGGTTTTGAGATATTCAAAAGGTTTAAATCTGAAAATATCAGAAGGCAAGTACGCAAGTAAATAAGTTGAAAATAAAATATTGGAAAGACAGTTAAGGCTTCAGAGTTATCTATTTTTCCGGATTAAATTTTCTTACTAACTATTTTAATCATGTAGGATTTAATTTATGGCAAACTATATTTTGACTAGACCCTAATTCTTTAGACCTTTCTAGTCTCCTCTGAAATTCATCGACTGTCAATGCCTTGGTCAATTAATTCCAATTAGAGGGTGCAGTTCAAATTCCAGTTTATATGCTGGTGCGCGGAATTGTGATCATCAATGGCGCCATCAACATGGTACGCTCAATTGCAATCTCAACTCCTTATCACAACTTCGCACAACTAACCAGCAAGTGCACTGGGTCGTCCAAGTAATAAACCTTACGCGAGTAAGGGTCGATCCCACGGAGATTGTATGTATGAAGCAAGCTATGGTCATCTTGTAAATCTCAGTCAGGCGGATTCAAATGGTTATGGAGGAATAATGATTGAAAGATAAATAAAACATAAAGATAGAGATACTTATGTAATTCATTGGTGAGAATTTCAGATAAGCGCATGGAGATGCTTTGTCCCTTCCGTCTCTCTGCTTTCCTACTGTCTTCATCCAATCCTTCTTACTCCTTTCCATGGCAAGCTGTATGTTGGGCATCACTGTTGTCAATGGCTACAGTCCCGTCCTCTCAGTGAAAATGTTCAACGCGCTCTGTCACAGCACGACTAATCATCTGTCGGTTCTCAATCAGATTGGAATAGAATCCAGTGATTCTTTTGCATTTGTGACTAACGCCCAGCCTTCAGGAGTTTGAAGCTCGTCACAGTCATTCAATCCTTGAATCCTACTCAAAATACCACAGACAAGGTTTAGACCTTCCGGATTCTCTTGAATGCCGCAATCAATTCTAGCTTATACCACGAAGATTCCGATTAAGGGATCCAAGAGATATCCACTCAATCTAAGGTAGAACGGAGGTGGTTGTCAGGCACACGTTCATAGGTGAGAATGATGATGAGTGTCACAGATCATCACATTCATCAAGTTGAGGAACAAGTAATATCTTAGAACAAGAATAAACCGAATTGAATAGAAGAACAATAGTAATTGCATTGATACTCGAGGTACAGCAGAGCTCCACACCTTAATCTATGGTGTGTAGAAACTCCACCGTTGAAAATACATAAGAACAAGGTCTAGGCATGGCAGTGAGGCCAGCTCCCATGATCTAAGAACTAGACGTCCAAAGATGATCCTAAGATCTAAAGTGATCAAAAGATGAAAATACAATAGCAAAAAGGTCCTATTTGTAGAGAACTAGTAGCTTAGGGTTTACAAAGATGAGTAAATGACATAAAAATCCACTTCCGGGCCCACCTGGTGTGTGCTTGGGCTGAGCATTGAAGTTTTCATGTGTAGAGACTTTTCTTGGAGTTAAACGCCAGCTTTTGTGCCAGTTTGGGCGTTTAACTCCCATTCTTGTGCCAGTTCCGGCGTTAAACGCCAGAATTCTTGAGCTGACTTGGAACGCCTGTTTGGGTCATCAAATCTCGGGCAAAGTATGGACCATTATACATTGCTGGAAAGCCCAGGATGTCTACTTTCCAACGCAATTGAGAGCGCACCAATTAGGCTTCTGTAGCTCCAGAAAATTCACTTCGAGTGCAGGGAGGTCAGAATCCAATAGCATCTGCAGTCCTTTTCAGCCTCTGAATCAGATTTTTGCTCAGGTCCCTCAATTTCAGCCAGAAAATACCTGAAATCACAGAAAAACACACAAACTCATAGTAAAGTCCATAAAATTAAATTTTAAATAAAAACTAATAAAAATATAATAAAAACTAACTAAGACATACTAAAAACATACTAAAAACAATGCCAAAAAGCGTATAAATTATCCGCTCATCACAACAACAAACTTAAATTGTTGCTTGTCCCCAAGCAACTGAAAATTAAATAAGATAAAAAGAAGAGAATATGCAATGAATTCCAAAAACATCTATGAAGATCAGGATTAATTAGATGAGCGGGGCTTTTAGCTTTTTGCCTCTGAACAGTTTTGGCATCTCACTCTATCCATTGAAATTCAGAATGATTGGCTTCTATAGGAACTCAGAATCCAGATAGTGTTATTGATTCTCCTAGTTAAGTATGATGATTCTTGAACACAGCTACTTTATGAGTCTTGGCCGTGGCCCAAAGCACTCTGTTTTCCAGTATTACCACTGGATACATACATGCCACAGATTGTGACTCAGCTTTGCTAGAGTCCCCAATTAGAGGTATCCAGGGTTCTTAAGCACACTCTTTTTGCCTTGGATCACGACATTATTTTTTTCTTTTTCTTTCCCCCCATTTTTTTTTGTATTCACTGCTTTTTCTTGCTTCAAGAATCATTTTTATGATTTTTCAGATCCTCAGTAATATGTCTCCTTTTTTTTTCATCATTCTTTCAAGAGTCAACATTCATGAACAACAAATTCAAAAGACATATGCACTGTTCAAGCATACTTTCAGAAACCAAAAGTATTACCACCACATCAAAATAATTAATCTGTTATAAAATTCAAAATTCATGCAATTTCTTCTCTTTTTCAATTAAGAACATTTTTCATTTAAGAAAGGTGATGGATTCATAGGACATTCATAACTTTAAGGCATAGACACTAAGACACTAATGATCATAAGACACAAACATAGATAAACATAAGCATGAAAATTTGAAAAACAGAAAAATAAAGAACAAGGAAATTAAAGAACGGGTCCACCTTAGTGATGGCGGCTTGTTCTTCCTCTTGAAGATCTTATGGAGTGCTTGAGCTCCTCAATGTCTCCTCCTTGCCTTTGTTGCTGCTCTCTCATGATTCTTTGATCTTCTCTAATTTCATGGAGGAGGATGGAATGTTCTTGGTGCTCCACCCTTAGTTGTCCCATGTTGGAACTCAATTCTCCTAGGGAGGTATTGATTTGATCCCAGTAGTTTTGTGGAGAAAAGTGCATCCCTTGAGGCATCTCAAGGATTTCATGATGAATGGGATCTCTTGTTTGCTCCATCCTCTTCTTAGTGATGGGCTTGTCCTCATCAATGAGGATGTCTCCCTCTATGTTAATTCCAACTGAATAACAGAGGTGACAAATGAGATGAGGGAAGGCTAACCTTGCCAAGGTAGAGGTCTTGTCTGCCACCTTATAAAGTTCTTGGGCTATAACCTCATGAACTTCCACTTCCTCTCCAATCATGATGCTATGAATCATGATAGCCCGGTCTATAGTAACTTCGGACCGGTTGCTAGTGGGAATGATTGAGCGTTGGATAAACTCTAACCATCCCCTAGCCACGGGCTTGAGGTCATGCCTTCTCAGTTGAACCGGCTTTCCTCTTGAATCTCTCTTCCATTGAGCGCCCTCTTCACAAATGTCTATGAGGACTTGGTCCAACCTTTGATCAAAGTTGACCCTTCTAGTGTAAGGGTGTTCATCTCCTTGCATCACGGGCAAGTTGAATGCCAACCTTATATTTTCCGGACTAAAATCTAAGCATTTCCCCCGAACCATTGTAAGCCAATTTTTTGGGTCCGGGTTCACACTTTGATCATGGTTCTTGGTGATCCATGCATTGGCATAGAACTCTTGATCCATTAAGATTCCGACTTGTTGAATGGGGTTGGTAAGAACTTCCCAACCTCTTCTTTGGATCTCAAGTCGGATCTCCGGATATTCACTCTTTTTGAGTTTGAAAGGGACCTCGGGGATCACCTTCTTCATGGCCACAACTTTATAGAAGTGGTCTTGATGCACCCTTGAGATGAATCTCTCCATCTCCCTTGACTCGGAGGTGGAAGCTTTTGCCTTCCCTTTCCTCTTTCTAGAGGTTTCTCCGGCCTTAGATGCCATAAATGGTTATGGAAAAACAAAAAGCAATACTTTTACCACACCAAACTTAGAAGGTTTGCTCGTCCTCGAGCAAAAGAAGAAAGAAGAGAGTAGAAGAAGAAGAAATAGAGGAGATGGAGGGGGGCTTTGTGTTTCGGCCAAGGGGGAAAAGTAGTGTGTAGGTTGTGTGAAAATGAAGGAGTGAAGATGAGTTTATATAGGGGTGGGGAGAGGGGTAGGGTTCAGTCATGAATGGGTGGGTTTGGGAGGGAAAGTGGTTTGAATTTGAATGGTGAGGTAGGTGGGGTTTTATGAAGGATGGATGTGAGTGGTGAAGAGAATAGTAGGATTTGATAGGTGAGGGGTTTTTGGGAAAGAGGTATTGAGGTGATTGGTGAATGGGTGAAGAAGAGAGAGGGTGGTGGGGTAGGTAGGGATTCTGTGGGGTCCACAGATCCTGAGGTGTCAAGGATAAATCATCTTTGCACCAAGTGGCGAGCAAAAAATGCTCCTTCTGCCAATCCTGGCGTTAAACGCCGGGCTGGTGCCCATTTCTGGCATTTAACGCCAGCTTGTTGCCTATTCCTGGCGTTAAACGCCAGTCTGGTGCCCCTTTCTGGCGTTAAACACCCAGAATGGTGCCAGACTGGGCGTTAAACGCCCATTTACTGTATTCACTGGTGTTTGAACGCCAGCAGATTTTCCTCCAGGGTGTACTGTTTTTCTTTCTATTTTTCATGCTATTTTTGCTTTTTCAATTGATTTTGTGACTTCCCATGATCATCAACCTAAAAAAAACATAAAATAACAAAGGAAAATAGATAAATATAACATTGGGTTGCCTCCCAACAAGCGCTTCTTTAATGTCAGTAGCTTGACAGTGGGCTTTCATGGAGCCTCACAGATGTTCAGAGCAATGTTGGAACCTCCCAACACCAAACTTAGAGTTTGAATGTGGGGGTTCAACACCAAACTTAGAAGTTGGTTGTGGCCTCCCAACACCAAACTTAGAGTTTGACCGTGGGGGCTCTGTTTGACTCTGTTTTGAGGGAAGCTCTTCATGCTTCTTCTCTATGGTTACAGAGGGGTATCCTTGAGCCTTAAACACAAAGGATTCTTCATTCACTTGAATGATCAATTCTCCTCTGTCAACATCAATCACATCCTTTGCTGTGGCTAGGAAGGGTCTGCCAAGGATGATGGATTCATCCATGCACTTCCTAGTCTCTAGGACTATGAAATCAGCAGGGATGTAATGGTCTTCAACCTTTACTAGAACATCCTCTACAAGTTCATAAGCTTGTTTTCTTGAATTGTCTGCCATCTCTAGTGAGATTCTTGCAGCTTGCACCTCAAAGATCCCTAGCTTCTCCATTACAGAGAGAGGCATGAGGTTTATGCTTGACCCTAGGTCACACAGGGCATTCTCAAAGGTGATGGTGCCTATGGTACAAGGTATTGAAAACTTCCCAGGATCCTGTCTCTTTTGAGGTAATCTCTGCCTAGTCAAGTCATCCAGTTCTTTGGTGAGCAAAGGAGGTTCGTTCTCCCAAGTTTCATTACCAAACAACTTGTCATTTAGCTTCATGATTGCTCCAAGGTATTTAGCAACTTGCTCTTCAGTAACATCTTCATCCTCTTCAGAGGAAGAATACTCATCAGAGCTCATGAATGGCAGAAGTAAATCCAATGGAATCTCTATGGTCTCATTATGAGCCTCAGATTCCCATGGTTCCTTATTAGGGAACTCATTGGAGGCCAGTGGACATCCATTGAGGTCTTCCTCAGTGGCGATCACTGCCTCTTCCTCCTCTCCAAGTTCGGCCATGTGGGTCATGTTAATGGCCTTGCATTCTCCTTTTGGATTCTCTTCTGTATTGCTTGGAAGAGTACTAGGAGGGAGTTCAATAACTTTCTTACTCAGCTGACCCACTTGTGCCTCCAAGTTTCTAAGGGGGACCTTATTTCAGTCATGAAACTTTGAGTGGTTTTGATTAGATCAGAGACCATGGTTGCTAAGTCAGAGTGGCTCTGCTTAGAATTCTCTGTCTGTTGCTGAGAAGATGATGGAAAAGGCTTGCCATTGCTAAACCTGTTTCTTCCACCATTATTGTTGTTGAAACCTTGTTGAGGTCTCTGTTGATCCTTCCATGAGAGATTTGGATGATTTCTCCATGAAAGATTATAGGTGTTTCCATAGGGTTCTCCCATGTAATTCACCTCTTCCATTGATGGGTTCTCAGGATCGTAAGCTTCTTCTTCAGATGAAGCGTCTTTAGTACTGCCTAGTGCAGCTTGCATTCCAGACATACCTTGAAAAATCATATTGACTTGCTGAGTCAATATCTTGTTCTGAGCCAATATGGCATTCAGAGTATCAATCTCAAGAACTCCTTTCTTCTGATTTGTCCCATTGTTCACAAGATTCCTTTCAGAAGTGTACATGAATTGGTTATTTGCAACCATTTCAATGAGTTCTTGAGCTTCTGCAAGCGTCTTCTTCAGATGAAGAGATCCTCCAGCAGAGCTATCCAATGACATCTTGGACAGTTCAGACAGACCATCATAGAAGATACCTATGATGCTTCATTCAGAAAGCATGTCAGAGGGGCACTTTCTGATCAATTGTTTGTATCTTTCCCAAGCTTCATAGAGGGATTCACCTTCCTTCTGTCTGAAGGTTTGGACTTCCACTCTAAGCTTACTCAATTTTTGAGGTGGAAAAAACTTTGCCAAGAAGGCATTGACTAGCTTTTCCCAAGAGTTCAGGCTTTCTTTAGGTTGTGAGTCCAACCATATCCTAGCTCTGTCTCTTACAGCAAAAGGGAATAGCATAAGTCTGTAGACCTCAGGGTCAACCCCATTGGTCTTGACAGTGTCACAGATTTGCAAGAATTCAGCTAAAAACTGATGAGGATCTTCCAATAGAAGTCCATGGAACTTGCAATTCTGTTGCATTAGAGAAACTAATTGAGGCTTAAGCTCAAAGTTGTTTGCTCCAATGGCAGGGATAGAGATGCTTCTCCCATAGAAGTCGGGAGTAGGTGCAGTAAAGTCACCTAGCACCTTCCTTGCATTGTTGGCATTGTTGTTGTTTTCGGCTACCATGTCTTCTTCTTGTTTGAAGATTTCTGTTAGGTCCTCTACAGAGAGTTGTGCTTTAGCTTCTCTTAGCTTTCGCTTCAAGGTCCTTTCAGGTTCAGGGTCAGCCTCAACAAGAATGCTTTTGTCTTTGTTCCTGCTCATATGAAAGATAAGAGAACAAGAAAATATGAAATCCTCTATGTCACAGTATAGAGATTCCTTGAGGTGTCAGAGGAAAAGAAGAATAGAAGGAGGAGGTAGAAGAATTCAAACTTATCAAGAGGGATAGAGTTCGAATTGTGCATTGAGGAGGAGTGTTAGTCCATAAATAGAAGGATGTGAAAAGAGGGGAAGAAATTTTCAAAAATTAAAGTGAATTAATTAAAAGAAATTTTGAAAAAAAGGTAATTAATTTTTGAAAACTAAGAGTGGGGAAGAAATTAAGTGATTTTTGAAAAAGATTTTGAAATTAGAAATAAAAAAGATATGATTGAGAAATTAATTAAAAAAATGTGATAAAAAGATATGATTGAAAAGTTATGGTTTTAAAAAGATATGATTGAGAAGATATGATTGAAAAACAATTTAAAAAGATTTGATTTTGAAAATTAATGACTTGGCTAACAAGAAATTTAAAAGATATGATTCAGACATTAAACCTTTCACAACAGAAAAGGCAACATACTTGAAATGTTGAATCAAATCATTAATTGTTAGCAAGTATTTTTGAAAAATGGAAAGAAATTGATTTTGAAAAAATATGATTGAAAAGATATGATTTGAAAAAGATTTGATTTTGAAAAATTATGAAAACTTGAAAAAAATATGAATTAAAAACAAAATCTTCCCTCTTATGCCATCCTGGCGTTAAACGCCCAGAATGGTATCCATTCTGGCGTTTAACGCCCAAAATGCTACCCTTTTGGGCGTTAAACGCCTAGCCAGGTATCCTGGCTGGCGTTTAAACGCCAGTTTTCCTTCTTCACTGGGCGTTTTGAATGCCCAGCTTTTTCTGTGTAATTCCTCTGCTGTATGTTCTGAATCTTCAATTCTCTGTATTATTGACTTGAAAAGACACAAATTAAATTTTTTTTTTGAATTTTTAATGATGAGGAATAATCAAAATGTAACTAAAATCAAATAAACAATGCATGCAAGACACCAAACTTAGAAGTTTGTATACTACTAACAAATTAAGAATGCATATGAGAACAACAAAACACTCAAGACAAGAGAATTTAAAAATCAGAGCAAGGAAATCATCAAGAACAACTTGAAGATCAATGAAGACACATGAATGAATTCGAAAAATGCAAGAAGAAAAGAATCATGCAATTGACACCAAACTTAAAATTAGACACTAGACTCGAACAAGAAACATAAAATATTTTTGGTTTTTATGATTTTGTAATTTTTTTTTGTTTTTTCGAAAATTATGTGGAAGAGAAAATAAAGAGATTCAAAATTTTTAATAAGAATTCCAGGAATCATGCAATGTTAGTCTAAAGCTTTAGTCTAAAGAAATTAGACATGGCTAGCCAAGCTTCAGCAGGACATTACATTCAAGAGCTAAATTGATGAGAATCAATAAGCTTTGGTGATGATGAAAACATCACCTTGAAACTCTAGAATTCATTCTTAAAAATTCTGAAGAAAAATACCTAATCTAAGCAACAAGATGAACCGTTAGTTGTCCAAACTCAAATAATCCCCGGCAACGGCGCCAAAAACTTGGTGTGCGAAATTGTGATCATCAATGGTGCCATCAACATGGTACGCTCAATTGCAATCTCAACTCCTTATCACAGCTTCGCACAACTAACTAGCAAGTGCACTGGGTCGTCCAAGTAATAAACCTTACGCGAGTAAAGGTCGATCCCACGAAGATTGTTGGTATGAAGCAAGCTATGGTCATCTTGTAAATCTCAGTCAGGCGGATTCAAATGGTTATGGAGGAATAATGATTAAAAGATAAATAAAACATAAAGATAGAGATACTTATGTAATTCATTGGTGAGAATTTCAGATAAGCGCATGGAGATGCTTTGTCCCTTCCGTCTCTCTGCTTTCCTACTGTCTTCATCCAATCCTTCTTACTCCTTTCCACGGCAAGCTGTATGTTGGGCATCACTGTTGTCAATGGCTACAGTCCCATCCTCTCAGTGAAAATGTTCAACGCGCTCTGTCACAGCACGGCTAATCACCTGTCGGTTCTCAATCAGGTTGGAATAGAATCCAGTGATTCTTTTGCGTCTGTCACTAACGCCCAGCCTTCAGGAGTTTGAAACTCGTCACAGTCATTCAATCCTTGAATCCTACTCAGAATACCACAGACAAGGTTTAGACCTTCCGGATTCTCTTGAATGCCGCCATCAATTCTAGCTTATACCACGAAGATTCCGATTAAGGAATCCAAGAGATAAACATTCAAGCCTTGTTTGCTTGTAGAACGGAAGTGGTTGTCAGGCACGCGTTCATAAGTGAGAATGATGATGAGCGTCACATAATCATCACATTCATCAGGTTCTTGGGTGCGAATGAATATCTTGGAATAAGAATAAGCTGAATTGAATAGAAGAACAGTAGTAATTGCATTAATACTCGAGGTACAGCAGAGCTCCACACCTTAATCTATGGTATGTAGAAACTCCACCGTTGAAAATACATAAGAACAAGGTCTAGGCATGGCAGTGAGGCCAGCACCCATGATCTAAGAACTAGACGTCCAAAGATGATCCTAAGATCTAAAGTGATCAAAAGATGAAAATACAATAGCAAAAGGTCCTATTTGTAGAGAACTAGTAGCTTAGGGTTTACAAAGATGAGTAAATGACATAAAAATCCAATTCCGGGCCCACTTGGTGTGTGCTTGGGCTGAGCATTGAAGTTTTCATGTGTAGAGACTTTTTATAGAGTTAAATGCCAGCTTTTGTGCCAGTTTGGGCGTTTAACTCCCATTCTTGTGCCAGTTCCGGCGTTAAACGCCAGAATTCTTGAGCTGACTTGGAACGCCTGTTTGGGCCATCAAATCTCGGGAAAAGTATGGACTATTATATATTGCTGGAAAGCCCAGGATGTCTACTTTCCAACGCAATTGAGAGCGCGCCAATTGGGCTTCTGAAGCTCTATAAAATCTACTTCGAGTGCAGGGAGGTCAGAATCCAACAGCATCTGCAGTCCTTTTCAGCCTCTGAATCAGATTTTTGCTCAGGTCCCTCAATTTCAGCCAGAAAATACCTGAAATCACAGAAAAACACACAAACTCATAGTAAAGTCCAGAAAAGTAAATTTTAAATTAAAACTAATAAAAATATAATAAAAACTAACTAAAACATACTAAAAACATACTAAAAACAATGTCAAAAAGCATATAAATTATCCGCTCATCATATGCCACAAAAATTCTAATTACCAAAAAATAAGAGGATTATATGTCACGTATCCTGCTAAATCCAAATAATTAAAATTTAGGAGAATATATTTTCAAGCTGTTGTTCAAGTAAAGAGCTTTTCCAAGTTTTACAAGAACTCAAATAGAAAGAGGGTCATACTTTCGTTCCACCCAAATTCATGAGATAAAGAACGAAAATAATTCTTAAATTATAAATTCACACATGAATTAAAATAGAAAAAGCAATAAAATCAATCAATACAAATAGACAGAGCTCCTAACCTTAACAATGGAGGATTAGTTGCTCATAGAATGCGAAATGTAAATTCGTATAGAATTCCCTAATGGAATCCCCCTTTTATAACTAATCCTAATTAATTTAAAAATCTAATATCTAAAATTAAGATAATATCTTTTCCTATTTTCAAATTTAAATTTGAATTTAAATTAGAATTAATTATAGCAATCAGCAAGTCTTCAATTGATGGATGGGGACCACTTGATTCCTTCACTCTGCAGCCTCTAATTTGTACTTTCTGGGCTAAAAACTGGGTCAAAAACAGCCCAAAAATCGCCCCCAGCATTTTTTTGCGTTTTCTACATGTGGCGCATGTCATACGTACACGTCAATCATGTGTACGCGTCGATGGTCTTTTTTGCGAGTCACGCGGACACGTCGGTCACGCGCACGCGTCGCTGTGCAAATCTTCAAATCCCGCGTACGCGTCAGTCACGCGCACGCGTCGCCATGGAAAGCTCCAAATCACGCGCACGTGTCAGTCACGCGTACGTGTCGCTCCTCGCTGCCATCTCCTTTGATTCTTGTGCTGCAGAAACTCCACCAAATCCAGTAGAATGCTACCTAAAATAAACAAAATTGCACAAGACTCAAAGTAGCATCCATATTGGCTAAAAGATAATTAATTCTTTATTAAACTCAATAAATTATATGCAAATTTACTAGAAAAAGATAGGAAAGATGCTCATGCATCATAACACCAAACTTGAATTGTTGCTTGTCCTCAAGCAACCAAAACTAATATAAGCTTAGAATGTAAATTTGCATGAGAATGAGAATTCGATTAAGCTCATGTCTCTTCTTATAGTGGGGTTTACAACTGCAATCTTGAATAGTTTTGGCATCTCACTCTCCTTTGAATCAGAAGAATGTTACTGTCATCTGAAATTAGAATCCGGATAATATTATGAATTCTCCGATCTTTTGTAACTCAATTTTAATCCTTGAACACAACAATTTTTTTCTTTGGTGCTTTGCACCTTGAGCCTAGCCGTGACTTTAAATATTTTGTCTCAAGCTTTACTTGACACAGAAACACCACAAGCACTTAACTGGGGAACTCTCTTTAAGTTCTAAATATTTTTATTATTATTATCATCCCCAGACAGTGGTGCTCAAAGATTTTGGCGTACTCTGCAATTGATCTCGACTCTAAATGTTTTGTCTCAAGGATTACTTGACACAAGAACACCACAAGCATGTGACTAGGGAAACAACTCTTTGAGCTTTTAATCATGTCTGACCTCCCTAGTCATTGATGCTCAGAGCCTTGGACTTTGCTTTTATTTTTCTTTTGCTGTTTCATTTGCTTCAAGGATTAAACTTTCATTAATTTCAGAGAAATCATAATAATTCTCTAAATTCCTGTTCCTTGTACATCAACATTCTTTGATTCAAATTTAAATATGCACTGTTCATGTCATGCATTAAGAATTACAATTAATACCACCACATTTAAGTAAATAAGAATACTCTTTAAATTAACTCAATTTCGCATGCAATAGTTCACTTCTGTATTTTTTATTTGAATTCAAGCTCAGTGAGTAATACATGAGACATCTTTTCAGAATTAAAGCAGTTAAGAGAAAACTGAACTAGTCCTAGGATTCTAACTAATAAAGGATCATGCAACAAAGAAAGCAAAATAGCAGAAAATTGGAATATAACATAGAAAAAGAGGGGAGAAAAAAAATGAAAGGAACTCAACCACCTTAGTTATCCTAGCGGGATCGCTTTATTCTTCAGGTTGTGCTCCTCAGTGAAGATGATTCGCCTCCCTTTTGGTGCCATATGAATAAACAGAAAACCCTTAAGCGAAGCGTCAACATCAAACTTAAAGGTTTGCTTGTACTCAAGAAAAGAAGAACTAAAAAATAGAAAGAGACAAATATTATGATGAAAGAAAAAGAAAAGGATAAAAGAACAATAGAGAATTAGGATTGGGAGAGGGGGAAAGAAAATTAAAACTGGGCGACGAACTAGTGTAGTTGTGCGGCGCAGGCAATGCGTACGCGTACGGCACGTGTACGCGTGGGTCACAAATTTTATTAATGACGCGTCAGCATTAGGCACGCGTCCGCGTGCCCTGGGTTTTGTGCTATTCGCACGAAGGCAGCCCGTGCACGCACAACTCGCTGTTCGTGTGGCTTGGGAACCAATATTTTCATACGACGCGTGCGCGTCATGCACGCGTACGCGTGGTCAATTTTGTGCGTCTAGCACACTTCCAGCCCCAAACCAGCACAAGTCTCTGCCCAAACACATATTTACGTCGAATTTCACGGTCACGCGTACGCGTCACTGACGCGCACGCGTGGAAGGCGAAAAGTGCAAACGACGCGCACGCGTAGGTTACACGTACGCGTGATGCGGCTTGTGCTTCCAGCATGCTTCCAGTGCTACTCCCGCTCAACTCTCTGTCAAATTTTATTTTTCATGCACATGCATATGACGCGTACGCATCAGCAACGCTTGCGCGTCTTGTGCTCCTTTTTTTATATCTTTTTCCTGTTCTAAAATAGCTGCATGATCAGAAAATTAGTAAGAACTTAATAAAAATCAAATAAGTAAGAAAACTACTACTACGAAAAATAACTATGAATGAAAAGGAGCGATCATACCACGTTGGATTGTCTCCCACCAAGCACTTTTAGTTAAAGTCCTTAAGTTGGACATGTGGTGAGCTCCTTGTCATGGTGGCTTGTGCTTGTACTGATCCAGGAATTTCCACCAATGTTTGTAATTCCAATGGCCACCGGGATTCCAAACTAGGCGCATAACGCCTTCAAGCAAGTTGAAGCAAGTGATAAGGCCTAAAGAGTGTTGATTGTGGGAATGAATTCCAGGGTCCCAAACCTTGCTTTTACACCCGTCTTCTGGTGGATCACCATTGTTCCCACCGAGTGGCAAGCAATCTAAATTCTCACAGAGACATCCAAACAACCTTCTAGACCCATTCAATTAAGCTCTACACCAATCCTTGCACTTCAATTTGGAGCATGCAACCATATTGAACCTTGCTTGACAACTCTTACTACTAACCATCTTCCTCTTACTCTTAATGTCACAAAGAGATCTAAGTTGACCATCCGTCTCCAGTAGCCCATATTCAAATGGGAAAGTAAAGGTTATGGATAGGAATTTTACCCACTTGAATGTTGTATTGGATGGTGATGGCTTTGGAAGAGGTCTTGCAAGCTCCACTCCCTTGTGTTCTTCTTTGAATTCTTCCACCTCTTTGCAAGCTTCCTCAATTTCAACCTCTTCCTCTTGGTAACTTTCTTCTAATTCAATCTCTTCTTCATTGCTTACCAAGGGCATAGGAGGTTGTGCATCTTTCTTTTCTTCTATATGTGAGGGTGAAAAGTTCTCTAATTCACTGGAGTATAAACTCCTTTGATTGGTTTCCTCACTTTCTTCTATAGGATCTTGCATTGTATCTTTTGGGAAAGAATTTGCTTGTTCCTCTTCCTGGTTCTTGATTAGCGACTGCACATGTTTTTCTACATTTTTAACACTCGTCTTTATATCATGTAGGAATTCTTTCATGAGGAGCTCAAGATCTGATGGTATTTGAGATGAATAGGGAGATGGTGGCTCTTGATATGGGTAGAAGGATAATAGTTCTTGATATGGATAAAGAGGTGGTGGTTCTTGGTATGAATATGGAGATGGTGGTTCTTGATATAAATATGGAGGTGGTGGCTCTTGATAGTTGGAACATGGAGCATTGAAGTTTCTTTGGTTTTGACTTTGCCAACCAAAATTTGGATAGTTCCTCCATCCACCATAATATGAATCACTACTCGGGTGTGAGTAGTAACCCATGTGATCTCTCTCCATTATTTTTCCTTAGCACAAAATACCAAAAAGGATTAAACGCACCATGTGGTAAAAAAGAAAGCAAAGAAGAAAGAACAGGGTTTTAAGAATTAAAATAAAACTAACTAGGAAACACCAAACTTAATTTCAGAAATTAAGAAAAATATTGGTGCTATTTATTTATTTAAATTTTTTTTGAAAATATTAAGAATAGATTTTAATAAAATTAAAAATAAAATGCCTAATCTACGCAATCAAACAACTAATAGTTGTTAATCACTATCAATCCCCGACAACGGCGCCAAAAACTTGGTGCAGTAATTTACAACCACAGACTAACCGGCAAGTGCACCGGGTCGTACCAAGTAATACATTACGTAAGTAAGGGTCGATCCCACAAGGATTGATGGATCAAGCAATAATGATTGATTGATTGGCTTAGTCAGGCAAGCAGAAAAGGGTTTTGAGATATTCAAAAGGTTTAAAGCTGAAAATATCAGAAGGCAGGTACGCAAGTAAGTAAGTTGAAAATAAAATATTGGAGAGACAGTTAAGGCTTCAGAGTTATCTATTTTTCCGGATTAAATTTTCTTACTAACTATTTTAATCATGTAGGATTTAATTTATGGCAAACTATATGTGACTAGACCCTAATTCCTTTGACCTTTCTAGTCTCCTCTAAAATTCATCGATTGCCAATGCCTTGGTCAATTAATTCCAATTAAATGGTGCAGTTCAAATTCCAGTTTATATGCCACAAAAATTCTAATTACCCAAAAATAAGAGGATTATATGTCACATATCCTGTTAAATCCAAAAAATTAAAATTTAGGAGAATATATTTCCAAGCTGTTGTTCAAGTAAAGAGCTTTTCCAAGTTTTACAAGAACTCAAATAGAAAGAGGGTCATACTTCCGTTCCATCCAAATTCATGAGATAAAGAGCGAAAAAAAATTCTTAAATTATAAATTCACACATGAATTAAAATAGAAAAAGCAATAAAATCAATCCATACAAATAGACAGAGCTCCTATCCTTAACAATGGAGGATTAGTTGCTCATGGAATGCAGAATGTAAATTCGTATAGAATTTCCTAATGGAATCCCCCTTTTATAACTAATCCTAATTAATTTAAAAATCTAATATCTAAAATTAAGATAATATCTTTTCTTATTTTCAAATTCAAACTTGAATTTAAATTAGAACTAATTATAGCAATCAGCAAGTCTTCAATTGATGGATGGGGACCACTTGATTCCTTCACTCTGCAGCCTCTAATCTGTACTTTCTGGGCTGAAAACTAGGTCAAAAGCAGCCCAAAAATTGCCCCCAGCATTTTTCTGCGTTTTCTACACGTGGCGCATGTCACACGTACGCGTCGATGGTCTTTTTCGCGAGTCACGTGGACGCGTCGGTCACGCGCACGCGTTGTTGTGCAAATCTTCAAATCACGCATACGCGTCAATCACGCGCACGCGTTACCATGGAAAGCTCCAAATCACGCGCACGCGTCAGTCACGCGTACGCGTCGCTCCTCGCTGCAGAAACTCCACCAAATTCAGTCAAATGCTACCTAAAATAAACAAAATTGCACATGACTCAAAGTAGCATCCATATTGGCTAAAAGATAATTATTTATTTATTAAACTCAATAAATTAGATGCAAATTCACTAGGAAAAGTTAGGAAAGATGCTCACGCATCACTTCACACCATAAACATATAGTTAGGGACAGCTTGGTTGAGCCGCTTAGGCCAAGATTTTGTTTCTTTTAAGCCCTCCTAATCATTGATGCTCAAAGCCTTGGATCCTTTTACCTTTACCTTTTGGTTTAAAGGGTTATTAGCTTTTTGCTCTTGCCTTTTGGTTTTAAGAGCTATTGCCTTTTTTATGCTTTTTATTTTTCATTTTTTTGCATGCTATTTTTTTTTTTGCATCTTACTTTTTGCTGCTTTTTCTTGCTTCAAAAATCAATTTTTGAATTTTTTAGATTACCAATAATACTTCTCCTTTTTCATCATTCTTTCAAGAGTCAACATTCTTAATTCCAATTTCAAATATGCACTGTTCATTCATACATTCAAAAAATAAAAGCAATGCCATCATATCAAGATAATTGAATTATTCTTAAGAAGATAAACGTAAAATTCATGAATCTTAATTTTCTTTTTTAAATAAAATTTTCTTTTAAGCAATGTGAGAGATATATGGAATATTTTATAACTTTAAGACATAGATAGAAATGATCATGCAATAGGAACACGAGAACAGACAACAAAACATAATGGAAAATAGAAAAATAACATAAAAGCATGGGGTGATGGAACGGGACCACCTTAGTGACTGATGCATTTGCATCTTAGCAAGATTAGCTAGTTAGTTTAATTAGTTTTAGCTTAGTTTCATGCATTTTCTTTGAAATAAACAAGCACTTGGATGAAGTTTCTCATCAAACACTAATGTGTCAAGGACTAAGTGATTTTGTGGTTAATTTTATGCAAATAACTTAAGAAAATGTTGAATGAATGAATTATTAAAAATGGGTTGCATAGAAATGGGGGACAGATCATTGATGCAATTTTGTTTTGTGATTATGATAGGGAGAGAGCAGCTTTGGCGCAGCGCTTTGCACAACAACGCTCACCCTTCAGCCCAAAAGAGCACCTTTGGTGCTCCGTTCTCCCAAAAAGCGCTATGCAACCACGAAAGCGCCCATAGCGCTTCGTTTTCCCAAAAAAGCGCTATGTATATCCAGGAAGAGCACCTTTGGCGCTACATTTTTACGAAAGGCGCCTGCAATAGTTTTCAAAGTTGGGATTGGAAAATTTAGCTGGTGACGCGTACGCGTGAGAGTGATATTTTTGAAGGGTGACGCGTACCGTGGCTGACGCGTATGCTTGAAAGTGATATTCTTGAAAGGCCATGCGCACACATGGACGAAGCGTACGCGTGGAAGAGCGCCTTTGACACTAACGCTACGCCTTTGACACCAACGTTGAAGGCCACGCGCACGCATGGATGAAGCGTACGCGTGACGGTTATGTTTTTGAAAGACCACCCGCATGCACGCATGAACGAGGCGTATGCATGGAAGAGCACCTTTGGCGCTAATGCTACGCTTTTCTCAAAAGCACTAAGGATCACTCGCACGCGTGGGTGACGCGTGCGCGTGACAAGTGCCAAAAACAGTGATGACACGCACGCGTGGGTGACGCATTCGCATGAGTGGACGAGTGCTACACCTTCCTCAATAACGCTATGCCAGCCTGGGAGCAGAATATTCCACACCAATGCCTAAAGGGCTGTACGAACTGAAAGTTTGAAAAGCCCACTTTGAGAAACTTGCAAGTACACTTGAGAAGCCAGTGGACTTGTATAAATAGGTGGCAACTTGAATCATGGAGAATATTCTTTTGACCTCTTTTCAGGTTTTTAAACTTTTTGTACTTTGGAACTTTTGGAACTTTTATTTTCTGTTGAGACTTTCATTTTCAAGTTCATTTTTGCTAGTAGTTTTCTTTTCTTTTCTTTTTATACTTAGTTTAATTTCCAGTTTTGAATTCCTGCTTGTACTTGGAGTTATGAGTCACTAAACCCCATTTTCACTAGGGAGAGGAGCTTTGTTGGTTTTAATGAATTGACATTATTTCTTTTTTTCTTCTCAATTCAAGTGGTTTATCTAAGAGGAAACTCTTGTGCTTCATAGATTCAATTACTGTCGAGAGAGGGATTGAATCTACTTGAATTGTGTGATAAACTTGAGAAAGGAGTCATATAATTCAGTTTGGGGTTTATCCTCTCATGATTCTCTTGGTTGATATATTCTTGGTTTGGTATGTGAGATGTAACCACCTTAAATTGAAATCCTGGGAATCTTGTGGCCTTTGGGATTAGAAATTGATCTTCACCTCTTCTCATGAGCAATTAGATCAAGAGATTGGCAATTGTTTATGATAAGAAAAATTGAATCACCAAGAGATTGGGATCCAATTACTCACAATCCGCCATAGATTTATTCACATGATTGAGAAGGAATCGATCACCATTAATTCATGAGAAATCAACATCTCTGATCCCTAGTGATCTCACCCATCACAAATCTTCATTTCAATTCTTTTAAGTTTTTAATTACCCACTACACAATCTCCCTTCTACATTCCTGCAATTTATAATTTTTGCCATTTACATTTCAGTTTTTACTTACTTGCAATTTACGTTTCAACCATTTACATTGCAGTTCTTATTTTCTTGCACTTTAAATTTCAGTTATTACATTTCTAGTCATTTAATTCCTTGTCATTTATATTTCTGTACTCTACTTTTATGTTGAATACACTAAGAGATCACAAAGTGTTTGTCTAACTAGAACACCATTTAACTAAAATTGCTTAATCCACTAATCTCTGTGGCATCGACCTCACTCTTGTGAGTATTACTACTTGATACAACCCCATATACTTGCCGGTAATTACCAGAAATTTTTTTCCGTATCAGTGATGGAGACTACCACTTCCTCTAGAAAATCCAATATAGCGCTTTGTCATAGCCCCAAATGAGCCATGACTGGCGCTCAGGGAAATTATCACCTAGCAAGCCTAACAAATTCAAATATAAAATAAACAAGAAGGTTACAAATATTTTGAATAAATTTACACTTTCTAGAATAAATAATTTCATGTTTTAAACAAAAATAAAATAAATAAATATGAATGAATCCTGCTTGTGACATATGGAGCAGATGACATCTAAGAACTCAACAAATAATAGATATCCATTGCAGATCATTACTCTCGAATAGAAAGGCTCACATAAGCAAGTATTTATTCCTGAAAATTAATTTTAGAAAAATAGAGTGAGTTTTGCAACCTAGTGACTAGACAGTACATCTATAAGTTACACGAGACCATATAAACATTATTTTCGCAATAATTTTAGTTAGAAAAATAATAATTTATATGAATAAGTGAATCAATAAGGGAGTTCTCATACAGAAATCAAATCAAAAGTCCACATTTAGACTGCTTCACCTCTATGGGTAGCCTTTTCCTCTTATGTGTCCTAACAAAATAATAGATCTAACGTGTGGCCTACACGTTAGGCTAGCAACACCCCTGCTAGCTGGAGTCTGAGTTAGATGCATCTAGGTTAACGGCATAACCGCCGTTAACTACGGTTTTCTAATACGAGCCTCCTAAACCAATTCAAAATATATAATTTCAAATACAACAATTACTTGCTCTTTCGAATATATAAGGTATTGAATCAAATCAAATCAGATAATACTTTCTCATCAGAAATCTTTTTCAATCATACTTTTTAAGAGATTTCAAATATATTTCACAATTTTTAAAGTAAGTGAGTACCAACAATTACTTCAATACTTCAAAAATAATTTTTCAAGTAAAATCAAACATTTTAGAATAATACAAATTTCATAAAAAATATATATAGTCTCAAAAATAGATATTCAAGTAAAATCAAACATTTTAGAATAATGCAAAACTTCCTAAAAAATATATATATATATAGTCTCATGTATAGTTTCGAAAGTATAAATTTCATAAAAATAAATTATTTAATTCTAAAAAATTAATTATTCTAATCCATTTAAAATCATTCAAAGCAAATATAGCTATAATTCAAGATCATAATAGATATATGTCAAAATAATTATAGATGCACAATCAAACAACTATAAATATAAAGCCTACTCACAATATAGTCCTAAGGGACCGAAGAGGCCGAATCCGGAGTGCGAAATTAAAAGGTGAGGAAATTGAAGTAGAATAGAACGGAAAAGCACAGAATTTGGACCAAGACAATGGAAACAACTTCAATTCTCAGACAGCAATAATGACCACAACACCAGGTAGTAATTTCAAATCGAATACAGAGACAAAGGAAGATAAAATTCTGGAAATCCAAAACAAAACAAAGACAAAAATAAATCAAAACAGGAACAAGGTAGAAAAATGAAATGGTGGCAGAGATAAGGTGAAAATAGAATAGACTAAGGGAAGAAGATAGACCAAAACAGTGCCAAGGTAGTGTTGCCGGTGAGTTTGGAAGCTGCGGCGTATTTTCTGGCAACGGTAGCGCCGTTCCTGGCAACTAGAGGCACGGCGACGAGTCTCCCTCTCCTCCGGTGAGTTCCTCCTCCCCTTCTGTTTGTGTATAGTCATGTTTCTCTCTCTGCGAACTCTCTCTCTCTCTCTCTCTCCTGTTCGAGCTCATCTTCCCAGAAATGCAACAGTGGCAGCGGCGGCGCAGCAGCTCAGCAATGAGGTCTCCATCGGTAAAGACGGTTCGGCGGTGGGAAAAGCATGGCGGCAACGGATCTGACGACGATGAGACTGACCGCGTCCCTCTCTTCCTCGCGGGTCCTCCTCCCTCTCAACGACCATGATGGTGGCATGGCAAAATGCTAACGACAGTAACACTCCTCCAACTTCCTTCAACTCGTAGACTCCCTTTTTCACTTGGGTTGACGTCAATGGCGACTTGGCAGTGGCAGAACTTTGGCGGCGAGGTGTGGAGGCAGCAACCCCTTCTGTCGTTCTCTCTCTTTTTTTTGTGTGGGTGTATTTGTATATGGTGTGAGTTTTGAAAAGAAAGGGGGGCTGTGGTTGATGAGGAAGAGTGGAAGTTGTTTAGTAATTTAGGGTTAGGGTTGGGTAGGAGGAATAAGGCTAATTCTGGAATTTTGATAAAATTAAAGGGTAGGATAGTAATAATAGAAAAAAGAAGCTTGGGACATTACATTCTACCCTCCTTATAAAAGTTTTCACCCTCAAAAATTGATGCAGTGTACAAAAGGTTACAGGATAGGTTTGTTTTAAAAAGATGTGGTTAACATTCGTCTACTCTCGTTCCCTTGACAACTCAGATATACATAGCACTTTTCACTTCGTTCGTCAATCTCCTCAAAATACACTTTTACCTCATAATCTCCTTGATTTTGTTGTACATATCCATAGTAACAACCGCCGATTTCATGTCAAATCTTAGGATTACAACCTTCCAAACTTCAGCATCGATAAGTTATATCCTAAAGAGCTAACATATCGCTTGCTAATCTAGGAATCACATGTTACACCAAAACAAGCTCGAGTTTACTCAATGGGATTCAACACTTAGAAAGAAAAAGAAAATAACACAGTTGGTGTTTGCAAGAACGTGGAAGGATGTACAAGATCACAATTAAGCGATAATGTACAAAAAGAAAGAAGTGTGCCAGAAAGAAAATCAATTCGCACTTTAAGAAAGAAATCTGATTCAAGGAACTTTGATAGGAACAATCTAAGAGAAGATGGAGTATCAGGTCGAAACAAGTTCAAGCTTGAATAAAAGAAATACAAAGTGCACAAAATAAGGTAACCAAAGTCAACGACAATTTTTTACAAAGATTTAACAAAATGTTTCAGAACACAATCAGGTAAGACATCCATCAACAATGGATGCAACTAAGAGAGATTCATTTTACAATCTCAAAGAAAAGATGAGACAAACATTTCAAGCATAAATATTATCACGTCAAACAAATTTAAATTGAAACAAAAGATGCAAAATTTATGAATTAGAGTAATAGGGATCAGGGAAAATGTTTTTCCATCAAGAATCTTAGAGGATACCTAAGTACACAACCAAGCAAGGATATGTATAAGTAAAAAGACAAAATCGACAACAGAAAAAGCAAGCAAAACATAAATTAAAATAAGACAATACATTCTGGAATAGGTGACTTAACAGTAAAAAAAATAAAAAATAGTAACTATCACAAAATCAGCATGCTTCTTTTCCCTTTCTTTAGAAACCTTCGATTAAGTATGTTTGAGATTATTATCATGACTTTGGACCTTAAATAATTATGTCAATATAAAGTTTGATATCTCCTAACTCAAAATAGTAGATAGGTTATGTAAAACATGACAAGAAATGTAATTGATCTCTTTATTGTCCCTTAAGCCAGAATTTACATGTACCTTTAGGTATTTAATTCATTATGGTCACTGTTGGTAAAATACAATCATATAATTTTTTATAATCATGCAGCTAGACTTAATATGAAGTTATAAATAAATTCACGTACAAAATAATGATAATAATAAAACTAAAATTTGAAGTACTGGCAATTAATACACTAAGATCAGTTAAAATAACTACTTTTTTTCTTTTTAACATGATCCAAGCACAAAAGAATTTTAGAAAATTGGTATGGAATTATATTTCTTGTAAAGATAAAACACCAAAAAGAGAATTTACCTTCATAAATAGTTAAGTAAACTTAAAGCTCATGAACTAAGGACAAACTTAAATATATATTTTGAATCTAAATATTTGAAAATATATCTCCCAAATCATTGTCGTATCTTGGAAAATATATCATAAAAAAACTTTTTTTTGTTTGGTATATACAGAATCTTTAACAAATTTTCAACCCAGAAGTGAGGCTAGGAAACACAAAAATAACAGCTACATAAAAATCAAGAAACTCAGTAGTCCAATCACCAAAAAAATTGACTTGCTTGTTACTTAGAAAATCTCAATGATCTTTATTAATATTAGTCATCTGACCACATTTTGGATTCAATCATTGTAGAAATCCATTTATCACTCTTCTCTTCATATATATTATTGTCTTGAGTGTCCATGTATACGAATTGTAGGCTTGCAGCTTTCTAGAAAACATTTAGCTCATGTTGGATTTTATTATCTTATTATTAGAATATGAGAAAAATTAGTCAAAATTACAAAATTAACATTAAGTTTACTGTAATAAAATTGAGGTAAAATATCAGTTAGATTATCAAAATCAAAGTCTAAAATCTAGTAAGACAAATTGGAAAGGATGCAAGTTCAATGTATTAGAAAGTATAGCAAATTTATTGGCAATAATTAAGTTACAATAGTAATAGTGATTTGTGTGAGATAGTTAATTGAAAGGAGAACAAATTTGTTACTTTTTAAAACATGAACAAACAATCTTTATGAAACAAAGAATAAAGTTCATCAGACGGAATAGTTTGCATCACAAAACATATTTCTACTTCTAGTTGTCATCAGCATTATATTTTCCTTAACTTCGTACTAGTATAAGAAGTTTTAAAATGTCGATTCCAATTATTTTCTTATTCTAGAATCATCTCGCACAAATAAGAATGTTCTAACTAAAGAAAATTGACTTCACAAGTTCAATTGATTTCACATGACTTGCTTTAGAATACTTTTGTTATCATTTGTTCTGCACCATACTAAAGAAATTCTTTCACATGCCATGTAGTATTTGTTTAATGCATTTTTTCTATAATGCTTGACAAACATAACTATTGGATTTTTTTTTTCACTCAGGCATTATCAATAATACACTTTCATATTTTAGTCAAAAATAAAATTCATATTTTAATCACCAACCAAAAACAAACGTTCACAATCTTTATCTTAACTTATCAAGCAGGAAAATAATTACGTGACAGGAAAGCCATGTTCAGCAACAAAGAACCATAACAACATCAGATCATCAAATTAGAAAAGCTCAACCAAACTTCTAATCAGAAAGATTTTTGATTTAACTAACTAATCACCTAAATAATTCACTACACCTAAACAGAGAAAATCACCAATCCAATAAACAACAATAACATTTCATTCACATGTTTATCACATAGTCCCTTTTCTTAAACAACTAAATAATATTTTTCAAAATTCTTGATTTGAAAGAGAAAAAAAAATCACAAGGAAATCAAAATTATGTCATAACTTCAAAGGACTAAATCCCCATTTTGGTCTCTAAGATTCACGCGATTACTCATTTTGTTCCTCGAGATTTAAAATTATCTATACTAGTCCTCCAGATTCAGATCCGGGCACTAATGTAGTCCCTCAACCCTTTCCGGTGATGACTTACCAAATGGAGTGCCAGGGTGGCACCCTTTCTGCCACGCTGGACCCTGCAATGGCTAACTGACATGGCAAGGGCTGTATTTGTACCAAATTTCGTCCCTAAAACCCTAATTTTCTCTCATTTATCCGAGTTAGGTTCTTCTTCAACTTCTGTCTTCCTTCCTCTTGTCTTCTTATTCTTCTTTATCTTTTTCTTTTAGTTGTTGTTCTTCTTGTTAAATCTTTGTCATTCGTTGCTATTAGTTGCAGCACCATGGTGGGTGGTGGAAGCACCGTAGCAGGAAGCTCGATTTGCTCTCCTTCAAGCAGTAACTGGGCCAGGTTACAAAGCCAGAACAGAAGATAGAGGGTGCCGGAATGGTGTAAATTCAGTTACCGTCCAGTTCTGCAATAGTTTGGAACAGAATTAAATCCAAACAAGCCATTTTTTGGATGTCCCAATTATAATGTAAGTTAAATATATGATATTTTGTTTGTTTGTTCTTGCCTGCTGGTGCGCGAAATTGTGATCACTACACAACTTTGCACAACTAACCAGCAAGTGCACTGGGTCATCCAAGTAATAAACCTTACGCGAGTAAGGGTCGATCCCACAGAGATTGTTGGTATGAAGCAAACTATGGTCACCTTGTAAATCTTAGTCAGGCAGACTCAAATGGGTGTAGATGATGAATAAAACATAAAGATAAAGATAGAGATACTTATGTATATCATTGGTGAGAGCTTCAGATAAGCGTATGAAGATGCTGTCCCTTCCGTCTCTCTGCTTTCCTACTGTCTTCATCCAATCCTTCTTACTCCTTTCCATGGCAAGCTTATGCAAGGGTTTCACCGTTGTCAGTGGCTACCTCCCATCCTCTCATTGGAAATGTTCAACGCACCCTGTCACGGCACGGCTATCCGTCTGTCGGTTCTCAATCAGGCCGGAATAGAATCCAGTGATTCTTTTGCGTCTGTCACTAACGCCCCGCCTTCAGGAGTTTGAAGCACGTCACAGTCATTCAATCATTGAATCCTACTCAGAATACCACAGACAAGGTTAGACCTTCCGGATTCTCTTGAATGCCGCCATCAGTTCTTGCCTATACCACGAAGACTCTGATCTCACGGAATGGCTGGCTCGGTTGTCAGGCGAGCACTCAGTTGTCAGGCGATCAACCATGCATCGTGTATCAGGAATCCAAGAGATAAACACTAGAGCCTCGTATGCTTGTAGAACAAGAGTGGTTGTCAGTCACTTTGTTCATGAGTGAGAATGATGATGAGTGTCACGGATCATCACATTCATCAAGTTGAAGAACAAGTGATATCTTGGACAAAGAACAAGTGGAATTGAATAGAAGAACAATAGTAATTGCATTAATACTCGAGGTACAGCAGAGCTCCACACCTTAATCTATGGTGTGTAGAAACTCCACCGTTGAAAATACATAAGAACAAGAGTGATCATTGGCTTCGGCCCCAGAGAGGGAACCAGGAAGACCCAGATGAAAATACAATAGTAAAAGGTCCTACTTATAGGGAACTAGTAGCTTAAGAATTACAAAGATGAGTAAAAGACATAAAAATCCACTTCCGGGCCCACTTGGTGTGTGCTTGGGCTGAGCAATGAAGCATTTTTCGTGTAGAGACTCTTCTTGGAGTTAAACGCCAGCTTTTATGCCAGTTTGGGCGTTTAACTCCCATTTTGGTGCCAGTTTCGGCGTTTAACGCTGGGAATTCTGAAGGTGACTTTGAACGCCGGTTTGGGCCATCAAATCTTGGGCAAAGTATAGACTATCATATATTGCTGGAAAGCCCAGGATGTCTACTTTCCAACGCCGTTGAGAGCGCGCCAATTGGGCTTCTGTAGCTCCAGAAAATCCACTTCGAGTGCAGGGAGGTCAGAATCCAACAGCATCTGCAGTCCTTTTCAGTCTCTGGATCAGATTTTTGCTCAGGTCCCTCAATTTCAGCCAGAAAATACCTGAAATCACAGAAAAACACACAAACTCATAGTAAAGTCCAGAAAAGTGAATTTTAACTAAAAACTAATAAAAATATACTAAAAACTCAACTCAAACTACTAAAGACATACTAAAAACAATGCCAAAAAGCGTACAAATTATCCGCTCATCACAACACCAAACTTAAATTGTTGCTTGTCCTCAAGCAACTGAAAATCAAATAAGAAAAAAAAAGAAGAGAATATGCAATGAACTCCAAAAACATCTATGAAGATCAGTATTAATTAGATGAGCGGGGCTTTTAGCTTTTTGCCTCTGAATAGTTTTGGCATCTCACTCTATCCTTTGAAATTCAGAATGATTGGCTTCTTTAGGAACTCAGAATCCAGATAGTGTCATTGATTCTCCTAGTTAAGTATGATGATTCTTGAACACAGCTACTTATTGAGTCTTGGCCGTGGCCCAAAGCACTCTGTCTTCCAGTATTACCACCGGATACATACATGCCACAGACACATAATTGGGTGAACCTTTTCAGATTGTGACTCAGCTTTGCTAGAGTCCCCAATCAGAGGTGTCCAGGGTTCTTAAGCACACTCTTTTTGCTTTGGATCACAACTTTATTTCTTTCTTTTTCTTTCTTTTTCTCTTTCCCTTTTTTTCGTTTTTTTTTGTATTCACTGCTTTTTCTTGCTTCAAGAATCATTTTTATGATTTTTCAGATCCTCAGTAACATGTCTCCTTTTTCATCATTCTTTCAAGAGCCAACATTCATGAACCACAAATTCAAAAGACATATGCACTGTTTAAGCATACATTCAGAAAACAAAAGTGTTGCCACCACATCAAAATAATTAAACTGTTATAAAATTCAAAATTCATGCAATTCTTTTATTTTTCAATTAAGAACATTTGTTTATTTAAGAAAGGTGATGGATTCATAGGACATTCATAACTTTAAGGCATAGACACTAATGATCATAAGACACAAACATGGATAAACATAAAGCATAATTTTCGAAAAATAGAAAAATAAAGAACAAGGAGATTAAAGAACGGGTCCACCTTAGTGATGGCGGCTTGTTCTTCCTCTTGAAGGCCTTATGGAGTGCTTGAGCTCCTCAATGTCTCTTCCTTGTCTTTGTTGCTCCTCTCTCATGATTCTTTGATCTTCTCTAATTTCATGGAGGAGAATGGAGTGTTCTTGGTGCTCCACCCTTAGTTGTCCCATGTTGGAACTCAATTCTCCTAGGGAGGTGTTAATTTGCTCCCAATAATCTTGTGGAGGAAAGTGCATCCCTTGAAGCATCTCAGGGATCTCATGATGAGAGGGGTCTCTTGTTTGCTCCATCCTTTTCTTAGTGATCTCATCAATGGGGATGTCTCCCTCTATATCAACTCCAACTGAATAACAGAGGTGACAAATGAGGTGAGGAAAGGCTAACCTTGCTAAGGTAGAGGACTTGTCCGCCACCTTATAGAGTTCTTGGGCTATAACCTCATGAACTTCTACTTCTTCTCCAATCATGATGCTATGGATCATGATGGCCCGGTCTAGAGTAACTTCGGACCGGTTGCTAGTGGGAATGATTGAGCGTTGGATAAACTCCAACCATCCTCTAGCCATGGGCTTGAGGTCATGCCTTCTTAATTGAATCGGCTTCCCTCTTGAATCTCTCTTCTATTGGGCGCCCTCTTCACAAATGTCAGTGAGGACTTGGTCCAACCTTTGATCAAAGTTGACCCTTCTTGTGTAAGGATGTTCATCTCCTTGCATCATAGGCAAGTTGAATGCTAACCTTACATTTTCCGGACTAAAATCCAAGTATTTCCCCCGAACCATAGTAAGCCAATTCTTTGGGTTCGGGTTCACACTTTGATCATGGCTCTTGGTGATCCATGCATTGGCATAGAACTCTTGAACCATTAAGATTCTGACTTGTTGAATGGGGTTGGTGAGAACTTCCCAACCTCTTCTTCGGATCTCATGTCGGATCTCCGGATATTCACTCTTTTTGAGTGAAAAAGGGACCTCGGGGATCACCTTCTTCAAGGCCACAACTTCATAGAAGTGGTCTTGATGCACCCTTGAGATGAATCTCTCCATCTCCCATGACTCGGAGGTAGAAGCTTTTGCCTTCCCTTTCCTCTTTCTAGAGGTTTCTCCGGCCTTGGATGCCATAAATGGTTATGGAAAAACAAAAAGCAATGATTTTACCACACCAAACTTAAAAGGTTTGCTCGTCCTCGAGCAAAAGAAGAAAGAAGAGAGTAGAAGAAGAAGAAATGAGGAAGAAGGGAATGGCTTTGTGTTCGGCCAAAGAGGGGAAGAAGTGGTGTTTAGGTTGTGTGAAAATGAAGGGGTGAAGAAGGGTTTATATAGGAGAGGGGGGCTTATGGTTCGGTCATGTATGGGTGGGTTTGGGAGGGAATATGGTTTGAATTTGAAGGGTGAGGTAGGTGGGGTTTTATGAAGGATGGATGTGAGTGGTGAAGAGAAAGATGGGATTTGATAGGTGAAGGGTTTTTTGGGGAAGAGGTATTGAGGTGATAGGTGAATGGGTGAAGAAGAAGAGAGAGTGGTGGGGTTGGTGGGGATCCTATGGGGTCTACAGATCCTGTGGTGTCAAGGAAAAGTCATCCCTGCACCATGTGGCAAGAAAATTTGCGTTTTGTGCCAAATCTGGCGTTAAACGCCGGGCTGGTGCCCATTTCTGGCGTTTAACGCCAGGTTCTTGCCCTTTCCTGGCGTTTAACGCCAGTCTGGTGCCCCTTTCTGGCGTTAAACGCCCAGAATGGTGCCATACTGGGCGTTAAACGCCCACCTGCTAGCCTTACTGGCGTTTAAACGCCAGTAGGTTCTTCCTCCAGGGTGTGCTGTTTTTCTTCCTGTTTTTCATTCTGTTTTTGCTTTTTCAATTGATTTTGTGACTTCTCATGATCATTAACCTACAGAAAACAAAAAATAACAAAGAAAAATAGATAAAATATAACATTGGGTTGCCTCCCAACAAGCGCTTCTTTAATGTCAGTAGCTTGACAGTGGGCTCTCATGGAGCCTCACATTTTCTCAGAGCAATGTTGGAACCTCCCAACACCAAACTTAGAGTTTGAATGTGGGGGTTCAACACCAAACTTAGAGTTTGGTTGTGGCCTCCCAACACCAAACTTAGAGTTTGACTGTGGGGGCTCTGTTTGACTCTGATTTGAGAGAAGCTCTTCATGCTTCCTCTCCATGGTGACAGAGGGATATCCTTGGGCCTTAAACACAAAGGATTCCTCATTCACTTTGAATGATCAGTTCACCTCTATCAACATCAATCACAGCCTTTGCTGTGGCTAGGAAGGGTCTGCCAAGGATGATAGATTCATCCATGCACTTCCCAGTTTCTAGGACTATGAAATCAGTAGGGATGTAATGGTCTTCAATCTTCACCAAGACATCCTCTACAAGTCCATAAGCTTGTTTTCTTGAGTTGTCTGCCATCTCTAGTGAGATTCTTGCAGCTTGTACCTCAAAGATCCCTAGCTTCTCCATTACAGAGAGAGGCATGAGGTTTACACTTGACCCTAAGTCACACAGAGCCTTCTTGAAGGTCATGGTGCCTATGGTGCAAGGTATGGAAAACTTCCCAAGATCTTGTCTCTTTTGAGGTAATTTCTGCCTGGACAAGTCATCCAGTTCTTTGGTGAGCAAAGGAGGTTCATCCTCCCAAGTCTCATTTCCAAATAACTTGTCATTTAGCTTCATGATTGCTCCAAGGTATTTAGCAACTTGCTCTTCAGTGACATACTCATCCTCTTTAGAGGAAGAATACTCATCAGAGCTCATGAAAGGCAGAAGTAAGTCCAATGGAATCTCTATGGTCTCATTTTGAGCCTCAGATTCTCATGGTTCCTCATTAGGGAACTCATTGGAGGCTAGTGCACGCCCATTGAGGTCTTCCTCAGTGGCGTTCACTTCCTCTCCCTCCTCTCCAAATTCGGCCATGTTGATGGCCTTGCACTCTCCTTTTGGATTTTCTTCTGTGTTACTTGGAAGAGTACTAGGAGGGAGTTCAGTAACTTTCTTGCTCAGCTGTCCCACTTGTGCCTCCAAATTTCTAATGGAGGACCTTGTTTCAGTCATGAAACTTTGAGCGGTTTTGATTAGATCAGAGACCATGGTTGCTAAGTCAGAGGTGTTCTGCTTAGAACTCTCTGTCTGTTACTGAGAAGATGATGGAAAAGGCTTGCCCTTGCTAAACCTTTTTCTTCCACCATTATTGTTATTGAAACCTTGTTGAGGTCTCTCTTGATTCTTCCATGAGAAATTTGGATGATTTCTCCATGAAGAATTATAGGTGTTTCCATAGGGTTCTCCTAGGTAATTCACCTCTTCCATTGAAGGATTCTCAGGATCATAAGCTTCTTCCTCAGATGAAGCATCCTTAGTACTGCTTGGTGCATTTTGCATTCCAGACAGACTTTGAGAAATCAAATTGACTTGTTGAGTCAATATCTTGTTCTGAGCCAGAATGGCATTCAGAGTATCAATCTCAAGAACTCCTTTCTTCTGACTTGTCCCATTGTTCACAGGATTCCTTTCAGAAGTGTACATGAATTGGTTATTTGCAACCATTTCAATTAGCTCTTGAGCTTCTGTAGGCGTCTTCTTCAGATGAAGAGATCCTCCAGCCGAGCTATCCAAAGACATCTTGGATAGTTCAGAGAGACCATCATAGAAAATACCTATGATGCTCCATTCAGAAAGCATGTCAGATGGACATTTTCTGATCAATTGTTTGTATCTTTCCCAAGCTTCATAGAGGGATTCTCCATCCTTCTATCTGAAGGTTTGGACTTCCACTCTAAGCTTACTCAATTTTTGAGGTGGAAAGAACTTTGCCAAGAAGGCATTGACTAGCTTTTCCCATGAATCCAGGCTTTCTTTAGGTTGTGAGTCCAACCATGTCCTAGCTCTGTCTCTTACAGCAAAAGGGAATAGCATGAGTCTGTAGACCTCAGGGTCAACCCCATTAGTCTTGACAGTGTCACAGATTTGCAAGAATTCAGCTAAGAACTGATGAGGATCTTCCAATGGAAGTCCATGGAACTTGCAATTCTGTTGCATTAGAGAAACTAATTGAGGCTTAAGCTCAAAATTGTTTGCTCCAATGGCAGGGATAGAGATGTTTCTCCCATAGAAGTCGGGAGTAGGTGCAGTAAAGTCACCCAGCACCTTCCTTGCATTATTGTTGTTTTCGGCTGCCATGTGTTCTTCTTCTTTGAAGAATTCGGTTAGGTCCTCTACAGAGAATTGTGCCTTAGCTTCTCTTAGCTTTCGCTTCAAGGTCCTTTCAGGTTCAGGGTCAGCTTCAACAAGAATGCTTTTGTCTTTGCTCCTGCTCATATGAAAGAGAAGAGAACAAGAAAATGTGGAATCCTCTATGTCACAGTATAGAGATTCCTTGAGGTGTCAGAGGAAAAGAAAAATAGAAAGAAGAGGTAGAAGAATTCGAACTTAATTAGATAGAGTTCGAATTGTGCATTGAGAATGAGTGGTACTCCATAAATAGAAGGATGTGGGAAGAGAGGAAAAAAATTTTCGAAAATCAAGTGAAATATTTTGAAAACATTTTTGAAAAACTTTAATTAATTTTCGAAAATCAAGAGTGGGAAAGAAATCAAGTAATTTTTGAAAAAGATTTTGAAATTAGAAATCAAAAAGATATGATTAAAAACTGTTTTGAAAAAGATGTGATTAAAAAGATATGATAAAAAATTATGCTTTTTAAAAAGATATGATTGAAAAGATATGATTTGAAAACAATTTTAAAAAGATTTGATTTTAAAAATTAATGACTTGCCTAACAAGAAAAGATATGATTCAAACATTAAACCTTTCTCAACAGAAAAGGCAACATATTTAAAATGTTCAATCAAATCATTAATTGTTAGTAAGTATCTTTGAAAAAGGAAAGAAATTGATTTTGAAAAAGGTTTGATTGAAAAGAATTGATTTGAAAAAGATTTGATTTTGAAAAACTTTGAAAACTTGAAAAAAATTGATTTTGAAAACAAAATCCTCCCCCTTGTGCCATCCTAGCGTTAAACGCCCAGAATGGTGCACATTCTGGCGTTTAACGCCCAATGCGCTACCTTTTTGGGCGTTAAACGCCCAACCAGGTACCCTGGCCGGTGTTTAAACGCCAGTCTGTCCTTCTTCACTGGGCGTTTTGAACGCCCAGCTTTTTCTGTGTAATTCCTCTGCTGCATGTTTTGAATCTTCAGTTCCCTGTACTATTGACTTGAAAATAGAACCAAGATCAAATAAACAAGGCATGCAAGACACCAAACTTAAAATTAGACACTAGACTCAAACAAGAAACATAAAATATTTTTTTTGGTTTTTATGATTTTTATAATTTTTTTTGTGCTTTTTCGAAAATTATATGAAAATAGAAAATGAAGGTTTCAGAATTCTTAATTTGGATTCCAGGAATCATTGCAATGCTAGTCTAAGACTCCGGTCCAGGAATTAGACATGGCTTCACAGCCAGCCAAGCTTCCAAAGAAAGCTTCGGTCCAAAACACTAGACATGGCCAATGGCCAGCCAAGCCTTAGCAGATCATTGCTCCAATAGCAAGATTGATAGAAATCAACAAGCTCTTGTGATGATAAGTTGAAACCTCGGTCCAATAAGATTAGACATGGCTTCTCAGCCATCCAGACTTCAACAGATCATCATGAAACACTAGAATTCATTCTTAAGAACTCTGAAGAAAAAAATACCTAATCTAAGCAACAAGATGAACCGTCAGTTGTCCATACTCAAAACAATCCCCGGCAACGGCGCCAAAAACTTGGTGCGCGAAATTGTGATCACTACACAACTTTGCACAACTAACCAGCAAGTGCACTGGGTCGTCCAAGTAATAAACCTTACACGAGTAAGGGTCGATCCCACGGAGATTGTTGGTATGAAGCAAGCTATGGTCACCTTGTAAATCTTAGTCAGGCAGACTCAAATGGGTGTAGATGATGAATAAAACATAAAGATAAAGATATAGATACTTATGTATATCATTGGTGAGAGCTTCAGATAAGCGTATGAAGATGCTGTCCCTTCCGTCTCTCTGCTTTCCTACTGTCTTCATCCAATCCTTCTTACTCCTTTCCATGGCAAGCTTATGCAAGGGTTTCACCGTTGTCAGTGACTACCTCCCATCCTCTCATTGGAAATGTTCAACGCACCCTGTCACGGCACGGCTATCCATCTGTCGGTTCTCAATCAGGCCAGAATAGAATCTAGTGATTCTTTTGCATCTGTCACTAACGCCCCGCCTTCAGGAGTTTGAAGCACGTCACAGTCATTCAATCATTGAATCCTACTCAGAATACCACAGACAAGGTTAGACCTTCCGGATTCTCTTGAATGCCGCCATCAGTTCTTGCCTATACCACGAAGACTCTGATCTCACGGAATGGCTGGCTCGTTTGTCAGGTGAGCACTCGGTTGTCAGGCGATTAACCATGCATCGTGTATCAGGAATCCAAGAGATAAACACTAGAGCCTCGTATGCTTGTAGAACAAGAGTGGTTGTCAGTCACTTTGTTCATGAGTGAGAATGATGATGAGTGTCACGGATCATCACATTCATCAAGTTGAAGAACAAGTGATATCTTGGACAAAGAACAAGTGGAATTGAATAGAAGAACAATAGTAATTGCATTAATACTCGAGGTACAGCAGAGCTCCACACCTTAATCTATGGTGTGTAGAAACTCCACCGTTGAAAATACATAAGAACAAGAGTGATCATTGGCTTCGGCCCCAGAGAGGGAACCAGGAAGACCCAGATGAAAATACAATAGTAAAAGGTCCTACTTATAGGGAACTAGTAGCTTAAGAATTACAAAGATGAGTAAAAGACATAAAAATCCACTTCCGGGCCCACTTGGTGTGTGCTTGGGCTGAGCAATGAAGCATTTTTCGTGTAGAGACTCTTCTTGGAGTTAAACGCCAGCTTTTATGCCAGTTTGGGCGTTTAACTCCCATTTTGGTGCCAGTTCCGGCGTTTAACGCTGGAAATTCTGAAGGTGACTTTGAACGCCGGTTTGGGCCATCAAATCTTGGGCAAAGTATAGACTATCATATATTGCTGGAAAGCCCAGGATGTCTACTTTCCAACGCCGTTGAGAGCGCGCCAATTGGGCTTCTGTAGCTCCAGAAAATCCACTTCGAGTGCAGGGAGGTCAGAATCCAACAGCATCTGCAGTCCTTTTCAGTCTCTGGATCAGATTTTTGCTCAGGTCCCTCAATTTCAGCCAGAAAATACCTGAAATCACAGAAAAACACACAAACTCATAGTAAAGTCCAGAAAAGTGAATTTTAACTAAAAACTAATAAAAATATACTAAAAACTCAACTCAAACTACTAAAGACATACTAAAAACAATGCCAAAAAGCGTACAAATTATCCGCTCATCACAACACCAAACTTAAATTGTTGCTTGTCCTCAAGCAACTGAAAATCAAATAAGAAAAAAAAAGAAGAGAATATGCAATGAACTCCAAAAACATCTATGAAGATAAACCTAGCATGCAGGGTTGAGAGGTTGAAAGATGATAAAAGAAGTCAGAAATTCATGACCCATTTGTTGATGGTAGTTGTGTTTATGATGGTAGTGTTTTTGTTAATGATGTGTTACAAATTTTGAAGAAAAAATTATGGAAGAATTCATGTGTAATGTAATGTAATGGAAGGTGTATTGTGTAAAAATATTTGATTGAAATGAATTATTTAATTTGTGGTATTCCTGTGACTTACACATGATTCCACAAAACTGAGTTATATTTAAATAAGATTACAATAAGCAAGTTAAACCAACAAACCAGATTTATATTAAATTAATTATCATAGTTGAACAAAAACGATGCATAACCAATCATCATGAGTATTAACATCAAAAGATCCAATGTGATATCAAAATAACCAGGACTGATCTTAGTAGTCATTGTCTAAATTTTAACAAAACATTAAAAACCTTACGCCACATACTAATTTTCATAACCTCCCTGAACACATCTAACTAATTTCTTCAAGTCTTTTTCCTTTGTGCTTTAAAACCGGGGGTAGGCACAAACTTCATTAAACTTGCCATCCTTGATGATGTTTTGCTGAGCATGGTAACACATTTCCATGATTTCATTATCGCTGTCTAGATTCCTCAAACCAACTTCTAGGTTCCTCCCAGGCATAAACCACCAGCACTTCTGTATCTCACCATAACCAAGTTCTTTGTAGTAGTTCCTCACATAAAATACATCCAGAGTGTCCACATCAAGATCGCCCAAACAAGTCCTGTTATCTGGAGAATAAACCAGTCTGTCGTCTTCCTTTTTTTTGGAAATTACCCCGTGATGTATCATAATATCAATCAATTCAGTCATCTACATAATAAAAAAAGAGATAATATAATCTTAACTTAAAATTGCAGAACCTTAAAAAAAAAACTAAAAATAAATAAAAACAAATAGGAATTTATATTTTCTTATAAAGCATAAAGGTTTTATCAATTTTAAGTACTCATTTAAGTACTCCCTTATTATTTCAATTTTTATTGCACTACTTAAAGTATTTTTTCTAGTCTTTTTCAGCATACATTTAGTTATTTTTTTCTAGTAGAACAACCTCAGCTATAACAAGATACATGTAGTTTCAATTAGACAATATAATAACATGCTTACTCATGGATAAAATTGTGGTGAAAATTTTTGTAAATAAGTACAACAAACTTGATAGCCAAAATTGTTGTGCAGTGACGAACTGAGATTTATCAGTAAAGAAATTCACAAGAATATAATCTCGTTGTAAGTATAGTGTCTAAACCAACAGAGAATCCTTTCGTACAAAAGTTTGGTTGTCACAAGTAACAAAACCCAATAAAATTTATAACCGAAGTATTTAAACCTCAGGTCATCTTCTCAAGGAATTGCAGGGAGGTGTTCTTATTATTGATTATGGAAAAAATATCTTTTAAATAGGTTGAATAAGAAAAGTAAATTGCAAGAAATTAAATTAATAACTAATAAAGCTCTTGGCAAGGTATGAGAACTGAAAGTCCTATCCTAGTTATCCTTATCAATTGTGATGAGAATTGGCTTTTGCTCCCACTTGGTCAACCTCTAACTATGAAGGTATGTTAAGTGGATAAATCAATTTGATTCCTGAAGTCCTAGTCAATTCCTAAGAAAAGACTAGAGTTGGGAGAATTCAAATCAATCAGCAAAGAATTCCAATTTTCAATCATCAGCTGAGTTTAATAACTCAAGTGTCACCAATTACTCAACCAAAGCTAAGAGTGTAAAAGGCTAAATTAAAATCGTAAATATGAAATACCTCAAATTGCAATAAATAGAAAATCGAATTAAACGTGAGAATTCATAAACCAAATAGCAAGATAAAGTAATCAAAAAGGGAAAGTAAATAAACAAAAGTTACTAGAAGAAAAAGTAGAAGAGAAAACTAAATAATAAAAGCTAATCCTAAAACCCTAAAACCTAAGAGAGAGGAGAGAGCCTCTCTCTCTAGAAACTACATCTAATCTTAAAATTGTGAATAATGAAGGTTGTGTATGTATTGTTCATTGAGTCTCTACATGTTCCCTGGCTTTATTCTGTGTTTCTGGGCCGAAAACTGGGTCAAAACGTGGCCCGAAATCGCTCCCAGCGTTTTTTGAATTTTCTGCAGATCGCGCATGTCACGCGTACGGGTTGGTCACGCGAACGCGTTGTTTGACGATTTTCCTCTCCACGTGTGCACGTCAGGCATGCGCTCACGTCGTTTGCACGAACTCCAATCTATGCGTACGCGTCAAGCACGCGTACACGTAGCTGTGATTTTGTCCAAATCGCGCGCACGCGTCATCCATGCGTGCGTGTTGCTGTTCACTAGTTGTCTCCTTTATTTCTTGTGCTCCTTCCCTTTTTGCAAGCTTCCTCTCCATTCTCTAAGCCATTCCTGTCCTATGACGCCTGAAACACTTAACACACGAATCAAGGTATCGAATGGTATTAAGGAAAATTAAAATACACAATAAAAAGATTTCTAGGAAGCAAGTTTTCAACCATGGAACAAATTTGGGAAGGAATTGTAAATACATGCTAATCATATGAATAAGTGGGTAAAGACTTGATAAACCACTCAATTAAACACAATATAAATTATAAAATAATGGTTTATCAACCTCCCCACACTTAAACATTAACATGTCCTCATGCTTAGTTTAAGGAGATAAAATAAATGAGTAGGGAAAAGCAAGACTCATGAAATACAACCTATCTATGTGAATGTAACTACATGCAAAATGTTTCTACCTACTTGGTTAAAAGTAAACAAATCCTTCAAGAACAAATATGAACTGGATTTCACTAATTCAATCACAAAATAAAGTACAAATAACTTGCAATAAGAAAATAGCTCATGAAAGTAGGGAACAAGGAATCGAGCATCGAACCCTCACTGAAAGTGTATATACTCTAATCGCTCAGGTGTTTGAGGTTTGATTCTCTCAATTCTCTACTAATCTTGCTTTCTATGGCTTGCTCTTCATCTAACAATCAACAAAAAATTAATGCACAGATACACATATCAAGAGGTCTTTTAAGGGTTGTAATGGGGTCAAGGTCAAGGTAGAATTGTATTTGTTCAAGTGGACTGAAATCTAAATCCTTAATTAACCTCAAATTTTCTCGCCTAACTTGAGACAATCCATGTAATTACAATACAAAACCTAACTGCCCATTAACTATGTTTTCCACATATTCATGCATTCCAACTTTAGTACAACTCATATGCATTGCTACCAACATTTACTTTGGGGTATTTTGTCCCCTTTTTGTTATTTGCTCTTTTTATTTTCTTTTATATATATATATTTTTTTTTCTTTTTCTTTTGTTTTTCTCAATGCATATGATTAAATTATTGAATGCATGAACATGTCTTAAACATTTCGTTCACTTTTTCATAAAGATATATAATACCCAATTCTTAAACCAAATGTTTCCAAACCCAGTTTTCCCACACTTAAATTATAAGCACTCTCACTAGTCTAAGCTAACCAAGAATTCAAATTAAGGACATTATTATTTTTCGCTTAGAGTTAATGATGTGCTAAAATAAAGAATAAAAGGGGTAAAATAGGCTCAACTTTGGTTTGCAAAGGATAATGAAAGGTAAGGCCATATGGGTATGTAAGCTCCCTGAAACACGGCCTCAATCATGTAAGTATATGCATACATTAAACCATGGAAATATAGAATTAAGCAAGACAAAGATCACAATTTTAGAGAGAATAACACACACCAAAAATAAAATATTAGTTGATAAAATGCAACCAATCAAATAGGCTCAAAATCTCACTGGTTTTGTGTGTTCGAGCACTAAAACCATGTTCCAAAATAATATTTCATCAAACAAGTTTCTCAAAAATTTTAATTCAAATTAGTGAAATGCTATAAAATATTTTCTTGAAAAAGAAAATATTACTTCAACCAAGTGGTAAAATATGCACAAAATCAAACAAAACATGCAAATGCAACAACTAACTACAACGAAAATTTAAACATTGGTGTTGAGACAAGAAGGTACTAACCCACGGAGATCGATATCGACCTCCCCACACTTAAAGATTGCACCGTCCTCGGTGCATACTAAGATGTGCAGGTGGACGAGTTGCTTCAACTGATATTTTTCTCCAAATATTATGCAGGTGGACTTATCTGTCTCCCCATTTAGAGCTTGCCCTTTCCCTTCTTTGGTGGCCATCCTGAAAGAAGAGAAAAAGAAGAAAAGTAACCCAACAACAAGGATAGGAAACAAATAAAATATGGGTGGATTAATGCCAAATAATGAGGGTCTCAATTACATGGTAGCTACAACATGCAAGTGAGAGAACAATAGAAGCACATGGCATATCAATAGTACAAAAATTGCAACAAAGGGGAAGAGTGTGGGTAATGCAAGATAGTATAAGCTCATGTCAATGTAAAAGGAATACAAGGATCATAAAAGATTGACATTGACAGAAAAATAATATCACCCAACATTGTAAAACAAGTCACTAAGCACCAAAATAATACCAGAAAAGATATAACAGTTGAATAAGAAAATTTAACACCAATGGAAAAATAATAAATTTAGAAAAGAAAATAAAAATATGCACACAATTAAAATACAATGAATGAAAGTATGTAAATGCAATAGGAAAAATAGAATGAAAGAGAATAAGGATGAGAAATAATGAAGAAGAAGAAAGTAAGAAAGAGGAGGGAAGAAGGATAAAGGAGGGAAGAAGGAGAAAGGAGAGAAGAAAAAAAGAAAGAAGAAAGAATTAGGATTGGGGGATAAAAGATAAGATTTTTTTGGCGCTGATCTGGATAAGTTGTGCGGCGCAGGCGACGCAGACGCGTGGATCACGCGTCCGCGTGAGTTGCAAAATTTTTTGATGATGCGTACGCGGGACTTGATTTGTGCCATTGGCGCGAGAGCAGCCTCGCGTTCGCACAAGTTTCTGTTTTGTTTACATATTGCCAAAATTTAGGGTGACGCGTGCGCGTGGGTGACGCGCACGCATGAAAGGCATTATTTTGAAAACTGACGCGGACGCGTGGGGTACGTGTTCGCGTGGTAGGGCTTGTGTTTCTAGCACGATTCTATCCCCATTCCAGCCTAACATTTTGCCATACATCCCTTGTTACCTCGATTTTTGGGGCACGCATTCGCGTGGGTAACACGGACGCATGGGAGGTCTTTTTCCACATGACACGGACGCGTCAGCGATGCGGTCACGTGGGCGTATGTGCCAAAGGCACGCCTCCAGCCACGCTTTCACGCGACTTTCTGTAAAATTCTCTTCTCTTCCCAAGGAACATATGACGCGGACAAGTCGGCAACGCTGTCGCGTCACGTGCAATTTTTTTTATGCAGTATGCAGAATGAAAAATGCAGAATGCAGATGACTATGTAGAATTTATGAATGAACACAAATAAAAATAAAATAAAATAAAACTAAGAACAAAAAGGAAAGAATATACCATGGTGGGTTGTCTCTTACATAGCACTTTTAGTTATAGTCCTTAAGTTGGACATTTGGTGAGCTCCTTGTCTTGGAGGCTTGTGCTTGAATTCATCCTGAAACTGCCACCAATGCTTGGACTTCCAATAAGCTTTGTCTATTCTAAGTAAATTTCTCAAGCTTTGATGGAGTTCTTCACAAGCTTTGAGCTCCCAAATTTGATCTTCTTGTATGCCGGGATCCCAAATCTTGATTTTACACCTGTCTTCAAGTTAAACATGATGATTCCATCCGGGTGGTAAGCAATCTGAATTCTCTATGGAGTGCCAAACTCTTCTTTTAGATCTAACCAAATTATCACTAGTTGAGCTCTTACATCTAGCTCTTGAAATATCAACTTTGATGAGCCTTGATTTGACACTCCAACCACTAAACATCCTTCTCTTACGCTTAATGCCACAAAGTTGGCCATCCGTTTCAAGAATACCATATTCAGGTGAGATGGTAAGGCGAATAGAGATAAGCCTTACCTACTCAAATGAAGGAGTAGATGACAACCTAGGTGGAGAAGTCTCCAACGTTCTTGACAAAGCGTACTCAACACCCGTCCGCCCTTTTCTAAGGATTTCCACTTCCATATCATTCTCAAACTCAATTTGAGAAGAGTCTTGATACTCAAGGAGGTCGTTTGTGGATGTAGATTTATCACTAGGAGGACTTGATGCATGATTCTCATCACCAAGGGAACTTACTTCTTGATCTATCTCATCCAAGTCTTCATAAGGAATATGCCATGGAGGTTGTGCACTGGCCTTCTTGACATCAATTTCAATCTTATTGGAGGAGTACTCTACAATTCTAGATTCCCATGGAAGTTCAGCATCTCCTAAATCTTCAACCACTTCTTTCTCTGCAACTATTATGGCTTCCTCCACTTGTTCCAATACAAAGCCATGTTTCTCATTGTCCACCGGAGTTTCTAGTGTCTCCTTCATGCTACGCTCTTTTTTTATTCTCCACATGTAGCCATGGGAGTACTTTGAGTGTTCAAATGTTGGGAAGCTAATCAGTTTACTACCTCGGTCAAGGCAGTCGCGAATTCTAGTACTCCCCATTTTATCTCTCTTTGCCCTTGAAGAAGAACACCAATAGTGTCATAAATTGAAGGTTGAGGTGGATGTGAGGGCTCATTATTTGGGAGAAAAGGTTCATGATAAGAGGGTGGTTCATCATAAGAATGTGGTGGTTTATCACTCTCCATCTTTTCCACTTGTTGCACCACACACTTCAATTCCTTATTCTCAAGTTGAGATTCTTTAGCCATGAAAGCTTCGGGTGCTATTTGGTTTACCGCTCGGTCCAACTGACGCAGGGTTGCTTGAAATTGATCCATTGTTTCCTTGAGACGATCCCTTGACTCTTTTTCTGCTTGGATATCATAAGTAGGATCATAAGGCTCTTGGATTGATGGATATGGATATGGTATATATGAAGGTGGTGGTTGATGAGCGGATAATTTATACGCTTTTTGGCATTGTTTTTAGGTAGTTTTTAGTAAGTTCAAGCTACTTTTAGGGATGTTTTCATTAGTTTTTATTCTAAATTCACATTTCTGGACTTTACTATGAGTTTGTGTATTTTTCTGTGATTTCAGGTAATTTCTGGCTGAAATTAAGGGACTTGAGCAAAACTCTGAAAAAGGCTGACAAAAAGACTGCTGATGCTGTTGGAATCTAACCTTCCTGCACTCGAAATAGATTTTCTGGAGCTACAAAACTCTAAATGGCGCGCTCTCAACGGCGTTGAAAAGTAGACATCCAGAGCTTTCCAGAAATATATAATAGTTCATACTTTATTCGGGAATTGACGACGTAAAGTGGCACTCAACGCCAAGTACATGCTGCTGTCTGGAGTTAAACGCTAGAAACACGTCACAACCCAGAGTTGAACGCCAGAAACACGCTATAACTCGGCGTTCAACTCCAAGAAAAGCCTCAGCTCATGGATAGATCAAGCTCAGCCCAAGCATACACCAAGTGGGCCCCGGAAGTGGATTTATGTATCAATTACTTACTCATGTAAACCCTAGTAGCTAGTTTAGTATAAATAAGACATTTTACTAGTGTATTAGTCGTCTTTTGACCACGTTTCATCTTTGGTCTCAGTTTTGTTTTATTCTTCATCTTAGGAGGCTATTGATCACGTTTTAGGGGGCTGGCCATTCGGCCATGCCTGAACCTTTCACTTATGTATTTTCAACGGTGGAGTTTCTACACACCATAGATTAAGGGTGTGGAGCTCTGCTGTACCTCAAGTTTCAATACAATTACTATTATTTTCCATTCAATTCTCTTTTATTCTTATTCCAAGATATACGTTGCACTTAAACTTGATGAATGTGATGATCTGTGACACTCATCATCATTCTCACCTATGAACGCGCGTGACTGACAACCACTTCCGTTCTACCTTAGGCCGGGTGCATATCTCTTAGATTCCCCAACAGAATCTTCGTGGTATAAGCTAGATAGATGGCGGCATTCATGGGAATCCGGAAAGTCTAACCTTGTCTGTAGTATTCCGAGTAGGATTCCGGGAATTCGGAAAGTCTAACCTTGTCTGTGGTATTCCGAGTAGGATTCCGGTATTGAATGACTGTGACGAGCTTCAAACTCCTGAAGGCTGGGCGTTAGTGACAGACGCAAAAGAATCAAGGGATTCTATTCCAACCTGATTGAGAATCGACAGATGATTAGTCGTGCTGTGACAGAGCATTTGGACCATTTTCACTAAGAGGATGGGATGTAGCCATCGACAAGGGTGAGGCCTCCAGACGATTAGCCATGCAGTGACAGCGCATATGACCATTTTCCCGAGAGGATGAAAAGTAGCCATTGACGACAGTGATGCCCTACATACAGCTTGCCATGGAAAGGAGTAAGAAGGATTGGATGAATGTAATAAGAAAATAGAGATTCAAGAGGAGCACAGCATCTCCATACGCCTATCTGAAATTCCCACTATTGATCTACATAAGTATTTCTATCCTATTTTATTTTCTGTTTATTATTTATTTTCGAACTCATCATAAACCATTTAATCTGCCTAACTGAGTTTTACAAGGTGACCATAGCTTGCTTCATACCAACAATCTCTGTGGGATCGACCCTTACTCAGGTAAGGTATTACTTGGATGACCCAGTACACTTGCTGGTTTAGTTGAATGGAGTTGTGATCATAAATTCCAATAGAGCCAATTTTTAAATTCCATACAAGTACAAGGAGTACAACTTTAAGGATCACAATTTCGTCCACCAAGTTTTTGGCGCCGTTGCCGGGGATTGTTCGAGTATGGACAACTGACGGTTCATCTTGTTGCTCAGATTAGGTAATTTTCTTTTCAAAAAGTTTTCAAAAATCTTTCAAAAATATTTTTTATTATTATTTTTGTTTTTCTAAAGTATATTTTCGAAAAAAAAAATAATAAAAATACAAAAAAATCATAAAATCATAAAAAAACCAAAAATATTTTGTGTTTCTTGTTTGAGTCTTGAGTCAATTTTTAAGTTTGGTGTCAATTGCATGCTTTAAAAAATTTTTTTCTTGCATTTTTCGAAAATTCATGCATTCATAGTGTTCTTCATGATCTTCAAGATGTTCTTGGTAAATCCTCTTGTTTGATCTTGATGATTTCTTGTTATGTGTTGTTTGTTGTTTTTCATATGCATTTTTCGTTTGTTAGAGTCCATGCATTAAAGATTTCTAAGTTTGGTGTCTTGCATGTTTTCTTTGCATCAAAAATTTTTCAAAATTATGTTCTTGATGTTCATCATGATCTTCAAAGTGTTCTTGGTGTTCATCTTGACATTCATAGTGTTCTTGCATGCATCATGTTTTTTGATCCAAAATTTTCATGTTTTGGGTCATTTTTATGTTTTTCTCTCTCATCCTTAAAAATTCAAAAATAAAAAAAATTATCTTTTCCTTATTTCCCTCCAAATTTTCGAAATTTTGGGTTGACTTGGTCAAAAATTTTTAAAATTAGTTGTTTCTCACAAGTCAAGTCAAATTTTCAATTTTAAAAATCTTATCTTTTTAAAATCTTTTTCAAAAATCATATCTTTTTCATTTTTTTTATTATTTTCGAAAAATTCCAAAAATCTTTTTGAAAATATTTTCAAAATCTTTTTCTTATCTTTATATCATATTTTCGAAATTACACTAACAATTAATGTGATTGATTCAGAAATTTGAAGTTTGTTACTTTCTTATTAAGAAAGGTTCAATCTTTAAAATTCTAGAATCCTATCTTTTAGTTTCTTGTTAGTTAAGCAATCAATTTTAATTTTAAAAATTAAATCTTTTTCAAACATATCTTATCATATCTTTTATATCTTATCTTTTTATCATATCTTTTTCAAAAATTTGATTTCAAAATATCTTATCTAACTTCTTATCTTCTTATCTTTTCAAATTTGATTTTTAAATCTTTTTCAACTAACTAATTAACTTTTTGTTTGTTTCTTATCTTTTTTAAAACCACCTAACTACTTTTCCCTCTCTAATTTTTGAAAATACCTCCCTCTTTTTCAAAAATTCTTTTTAATTAACTAATTGTTTCAAATTTTAATTTTAATTTTAATTCATCTTTAATTTTCGAAATTACTAACTCCTTTTCAAAAATATTTTCGAAAATTCCTCTCTCATCTTCTTCTATTTATTTATTTATTTATTAACATTTCTCTTCATCTCTTATCATCTCCCCTATCCTTACTCTTTATACAGACTATTCATCCCTCTCCTTCCATTATCCCCTTTCTTCTTCTACTAATAATAAGGATCCTCTTTACTGTAACATAGAGGATTCCTCTTCCTTTTCTTTTCCTCTTCTCTTTCATATGAGTAGGAACAAGGAAAAAGGCACTCTTGTTGAAGCTGATCCTGAATCTGAAAAGACTCTGAAGAGGAAGTCAAGAGAAGCTAAAAATCAACAATTCAGAGAAACCTCAAAAAAAAAAGAAAAAAAAAAGAGAAAAGGGAAGACAAAAAGCTTCCACCTCCAAGTCATGGGAGATGGAAAAATTCATGTAAAGGGTCTATAGCTCAGTGGTAGAACATTTGACTGCAAATCAAGAGATCCCTGAGATACCTCAGGGGATACATTTTCCTCCACACAATTATTGGGAGCAACTAAGGATAGGAGCACCAAAATCACTGAGGATCAAGCAACAGAGGCAAGGAAGAGACATAGAGGAGCTCAAAAAGCACCATTGGTCCTTCAAGAAGGCGCCACCCTCACTAAGGTGGATTCATTCCTTGTCATTTTTTTCTGCTTTTCATTTTTTTTATATGTTATATGTTCATCTATGTTTTGTGTCTCTACTTCATGATCATTAGTGTTTAGTAACTATGTCTTAAGGTTATAAATAATTCCATTAATCCTTCACCTTTCTTAAATAAAAAATGTTTTTAATTCAAAAGAACAAGAAATACATGAATTTTGAATTTATCCTTGAATTTAGTTTAATTATATTGATGTGGTGACAATACTTTTTGTTTTCTGAATGAATGCTTAAACAGTGCATATTTTTTGATCTTGTTGTTTATGAATGTTAAATCTGTTGGCTCTTGAAAGAATGATGAACAAAGAGAAATATTATTGACAATCTGAAAAATCATGAAATTGATTCTTGAAGCAAGAAAAAGCAGTGAATAGCAAAAGCTTGCGAAAAAAAAATTTGCAAAAAAAAATATAGAAAGAAAAAGAAAAAGCAAGCAGAAAAAGCCAATAGCCCTTAAAACCGAAAGGCAGGGGTAAAAAGGATCCAAGGCTTTGAGCATCAATGGATAGGAGGGCCCAAGGAAATAAAATCCAGGCCTAAGCGGCTAAATCAAGCTGTCCCTAACCATGTGCTTGTGTCATGAAGGTCCAAGTGAAAAGCTTGAGACTGAATGGTTAAAGTCGTGATCCAAAGCAAAAAGAGTGTGCTTAAGAGCTCTGGACACCTCTAACTGGGGACTCTAGCAAAGCTGAGTCACAATCTGAAAAGGTTCACCCAGTCATGTGTCTGTGGCATTTATGTATCCGGTGGTAATACTGGAAAACAAAGTGCTTAGGGCCACGGCCAACACTCATAAGTAGCTGTGTTCAAGAATCAACATACTTAACTAGGAGAATCAATAACACTATCCAAAATTCTAAGTTCCTAGAGAAGCCAATCATTCTAAACTTCAAAGGAAAAAGTGAGATGCCAAAACTGTTCAGAAGCAAAAAGCTACAAGTCCCACTCATCTAATTATAATTAATATTCATTGATATTCTGGAATCTTTGTCTTTATATTGGGAGGCGAATCCGGCTTTCGAGGTCTCTCCTAATCGGGAGTTTTCCTCCATGTTGATGTACTTTTCCGCTCGTTCCTGCACCTCGTTCAGAGATGTGGGGTATTTCTTCGATATGGATTGACCAAAGGGCCCTTCTCGCAAGCCATTAATGAAGCCCATAATGGTGGCCTCCGTTGGTAGGTTCTGTACGTCCAGGCATATCTTGTTGAATCTTTCCATGTAGTTGCGAAGGGTTTCCCGTTCTCCTTGTCTGATTCCCAATAGGCTCGGAGCATGTTTAGCCTTGTCTTTTTGAATGGAGATTTGGCCAGGAATTTCTTGGCCATGTCGTCGAAACTTGAGATGGACCTAGGAGGGAGGTTGTCGAACCATCTAATTGCCGTCTTTGTCAAAGTAGTCGGAAAGGTTTTGCAATAAACTGCATTTGAGGCGTCGGTGAGGTATATTCTGCTTCTGAAATTGCTGAGATGATGGCCGGGATTTGTAGTGCTGTCGTATAAGGTCATATCTGGGAGTTTAAAGTCTTTTGGGATTTTAGTCTTCATGATCTCCTTGCAGAATGGGTCTTGCTCCTTGCGGGAGCTATCTTTGGGAGGGGATCAGCTGGCTTTGGTTTTGATATCGGCTTCAAGTTTTAGGAGTTTTTTCTCCAATTCTCAGCGTCACCTTATTTCCTTTTGTAGGTCTTTCTCGGCCTATCGTTGACGTAGGGATTTGGTGCACGAAATTGTGATCATCAATGGCGCCATCAACATGGTACGCTCAATTGTAATCTCAACTCTTTATCACAACTTTGCACAACTAATCAGCAAGTGCACTGGGTCGTCCAAGTAATAAACCTTACGCGAGTAAGGGTCGATCCCACGGAGATTGTTGGTATGAAGCAAGCTATAGTCATCTTATAAATCTCAGTCAGGCGGATTCAAATGGTTATGGAGGAATAATGATTAAAAGATAAATAAAACATAAAGATAGAGATACTTATGTAATTCATTGGTGAGAATTTCAGATAAGCGCATGGAGATGCTTTGTCCCTTCCGTCTCTCTGCTTTCCTACTGTCTTCATCCAATCCTTCTTACTCCTTTCCATGACAAGTTGTATGTTGGGCATCACCATTGTCAATGGCTACAGTCTCGTTCTCTCAGTGAAAATGTTCAACGCGCTCTGTCACAGCACGGCTAATCATCTGTCGGTTCTCAATCAGGTTGGAATAGAATCCAATGATTCTTTTGCGTCTGTCACTAACGCCCAGCCTTCAGGAGTTTGAAACTTGTCACAGTCATTCAATCCTTGAATCCTACTCAGAATACCACAGACAAGGTTTAGACCTTCTGGATTCTCTTGAATGCCACCATCAATTCTAGCTTATACCACGAAGATTCTGATTAAGAAATCCAAGAGATAAACATTAAAGCCTTATTTGCTTATAGAACGGAAGTGATTGTCAGGCACGCGTTCATAAGTGAGAATGATGATGAGCGTCACATAATAATCACATTCATCATGTTCTTGGGTGCGAATGAATATCTTGGAATAAGAATAATCTGAATTGAATAGAAGAACAGTAGTAATTGCATTAATATTCGAGGTACAGCAGAGCTCCATGATGAGCGGATAATTTATACGCTTTTTGGCATTGTTTTTAGGTAGTTTTTAGTAAGTTCAAGCTACTTTTAGGGATGTTTTCATTAGTTTTTATGTTAAATTCACATTTCTGGACTTTACTATGAGTTTGTGTGTTTTTCTGTGATTTCAGGTAAATTCTGGCTGAAATTGAGGGACTTGAGCAAAACTCTGAAAAAGGCTGACAAAAGGACTGCTGATGCTGTTGGAATCTGACCTCCCTGCACTCAAAATGGATTTTCTGGAGCTACAAAACTCTAAATGGCGCGCTCTCAACGGCGTTGGAAAGTAGACATCCAGAGCTTTCCAGAAATATATAATAGTCCATACTTTATTCGGAAATTGACGACGTAACTTGGCGTTGAACGCCAAGTACATGCTGCTGTCTGGAGTTAAACGCTAGAAAAACGTCATGATCCGGAGTTGAACGCCCAAAACACGTCATAACTCGAAGTTCAACTCCAAGAAATGCCTCAGCTCGTGAATTGATCAAGCTCAGCCCAAGCACACACCAAGTGGGCCCAGGAAGTGAATTTATGCATCAATTACTTACTCATGTAAACCCTAGGAGCTAGTCTAGTATATATAGGACATTTATCTATTGTATTAGACATCTTTGGTCTCAGTTTTGTTTTATTCTTCATCCTAAGAGGCTATTGATCACGTTTTAGGGGGCTGGCCATTCGGCCATGCCTGAACCTTTTACTTATGTATTTTCAACGGTGGAGTTTCTGCACACCATAGATTAAGGGTGTGGAGCTCTGCTGTACCTCAAGTATTAATGAAATTCTATCTTCTTTTATTCAAATGCTATCTTAGTTTTATTCCAAGATATTCATTCGTACCCAAGAACATGATGAATGTGATGAGTTAGATAACCCTCATTATCATTCTCACTTATGAACGCGCGTGATTGACAACCACTTCCGTTCTACATGCAACCGAGCTTGAATGTGTATCTCTTAGATTCCCCAACAGAATCTTCGTGGTATAAGCTAGATAGATGGCGGCATTTATGAGGATCCGGAAAGTCCAACCTTGTCTGTGGTGTTCCGAGTAGGATCTTGGGAATCCGAAAAGTCTAACCTTGTCTGTGGTATTCCGAGTAGGATTCCGGTAATGAATGACTGTGACGTGCTTCAAACTTGCAACCTGCTGGGCGTTAGTGACAGACGCAAAAGAATCAAGGGATTCTATTCCAGTAGGAGCGGGAACCAACCAGTGATTAGCCGTACTGTGACAGAGTGCGTGAGCATTAGTTTTCACTGCGAGGATGGGATGTAGCCATCAGCCATGGGTGATGCCTCCAGACTGATTAGCTGTGCGAGTGACAGCCGCATAGGATATTTTCCCGAGAGGATTGAAAGTAGCCACAGCTGATGGTGAACCCCTATACAAAGCTTGCCATGGAAATGAGTAAGAAGGATTGAGTAGAAGCAGTAGGAGAGCAGGCGTCCGTGAGCTCTACAGCATCTCCATTCCGCTTATCTGAAATTCCTACCAATGAATCTGCATAAGTATTCTATCCCTTTTATTATTTCTATTTTATTATTAATCCTCGAACCCATAAACAATGTTTAATCTGCCTAACTGAGATTTGCAAGGTGACCATAGCTTGCTTCATACCAACAATCTCTGTGGATTCGACCCTTACTCACGTAAGGTTTATTACTTGGACGACCCAGTACACTTGCTGGTTAGTTGAACGGAGTTGTGAATTCAGCTGCTGCCCCTTAGAAGCCTTCATCTCAAAATAATTAGAACAGTGATCACAATTTCGTCCACCAAGTTTTTGGCGCCGTTGCCGGGGATTGTTCGAGTATGGACAACTGACGGTTCATCTTGTTGCTCAGATCAGGTACTTTTCTTTTCAAAAATCTTTTTCAAAATTTTTCTTTTAATTTTCGTTTTTCCAAACTTTAATTTCGAAAAAAAAAATAATAAAAATACAAAAAAAAATCATAAAATCATAAAAACCAAAAATATTTTGTGTTTCTTGTTTGAGTATTGAGTCAATTTTTAATTTTGGTGTCTATTGCATGCTTTAAAATTTTTCTTGCATTTTTCGAAAATTCCATGCATTCATAGTGTTCTTCATGATCTTCAAGTTGTTCTTGATAAGTCGTCTTGTTTGATCTTGATGATTTCTTGTTTTGTGTTGTTTGTTGTTTTTCATATGCATTTTTTGTTTGTTAGAGTCCATGCATTAAAGATTTCTAAGTTTGATGTCTTGCATGTTTTCTTTGCATCAAAAATTTTTTCAAAATTATGTTCTTGATGTTCATCATGATCTTCAAAGTGTTCTTGGTGTTCATCTTGAAATTCATAGCATTCTTGCATGCATCTTGTGTTTTGATCCAAAACTTTCATGCTTTGGGTCATTTTTGTGTTTTTCATTAAAAATTCAAAAATCAAAAAAATATCTTTTCCTTATTTCCCTCCAATTTTCGAAATTTTGGGTTGACTTGGTCAAAAATTTTCAAAATTAGTTGTTTCTTACAAGTCAAGTCAAAATTTCAATTTTAAAAATCTTATCTTTGTAAAATCTTTTTCAAAAATCATATCTTTTTCATTTTCTTTATAAATTTCAAAAATTTTAAAAATCTTTTTCAAAATATTTTTCAAAATCTTTTTCTTATCTTTATATCAAATTTTCGAAAATTAGCTAACAATTAATGTGATTGGTTCAAAAATTTGAAGTTTGTTACTTTCTTGTTAAGAAAGGTTCAATCTTTAAGTTCTAGAATCTTATCTTGTAGTTTCTTGTTAGTTAAGTAATTTTAAAAATTAAATCTTTTTCAAAATATCTTTTTCTTAAAAATCTTTTTATCTTTTTATCTTATCTTTTTCAAAAACTTTATCTTTTTCAAAATTTGATTTCAAAATATCTTATCTAACTTCTTATCTTCTTATCTCTTTCAAAATTTGATTTCAAATCTTTTTCAAAACCACCTAACTACTTCTCTCTCTTCTATTTTCGAAAATATCTCTCTCTTTTTCAAAAATTCTTTTAATTAACTAGTTGTTTCAAATTTTAATTTCAATTACATTTATCTCTAATTTTCGAAAATCACTAACTCTTTTTCAAAATTATTTTCGAAATTTCTCTTCTCTTTTCTTCTTCTATTTAATTATTTAATTACTAACACTTCTCTTCACCTCTCTTCATCCAAAAATCCGAACCCTCTTCTTCATTCTTCTACTCCCTTCTTTTTCTACTAACATAAAGGAATCTCTATACTGTGACATAGAGGATTCCTCTTTCCTTTCTTGTTTTCTTCTCCTTCATATGAGCAGGAACAGGGAAAAAGGCACTCTTGTTGAAATAGATCCAGAACCTGAAAGGACTCTGAAGAGAAAATTAAGAGAAGCTAAATTGCAACAATCCAGAAGAAACCTTCTAGAAATTTTCGAACAAGAGAAAGAGATGGCAGCTGAAAATAATAATAATAATGCAAGGAGAATGCTTGGTGACTTCACTAAACCAACGTCCAAATTTGATGGAAGAAGCATCTCCATTCCTGCCATTGGAGCCAATAACTTTGAGCTTAAGCCTCAACTAGTTGCTTTAATGCAACAAAATTGCAAGTTTTATGGACTTCCATCTGAAGATCCTTACCAGTTTTTAACTGAGTTCTTGCAGATCTGTGAGACTGTAAAGACGAATGGAGTTGATCCTGAAGTCTACAGACTCATGCTTTTCCCTTTTGCTGTAAGAGACAGAGCTAGAATCTGGTTGGATTCACAACCTAAGGATAGCCTGGACTCCTGGGATAAGCTGGTCACTGCCTTCTTGGATAAATTCTTTCCTCCTCAAAAGCTGAGCAAGCTGAGAGTGGATGTTTAAACCTTCAAACAAAAAGATGGTGAATCCCTCTATGAAGCTTGGGAAAGATACAAGCAGCTGACCAAGAGATGTCCATCTGACATGTTTTCAGAATGGACCATATTAGACATATTCTATTATGGTCTCTCTGAATTTTCGAAAATGTCATTGGACCATTCTGCAGGTGGATCTATTCACCTGAAGAAAACGCCTGAAAAGGCTCAAGAACTCATTGACATGGTTGCAAATAACCAGTTCATGTACACTTCTGAGAGGAATTCTGTGAACAATGGGGTACCTCAGAAGAAAGGAGTTCTTGAAATTGATGCTCTGAATGCCATATTGGCTCAGAACAAAATGTTGACTCAACAGGTCAACATAATCTCTCAAAATCTGAATGGATTGCAACATGCATCCAACAGTACTAGAGAGGCAGCTTCTGAAGAAGCTTATGATCCTGAGAACCCTGCCATGGCAGAGGTTAATTACATGGGTGAACCTTATGGAAACACCTATAACTCATCATGGAGAAATCATCCAAATTTCTCATGGAAGGATCAACAAAAACCTCAACAAGGTTTTAACAATGGTGGACGCAATAGGCTGAGCAATAGCAAGCCATATCCATCATCTTCTCAGCAACAGACAGAGAATTCTGAACAAAACACTTCTAATTTAGCCAATATAGTCTCTGATCTGTCAAAGGCCACTTTCAGTTTCATGAATGAAACAAGATCCTCCATTAGAAATCTAGAGGCACAAGTGGGCCAGCTGAGTAAGAAAGTTATTGAAACTCCTCCCAGTATTCTCCCAAGCAACACAGAAGAGAATCCAAAAGGAGAATGCAAGGCCATTGATTTAATCAAAGTGGCCGAATGCACTAGGGAGGAGGAGGACAAAAATCCTAGTGAGAAAGACCTCCTGGGACGTTCCTCAAGCAAGAAGGAGTTTCCTATTAAGGATCCAGAGGAATCTGAGGCTCATCTAGAGACCATAGAGATTCCTTTAAATCTCCTTCTGCCCTTCATGAGCTCTGAAGAATATTCATCCTCTGAAGAGAATGAAGATGTGACTGGAGAGCAAGTTGCTCAATACTTAGGAGCTATCATGAAGCTGAATGCCAAGCTGTTTGGTAATGAGACTTGGGAAAGTGAACCTCCCTTGCTCATTAGTGAACTAGACACTTGGATTCAGAGAACTCTACCTCAAAAGAAACAAGATCCTGGCAAGTTCTTAATACCTTGCACCATTGGCACCATGAGCTTTGAAAAAGCTCTGTGTGATCTTGGGTCAGGGATAAATCTAATGCCACTCTCTGTAATGGAGAAGCTGGGGATCATTGAGGTACAACCTGCCTTGTTCTCATTACAATTGGCAGATAAGTCCATAAGACAAGCCTATGGAATAGTGGAGGACGTGCTAGTAAAGGTTGAAGGCCTTTACATCCCTACTGATTTCATAATCCTAGACACTAGAAAGGAAGATGATGAATGCATCATCCTAGGAAGACCTTTCCTAGCCACAGCAGGAGCTGTGATAGATGTCAACAGAGGTGAGTTAGTCCTTCAATTGAATGGGGACTACCTTGTGTTTAAGGCACATGGCCATCCCTCTGTGACAAAAGAGAGTAAGCATGAAGAGCTTCTCTCAGTTCAGAGTCAAGAAGAGCCCACACAGTCAAACTCTAAGTTTGGTGTTGTGAGGCCACAACCAAACTCTAAGTTTGGTGTTCAAACCCCATATCCAAACTCTAAGTTTGGTGTTGGGACTACACACTAAATTGACCTGATCACCATGTGGCTCCATGAGAGCCACTGTCAAGCTATTGACATTAAAGAAGCGTTTGTTGGGAGGCAACCCAATTTTATTTATCTAATTTTATTTTACTTTGTTTCTTTGTTATTTTTGTGTTTTATTAGGTACATGATCATGAGGAGTCACGAAAAAAATCAAAAAAATTAAAAACAGAGTCAAAAACAGAAGAAAAAAATTTTTCACCCTGGAGGTAGCGCAGACTGGCGTTCAACGCCAGTCTAATGCATCTGTCTGGCGTTCAACGCCAGAACAGAGCACCATTCTGGCGCCGAACGCCCAAAACAAGCAACAACCTGGCGTTAAACGCCAGGATGGTGCACAGAGAGGACATTCTGGCGCTGAACGCCAGAAACAAGCATAAAACTGGCGTTCAACGCCAGAAACATGCATTACATGGGCGTTGAACGCCCAGAACATGCACCAATGGGCGTTTGAACGCCAGAATGATGCATGAAGGCAATTTACATGCCTATATGGTGAAGGAATGGTATTTGTTTTCACCTCAGGATCTGTGGACCCCACAGGATCCTCACCTCAGGATCTGTGGACCCCACAGGATCCCCACCTAACATATTCCCACCTTACCTCCTAATCCTAGTTTTTGTGAATGTGATTACTCTTCCCCATGTCACACTTCCCAACATCTTCTTCATCAATCACCTCAATTCCTCTTCCCAATTACCCCATTCACCATTCACATCAACCCCCCCTTCCCCATAAACCCCACCTACCCTCATAAAATTCAAATTCAATTTCCCACCCATTCCCACCCAAAATGGCCGAACACCCTCCCTCCCTCTCCCTATAAATAACCTTCAATTCCTCTTCATTTTCACACAACACAACCCCTTCTTCTCCCACATAGCCGAACCTATCTCTCCCTCTCCACCATATTCTCTTCTTCTTCTTCTACTTTTCTTTCTTCTCTTGCTCGAGGACGAGAAAATTTTAAGTTTGGTGTGGTAAAAGCATAAGCTTTTTGTTTTTCCATTACCAATGGCACCTAAGGCCGGAGCTTCCTCAAGAAAAAGGAAAGGGAAAGCAAAAGCTTCCACCTCCGAGTCATGGGAGAAGGAAAGATTCATTTCCAAGAGCCATCAAGACCACTTCTATGATGTTGCGGCAAAGAAGAAAGTGATCCCTGAGGTCCCTTTCAAGCTCAAGAAAAATGAGTATCCGGAGATCCGACATGAAATTCAAAGAAGAGGTTGGGAAGTCTTAGCCAACCCCATGCAACAAGTCGGAATTCTAATGGTTCAAGAGTTCTATGCCAATGCATGGATCACTAGGAACCATGACCAAAGTATGAACCCAAGCCCAAAGAATTATCTCACAATGGTTAGGGGGAAATACTTGGATTTTAGTCCGGAAAATGTAAGGTTGGCGTTTCACTTACCCATGATGCAAGGTGATGAACGCCCCTACACAAGAAGGGTCAACTTTAATCAAAGGTTGGACCAAGTCCTAATGGACATTTGTGTGGAAGGCGCCCAATGGAGAACAGACTCCAAAGGCAAGCTAGTCCAACTAAGAAGACTGGACCTCAAGCCTGTAGCTAGAGGATGGTTGGAGTTCATCCAAAGATCCATCATTCCTACAAGCAACCGATCTGAAGTTACTGTGGATCGGGCCATCATGATTCATAGCATCATGATTGGAGAGGAAGTGGAAGTTCATGAAGTCATCTCCAATGAACTCTACAAAATAGCTGACAAGCCTTCACACATGGCACGGCTAGCCTTCCCCCACCTTATATGCCATCTATGTTACTCAGCTGGAGTCATCATAGATGGAGATGTCTCCATTGAAGAAGACAAGCCCATCACCAAGAAAAGGATGGAGCAAACAAGAGAAGTTCCTCACGGCCCTCAAGAAGAACATGAGGAAGTTCATCATCAACAAATGCCTCAAGGAATGCACCTTCCTCCCAACAACTATTGGGAGCAACTCAACACCTCCTTAGAAGATTTGAGCCATAATGTTGAACAACTAAGGGTGGAACATCATGAGCACTCCATCATTCTCCAAGAAATAAGAGAAGATCAAAGAGCAATGAGGGAGGAGCAACAAAGGCAAGGAAGGGACATAGAAGAGTTGAAGAACATCATTGGTCCTTCAAGAAGAAGACGCCACTAAAAGGTGGATTCATTCCTTGTTCTTTATTTCTTTCTGTTTTCGGTTTTTAATTGTTGTGTTTATCTATGTTTTGTGTCTTTATTTCATGATCATTAGTATGTAACCATGCCTTAAAGCTATGAATAAAATCCATTAATCCTTCACCTCTCTTAAAAGAAAAATGTTTTAATTCAAAAGAACAAGAAGTACATGAATTTCGGATTTATCCTTGAATTTAATTTAATTATATTGATGTGGTGGCAATAATTTTTGTTTTCTGAATGAATGCTTGAACAGTGCATATTTTTGATCTTGTTGTTTATGAATGTTAAAATTGTTGGTTCTTAAAAGAATGATGAACAAAGAGAAATGTTATTGATAATCTGAAAAAATTCATGAAATTGATTCTTGAAGCAAGAAAAAGCAGTGAAAAAGGAAGCTTGCGAAAAAAAAAAAGTGGCGAAAAATTGAAAAAGAAAAAGAAAAAGCAAGCAGAAAAAGCCAATAGCCCTTAAAACCAAAAGGCAAGGGTAGCAAGGATCCAAGGCTTTGAGCATCAATGGATAGGAGGGCCCAAGGAAATTAAATCCAGGCCTAAGCGGCTAAATCAAGCTGTCCCTAGCCATGTGCTTGTGTCATGAAGGTCCAAGTGAAAAGCTGGAGACTGAGTGGTTAAAGTCGTGATCTAAAGCAAAGAGTGTGCTTAAGAGCTCTGGACACCACTAACTGGGGACTTCAGCAAAGCTAAGTCACAATCTAAAAAGGTTCACGCAGTTATGTGTCTGTGGCATTTGTGTATCCGGTGGTAATACTGGAAGACAAAGTGCTTAGGGCCACGGCCAAGACTCATAAGTAGCTGTGTTCAAGAATCAACATGTTTAACTAGGAAAGTCAATAACACTATCCGAAATTCTAAGTTCCTAGAGAAGCCAATCATTCTAAACTTCAAAGGAAAAAGTGAGATGCCAAAACTGTTCAGAAGCAAAAAGCTACAAGTCCCGCTCATTTAATTATAATTAATATTCATTGATATTTCTGAATTTATAGTATATTCTCTTCTTTTTATCCTATTTGATTTTCAGTTGCTTGGGGACAAGCAACAATTTAAGTTTGGTGTTGTGATGAGCGGATAATTTATACGCTTTTTGGCATTGTTTTTAGGTAGTTTTTAGTAAGTTCAAGCTACTTTTAGGGATGTTTTCATTAGTTTTTATGTTAAATTCACATTTCTGGACTTTACTATGAGTTTGTGTGTTTTTTGTGATTTCAGGTAAATTCTGGCTGAAATTGAGGGACTTGAGCAAAACTCTGAAAAAGGCTGACAAAGGACTGCTGATGCTGTTGGAATCTGACCTCCCTGCACTCAAATGGATTTTCTGGAGCTACAAAACTCTAAATGGCGCGCTCTCAACGGCGTTGGAAAGTAGACATCCAGAGCTTTCCAGAAATATATAATAGTCCATACTTTATTCGGAAATTGACGACGTAACTTGGCGTTGAACGCCAAGTACATGCTGCTGTCTGGAGTTAAACGCTAGAAAAACGTCATGATCCGGAGTTGAACGCCCAAAACACGTCATAACTCGAAGTTCAACTCCAAGAAATGCCTCAGCTCGTGAATTGATCAAGCTCAGCCCAAGCACACACCAAGTGGGCCCAGGAAGTGAATTTATGCATCAATTACTTACTCATGTAAACCCTAGGAGCTAGTCTAGTATATATAGGACATTATCTATTGTATTAGACATCTTTGGTCTCAGTTTTGTTTTATTCTTCATCCTAAGAGGCTATTGATCACGTTTTAGGGGGCTGGCCATTCGGCCATGCCTGAACCTTTTACTTATGTATTTTCAACGGTGGAGTTTCTGCACACCATAGATTAAGGGTGTGGAGCTCTGCTGTACCTCAAGTATTAATGAAATTCTATCTTCTTTATTCAATGCTATCTTAGTTTTATTCCAAGATATTCATTCGTACCCAAGAACATGATGAATGTGATGAGTTAGATAACCCTCATTATCATTCTCACTTATGAACGCGCGTGATTGACAACCACTTCGTTCTACATGCAACCGAGCTTGAATGTGTATCTCTTAGATTCCCCACAGAATCTTCGTGGTATAAGCTAGATAGATGGCGGCATTTATGAGGATCCGGAAAGTCCAACCTTGTCTGTGGTGTTCCGAGTAGGATCTTGGGAATCCGAAAAGTCTAACCTTGTCTGTGGTATTCCGAGTAGGATTCCGGTAATGAATGACTGTGACGTGCTTCAAACTTGCAACCTGCTGGGCGTTAGTGACAGACGCAAAAGAATCAAGGGATTCTATTCCAGTAGGAGCGGGAACCAACCAGTGATTAGCCGTACTGTGACAGAGTGCGTGAGCATTAGTTTTCACTGCGAGGATGGGATGTAGCCATCAGCCATGGGTGATGCTCCAGTGATTAGCTGTGCGAGTGACAGCCGCATAGGATATTTTCCCGAGAGGATTGAAAGTAGCCACAGCTGATGGTGAACCCCTATACAAAGCTTGCCATGGAAATGAGTAAGAAGGATTGAGTAGAAGCAGTAGGAGAGCAGGCGTCCGTGAGCTCTACAGCATCTCCATTCCGCTTATCTGAAATTCCTACCAATGAATCTGCATAAGTATTCTATCCTTTTATTATTTCTATTTATTTAATCCTCGAACCCATAAACAATGTTTAATCTGCCTAACTGAGATTTGCAAGGTGACCATAGCTTGCTTCATACCAACAATCTCTGTGGATTCGACCCTTACTCACGTAAGGTTTATTACTTGGACGACCCATACACTTGCTGGTTAGTTGAACGGAGTTGTGAATTCAGCTGCTGCCCCTTAGAAGCCTTCATCTCAAAATAATTAGAACAGTGATCACAATTTCGTCCACCAAGTTTTGGCGCCGTTGCCGGGGATTGTTCGAGTATGGACAACTGACGGTTCATCTTGTTGCTCAGATCAGGTACTTTTCTTTTCAAAAATCTTTTCAAAATTTTCTTTTAATTTTCGTTTTCCAAACTTTAATTTCGAAAAAAAAAAATAATAAAAATACAAAAAAAATCATAAAATCATAAAAACCAAAATATTTTGTGTTTCTTGTTTGAGTATTGAGTCAATTTTTAATTTGGTGTCTATTGCATGCTTTAAAATTTTTCTTGCATTTTTCGAAATTCCATGCATTCATAGTGTCTTCATGATCTTCAAGTTGTTCTTGATAAGTCGTCTTGTTTGATCTGATGATTTCTTGTTTGTGTTGTTTGTTGTTTTTCATATGCATTTTTTGTTTGTTAGAGTCCATGCATTAAAGATTTCTAAGTTTGATGTCTTGCATGTTTTCTTTGCATCAAAAATTTTTTCAAAATTATGTTCTTGATGTTCATCATGATCTTCAAAGTGTTCTTGGTGTTCATCTTGAAATTCATAGCATTCTTGCATGCATCTTGTGTTTTGATCCAAAACTTTCATGCTTTGGGTCATTTTTGTGTTTTTCATTAAAAATTCAAAAATCAAAAAAATATCTTTCCTTATTCCCTCCAATTTTCGAAATTGGGTTGACTTGGTCAAAAATTTTCAAAATTAGTTGTTTCTTACAAGTCAAGTCAAATTTCAATTTTAAAAATCTTATCTTTGTAAAATCTTTTTCAAAAATCATATCTTTTCATTTTCTTTATAAATTTCAAAATTTTAAAAATCTTTTTCAAAATATTTTTCAAATCTTTTTCTTATCTTATATCAAATTTTCGAAAATTAGCTAACAATTAATGTGATTGGTTCAAAA